>NC_092799.1:37420942-37778442 GCF_918797505.1 Bemisia tabaci
TTCTTCCTTTCTTCCTTTCTTCCTTTCTTCCTTTCTTCCTTTCTTCCTTTCCTCCTTTCTTCCTTTCATCCTTCCTTAAATTTAACCTTCCCCCTCAACCCTTTTGTATTTACACTGATGTAACCTTGATTTCCATGTAAACACACAGAGGTGTAAATGGCCTTAGATGCTAAAGCACCGCTTTAAAATAAACTTATCTTACTACTACTACTACTACTACTACTACTACCACTACCTTCCTTTCTCCCTTCCTTTCTTCCTTCCTTCCTTCCTTTCTTCCTTCCTTCCTTTCTTCCTTCCTTCCTTTCTTCCTTCCTTCCTTTCTTCCTTCCCTCCTTTCTTCCTTCCTTCCCTCCTTCCTAATTTTTTTTCTTTCTTCTTTCCTTCCCTCCTTTCTTTCTTCTTTCCTTCCCTCCTTTCTTTCTTCTTTCCTTCCTTCCTTCCTTCCTTCCTTCCTTCCTTCCTTCCTTCCTTCCTTCCTTCCTTCCTTCTTTCCTTCTTTCCTTCCTTCCGCCCCTATACGCCCCCTACGCATCCCGCGCCCCTGCACCCCCTGGATCCGCCTACGCAAGACCGGCCACGTGGCAGCAGGGCACTGCAGACGAGGAGGAAAAGCAGAGTGACCAATATTGCGTCAATCGTCCTTCCACGGACAATAAAACGAAAACGGACAACAGTTTTTCTCTTGCCCGCCAATTTTATCCTCCCCTTTTGCGGCCGCGACCGCCGACCGCCCGCCCAGGCCCGTCCAAGTATCGATCTCGTTGCGTAACAGAAAACACGGTTTCCGCGGAACCTTGGCACAAATTAATCGTCGGACTGACGCGCGGTTCGGCCATATCCTCGAATCTCGATTTTGGCCGCAACACCGCTCGTCTCGCCGCCGGTGGCATGAACTGGACATTTTGATCCGTGTCTCACCACCACTAACGCCTGATATACCAAGGTTGAGCGTGTTTTCGTCTCGTTTTTTTTTCGTGTTTGTGTGAGTGAGTATACTAATTCACTACCGATGTACTACAATCTCATAAAAAACACGTTACTACCGTGTGTTTTTTTAATAGGGAGCGTGCGTTCTTTCCACGGCACCTGGTGTGTTTGGGAGAGCGCTTAAAGAGAAGCCGATTTTATGGCTACTATCAGAAATGACGTATCAGCTCCTGATTTTCATATTTATTCCACATAACATGACGGAAGAGAGGCTGCCAAAACAGATGCTTGATTGGGTTCCTCCTGGGAGGAGACGAAGGGGACGCCCGGTGAAAGGTTGGCGACGAGGGGTTATGGATGAGATGAGGGAGTGCCAACTCCCTGATGACCTGTGGGAGGACCGAGTTTTGAGGCGGTTAGGCCTCGGAGTGTGCCGGAGAGCGCTGTGAGAGCGCTCTCAGAGCGGCTCTTATTTATGTATTCCACGTAACATTATTTTTGAGAGAAATTTGGGATACATTTCCGTTCAATTTTCAGGATCATTAGATTAAATTGCGCAGACGGTTCTCTAAAAATTAAAAAAAAAGACCTCACAGTCACTCGTTTCCCGGGAAATTCGCATTCAATGGGAGGAAATTTGACAACGGTCAAGTGTTCATCTGGTGTTTTCCCTTAACGCTACAGTATTGATACCCAAGCATTGGAAATGATATTGGTAATAACACCTTGATGCATCTTTTCGTGCTTAATGGACACCCGTATTGCATCCTAAAAATTGAAGGCACTCCGGCTATTCTGGGCACATTTTTTTCAGAGGTAGATATTATTCATTTTTTAAGACAATCAGTCAAAAGCATGATATGACCTAAAAAATTTCATCAATCGATATTGATTAAAAGTACTAACGGATTTACAATGACTCTTTCTAGACTCGTAGAAAATATGCTCTCATCAAACATTTAGAGTGAGGAATATATAGACTTACATTAATCTATAGAGAGATGTGACGTGCCAAGAAAGAATCGAATTTTTCCATTTCCGTTTCAAAAAGCCCCATTAACATCCCCCTCAGCGAAACTTCTAGCTCTCTAGGAACGTTGCGAAACTGCGGAGAGATAAAGTAATCAAAGATCGTCAAATCATCGTGGCCGAATTTTTGCTCGGTTTGACAAACCTGAGCTAGCCAAGTCCCATCAATCGACTTGAAGCTCGAAATAATTTCCGTCGTTGGATTAAAGTCGGCTCGGGGCGCGATACAATGTTCCACCGATGGTGTAAACACACCTTCGGAAATAAACTCGAGTGTTTACCTTCAAAATTAGCGAAACTTTAGAGGACGATAAAAAAGAGCAAGATAAATCACCGTTTTACGGATTTGCGTGGCTGTAAGCTTTGCATTTGTGTCAGCAGGTCGGAGTTCTATCGGCCCATCGCAGACAGCGTTTAACACTCGGGGGATTTTGTTGGCGTTTGTGCAGGGACCAATTAAATTTCTTGTTCGGACGGGAAATTAGGTCTGTGAGCCTTAGATAACACTTAAGGACCGTTTCAAAATCATGAGCGCTTTCAAATTTTAGATCAATGCTACCGTTACTTTTTAGATGTACAGTATTTTTAGACCATGGTACTTTCAGATCAGGTATTGATGAGTATCAGAAAATTGTAATTCGGTACCTTGCGAGGAAAAAAACGATGCATACATGCTCGAATGTTGCCAAAAGTTTCTTAATAAAATTACTATTTATTAAAAAGAAAATTAGGACTTTCTTTTAAAGTTTCAGATAATTATTTAGATTGAATTGTGAACGTAGTTCTCTATAAAATGTGAAGAAAAATATTGATAAGTTCCTTTGAAAAATCGTATTCCAACAGAAGATATCAAATAGACTTGGCACTCCTCCTTAACATATACCTCCATTACGGTAAAGATCTTTCTGTGATTGACGAGGGTCGAGACGTGTCACGTAGTGGCAACGGCCAAAAGAGACCAAAACGCCTTCAGTTCAATGAACATGCAACCCGCACAACCACGGAGTTCGAATAGTTGCATCCAGGCGCCGGCATTAAAGTCGGGAGAGATCTTGACCGTGGACTGGGTTTCGATCTCGTTCATCACACGATTTCCTCTAAAATGTTGTATGAGCATTTAATGGTAGTAAAATTTTACCGAGTAAAATATTCATTTATTCACATAATTCATAAATACCTTTCCTTAAAATGAATACACGTAAACACATGCAAAATAACATTAACATAAAAGTCCTCCAAAAAATTTTTAAGAAAAATTGTTTAAGCTAATAGAAAATTAAAATTTTTAGAGAGAAAATTTGACAACGTTTGGTCGCCTATAATGCGTTTTCCTCGAGCGCGACAACCTAAGAGACTGTGGGCCGTTCGGTATAACATGGTGAGAAGGGATGTCAGTTTACGCGAGCCTATTAGCGCAACATCGCAACGTCGCAGCGTTTCCACGATCACAAGGTCAGCTATGCAGGTTAGAGACTCTGAAAAATAATAGTCTGTGATCTGAAAATTGTTAGATCGGAGCCTGGAGCATCCTTTGGGCGGAAAATGAGAACCGCTCAAGTTGAACCGACGCGCGTCCATCTATACTGTATCGTATCGACGCGTCAGGAATGGTAATTACCGGAATAATTGCGGACTGCGCGACGCTATGCTCGCCGGGCCTCTGCACCGTGGCGTGCGTTACCGCCGTTGCGTCCATACTTGCCGCATTGGACCGTCTAATACAGGGTGATTCATAAGTCCCGTACCACCCTAGTAGGTTATCATCCATTTTCTGGGGTGGTCTGAAAATTTTGTGGACATCCAAAATTCGTATCCTTTGACCGAGAATCACTTTCAGAATTTCAAGTTTCCATCTCAATTTGTTTAATAATTACAGGGCAGATGCATGGTGCTGGTGCTGCGAGACTTTTGGATCACCCTGTACATACCATTCAATGAATAGTGAATGTCGTGCGATGGTGGAAGCATTTACTTTTGGAGTTCCAGCATTCAACTGTTGAGCTCTCTTGATATTGGCTACCTAGCGACGAGTTAAATAAAGCGAACGCTGTTTGAAAATTGTTGAATGCACTGCTCATTCCGAAGCTCAACGGCCAACAAGGAGATGGACAACATCCATCAAGAACTACAAGAAGGCATGCGCAATGGGAAGGTAGCTGACAATGGAGATGTTGCATGTGTGAGGAATTTGCGATTTGACTGTTGATTCTTATGTAAAAGTTCGCGAGAAACACGATGGTGCGACTGGTTTTCTCGCGAACTTTTACATAAGAATCAATAGTCAAATCGCAAATTCCTCACACATGCAACATCTCCATAGCTACCCTATCACTGTCCGTAAGGAAATGGCATTAGATACGTTCTCCGACTCCCATTGATGAGTTGCCCTTCTGATCTCCGAACTTTAATTCCCAGTTCCGCCCAGGAATCCTTTAAAAAGTTCAATTTAAGATGAATTCCACGATACTTCCAATTCAGTGATGATTTCAAGACAAATTCCCCGGAATGTCCGGTGGACACAAGGCCCTATAGAATCTGACATTTTTTGCTTCTGCACGGAGAAATAAACCTCGTGTGTGGGACCCGAAGTTTAGGTCATATGGATCTCTGAAGTTTTCGGATTGAGCATCTGAACACTTTAGGTCTAGCTGTCGAGGTTCGGATCACACATCTGAAACTTCAGTTCTTACATCTGGAGTACTTCAGATGTGAAAACCGAAGTTTTTCGGTTGTGAGAACCGAAGTTTTTTGGCTGTGAGAACCAAAGTTTTTCGGTTGTGAGAACCGAAGTTTTTCGGTTGTGAGAACCAAAGTTTTTCGGTTGTGAGAACCGAAGTTTTTCGGTTGTGAGAACCGAAGTTTTTCGGTTGTGAGAACCGAAGTTTTTCGGATGTGAAAACCGAAGTACTTCGAATGTAAGAACTGAAGTTTCGGATGTGTGATCCGAACCTCGACAGCTAGACCTAGTGTTCAGATCCTCAATCTGAAAACTTCAGAGATCCATGTGACCTGAACTTCGGGTCCCACGCACGAGGTTTTTTCCTCCGTGTGCTAGTGAAATCGGATCAAAGGCAAAAATCTGTCCGACGACGGCGAAAAACGAGAGCCGCGGCCTGAAACGTCGTCTCCGTTCCTGGATTAAAATCCGCCTCCTTTCATCGGTCCTTCCGGGAACGGCGAGGGATTCTCCAGACGAGCGGTGACGTCGCGACCACCTCGCGCGGCGCGTAAACCGTAAACGGAGCCAAGGTCGTTCCACTTTCGTCCGAGAAACGCGGCAACGAAATGGGCCGCGCTCCGGCTCCGGGGAAAGTGAAGCGAGTGCCGATCTGAAAAAAATAAATTATCCAACGATCTTGGTAACCGCTCAGCTGCTTTTTTATGTAACCCGTTCCCGCGGCCCGGCGCGTCGGAATGCGACAGTTCCTATCCGGAGAGTTCGGACAAGTTCAGAGCGCGGAGTGGCCCGGTCCCCGGTCGCGGAACTGTTCCGCTGATTTATGCTGCCGTGCTACGGAAGAACGCCATATGAACATTCGAGAGTTGCCAAATTTCTGCTCGGAAAATAGTTAATTTTGAAAAAAGTTAAGAATTATTCTCCTTAAAATTTTCAGGAACTTTCGGTGAATCCGAGAACAAAATTATCGGAAAAATTGGAGGAAAAATCTTTACGAATTTTCCCGAACATATACCGGTGATATACCGAAAGAAATTTGGCAACGCCTGAAGGTTCTTACGGCGTTTTTCCTTACCACGGCAGTATGGGGCGCGGAATCCGAACGTAGCGCCGCCGTCGATGCTTTCGGTGTGACGTCATACATCGACGGTCACTGCGGATAATTGGCTCTCTGCTCCCTGATCAGCGCGCGTGGACCCGATTCATTACTGTAAATCCAGGGTGTTTAGATTGTTCTTTGTAAAAATATTTTGAGTTGTTGAACCTGGTCTTACAGACTTGGGCCTAAAGACTCTCAACTTATGTCAAATGAAGATTCATTCGGAGTCCGGAGAGAAAGTAGCTGAAAAGGGAAAAGAGGCAGAAAAGGAGGGAGTCTGTGCAGGAGGAGGTGATGAAGCAGGGGAGCGAAAGAGGGAGAAAAATAACTGGGAATAAGAGGAGACAAAGGAATAATAGGAGGCGAAGAAGGAGAAGAAGGGGAAATAAGGAGAAGAAGAAAAGGGGGAAGAAGGAACACAAGAAGAAGCAGAAGAAGACATGATGAAGAGGAGTAAGAAGTGCGGAGGAGAAAAAAGAATACTTTTCTTTTTTCCTCCTTATTTTTTATTTCTCTTATTCCTCCTTTCCCTTTTCTTTTCCTTCTTCCGCCGTTTAGCATTATTTTCCTTCTTAATCCATCTGTTCTTTTCCTTCTTCCATCTTTTCTTTTCCCTCTCCCGCTGTTTATTACTATTTTCCTTCTTCCGTCTTCTCTTCTGTTTATTCTCATTCCCTTTCCCTTCTCCTTCCCTTTCTATTCATTCTTCTGTCCTGTCCTTGTCTTCCAAATCAGAGGGCGAAGCCTGAGTCTGAGAGTCCCAAGTCTGTATCAAACTAAGGTTATCTCGGGCTTTGTAGCTGGAGGTTGGCTTTTCTGAGCTAAGACGGTGACTGGTGAGGTCGCGCATTTTTTCCGAGTCTTCTCTCCGGCGGCGGTTGAGAGGCGGTCGGCCGGTCGGCCGGTCGGTGGTAGTTAGTAATTTGTAATCTGTAATCGAAGGAAGGGTTCGCGGTGAAGTTTAAAATCCATTTCGGGATCGGATCGGATCGGAACGGTGCTTTATGCATATAACTATCGGTTACACAACTCTATCGTCTAGGCGCCTGCGCCTACGCTCGAGCAGGGCGCCCGAGTGGAATTGACTCCTCCGTTTTCGGGTTGCCAGATCGCTCTGCCCTGAAAAAAATCTTATTCAAATTGAATCCTTTTTACTTTCTCGCTCCCCTAGGGTAGAGGAAGTATTGTCATCTTGCAAGGGATGGAGGGGAGTTGAAATTTTCATTTCTAGACGTTTTAAGGTCCCAGGAGTCAAAATAACCATACTTGAAAAAAATGTGTGTCCGTCCGTAAGGCGTCCCCCAAATCTGCGTACAGCGATATCTCAGAATCTATCTGTTCAATTTCATTCAAAATTTGCAGAGAACACCATATCTATGGTCTCATTATGCATGTCAAACGATTTTGGGGTACGCTAAAATTTGGGGAGGGGGGGCTAGGGGCCGAACCTAATTCTTAGCAAAATCACACGGAAAGCTCACTTTGCCGGACTGTAGATTTTGAAAAAGCGGACAAGTCTGCCTTGCAACGAAAGGGCGCTGTGTGAGTCTCCAATGATGTTTAAAAATGTGCTTTAATGAAGTTTCCTTTGAAGAAAAACATCATTAAAAGAAAAACAAAAAAAAAAACAAAAACAGCGAACAAAAATCGCAAAAAAAGAAAAGCATACTGTGTTAAATTACATTTTCTTAAACGAGAAAAAATCCTTTTGAACTGGAGAAGAATTTTTTTACTAAGAGAATACAGTTATCATGACCCCCCCCCCCCCCCCCCCCCCCCCGAAGAAGGCTACGTATTCTTCGTGTATTCTTTGTATTTAAGCGTTTTGACTGGCAACGCAGGGCGGAGGGTTCCCAGTTTATCTGGACCACTAGCTCGCAATTAAAGCGTGGATGACGCGACGGGGTGGGAGACGGGGGCGGGGAGGAGGGGGGCGCGAGGGCAGGGAACGGTGGCGCACCGCAGCGGCAAGCTCGCGTTGCATGAACTTTCAACCGCAGCTCACGGTTTCGCGCAGGATCTTGGAGTTGCGCGAACAAACACTTAGCCACTTTTGCAAAATCCACACAAATGACCGTAATCTCCCGCCTCCGCGCTACAACTCACCTCTGCACCTCTGCTCTCCATCGCCGTGCGACACGCCGCCGTGGCCCGTCTCTCGTCACCGCAGCTCAGGCCCTCCGTCTACCGAATCATTTGCCAGTTCGAACCCCAATTTCCGTAGCTCACGGCAAAAGAATTTCTAAGATTCTAAAAATGAATGAGAAAAAGAAAAAGGAGGAGGAGGAGGAGGAGGAGGAGGAGGAGGAGGAGGAGGAGGAGGAGGAGGAAGAGGAGGAGGAGGAGGAGGAGGAGGAGGAGGAGGAGGAGGAGGAGGAGGAGGAGGAGGAGGAGGAGGAGGAGGAGGAGGAGGAGGAGGAGGAGGAGGAGGAGAAAGGGAAAAAATACAATACACTGGACTGGAGCATCATTTGGGAAGTTAGGGAAATTACCCGAAAAATCAGGGAAATGACCAGGAATGTCAGGGAAATGACCAGGAATGTCAGGAAAATGACCAGGAATGTCAGGAAAATGACCAGGAAAGTCAGGGAAATGACCAGGAATGTCAGGAAAATGACCAGGAATGGCAAGAAAAATGACCAGGAATGTCAGGAAAATGACCAGGAATGTCAGGAAAATGACCAGGAAAGTCAGGAAAATGACCAGGAATGTCAAGGAAATGACCAGGAATGTCAGGAAAATGACCAGGATGGTCAGGTTTGGAAATGGCCCCTTGCATTTTAGAATTACCTTTTTCATGTAACAGGGAATTTGCTATTAATATGATAATTTTTTATCTGATATTTTCTTATTTTCTTTGTTTTCCTTTTTTTAGCTATTAACTTTATTTTCATTTCAATAATGAGTTTTTTTGAGGCTTTGCACCCTAGAGTAAATTTTGCGCCCTCCAAACGTCCAATACTGATCTATAATGAAGCCTCTAACTAATAAAATTCATGAAGAAGAACAAGATCGAAACGGCGGTTTGTAACTGCTTGCGTATGCTGATTCGATACCGAAATACGCATGAAGGATCTTATCTTTTTTGGAAATAAATGGGAAGGTTTGTCGTTTCTACAATGAGAAAATAAAGGTGATTCCTCCTTGTATTAAGCAGCTTAACTGATTTTACAGCAAGGAAGAGCCGAGTGATTCATTCTTGCTACCGAATTGTATGAAATTTAGCTGATAACTAACTGAAAATACAAACGGAGCAAACACAATATGGAAGTAGAGCAAGGGAATGGATGCTCGTTAATGCAGGCGCAGAGATACGACTATTCGTGCTTGATGGATGTCCGTGTTGCATCTGAAAAATTGAAGGAGCGCGGCGCCAGCCGTGAGCTCGCAATGCTCTGCTGCGCGGTGATGACGGCACAGAGATACAACTATTCGTACTCGATGGATGTCCGGGTGGCATGTGCGAAATTGAAGGCGCACTGGCGCAAGCCGTGAACTCGCGGTGTTTCGCTCTATCCTAATGGAGTTACTTCCCTTCGTCTGGGAAACGACGAATTGTCGCCATGAGTTTCTTTTTGAGGCGTAAAAAATTGACCGATGAATTCTCTCGTGGAAAGTAAAAACGCCGAATGAATTTAAATTTCTAAAAAACCAATTTCCTGGTGAACTTATGAATATTTTTCTTCCAATTTTTCAGATAATGTTATTTGCAATTTCACCTGAAGTTCCCGAAGACAAGGAAAAATATTCATAACTTTCCTCAAAAATAAACATTTTATTGAAAGAAATTTGGTAAGTCTCGAATGTATACATACAGCGTTCTTCCTTAGCACGGTAGTGATTTTTTTTTTTTTTTTTTTTTTTTTTTTTTTTTTTTTTTTTTTTTTTTTTGTTTTTTTTTGTTTGTTTATTTGTCATTCAACAACGTTACAGTAGAATTAAAAGATTTACATCAAAAGAGATAAAAAATAAAAACAGGTAAGAAAGGGGGGGTACGAAAGATTGAATTAAATCATTAAATCATTAAATCATTGTTGAGTGACTGCTGGAAACACCATCAGGCATAGCATCAGCATCAAGGGTCTTTTCAGGCATAGCATCAGCATCAAGGGTCTTTGCACGGTAGTGATGCAAGAGTCCCATCTAGGGATCCTGCATACAATTTTTGTAACTCACCGTGTCTTCGTGGTTACTTCGAGGCAGAAAATCGTTGGTCTTCGGCACGGAATGACAACTGCCAACCAGATCCCATCAGTGGTTGAGAGGCCGTGCCCCTTGTTTCATAAAACTCGCAACTTTACTAGTCGCACAGCCTGGCTTTCGTGCGGGGTGTGGGCGGAACGCGCTGGCCGCCGCGTTATGGTCTCACAAATGGAACGTTACCTAATCCAATATCGCATCAATACTGGGAGGCGTCACGCGTTAAGTTTTAGGTTAATTCGCGGTTGGCAACAATAAGAACTACCGTCGACTATCTGTGAAGAAACTTAGTAATGATGTCTGACGCTTGAGGCGAGAAGCAGAACTTGAGAAAATTGTGAATTACATGAAACAAACCAGGGCCAACGGGTAGTTTTCTCGTGGTATTTCGAAAATTAAAAACTGTAGTTACGACTTTTTTGCTATTTCTACTGATATACACGGCTAAGATGACTCTGTAGCTGAGCCCTGAAATGACATCACCCAGAGCCGTAGCGTCGCGTCCTCGGACGAGAGATGAATCTGGAGAGGAATATTCAGGGCTAGATAAAATTCAGTGCTTTCCACATTATCCGCGATCCTCATCCAGCGAATGCTTCCGCATTTTATACCCTCCCACAAAAAGTATGCTTCTTTTTTTTGGTTTAGGGGAAGGGGGGAGGCTCGTATGCCACACTTTTTAAATTCTAAGCTGCAATCAGAATTTTGGCAGTTTTCACACTTTTCGGGATTCAGAAAACAGCAACGGTAAAACTGTAGAAGGCTTCCAAAATTTTTAAAGAAGAACAATCGCGATTTTCGCACTATTCAGAAGAAGAAGAATAAATTTGAGGGCTTTCCACAAAGACAGCGATCTTGGAATCGTGTGATCTAGGGGATCATCGAACCCTGGTAATATTACCAGACCCATAATCTGACACGAGGGAATCGTTATTCCGTAAATTTCCTCGGAAAAAAAAAAAAAAAAAAAAAAGGCATGAGCAGGAAGATTGCCAAATCACGATGGAGAAATTATACTTCTGATTTCACCATTGGAATACTGTGAAACGGTCATAAAGATTTCCCTCAACGAGAGAGGGATGAGCTGCCGTGCTAGGGAAGAACGCCGTATGATCCCAGACGTTGCCAAATTTCTGTGAAAAACCCCTTAATTTCGGAAAAATTTGTAAATAATATTCTCTTCATTTTTCAGATAATTTGGTTCGCAATCTGATCTAACATATCTGAAAATTTTAAGGAAAAACATTCATAATTTTCTTCAAAAATAAACATTTTTGAGAGGAAAATTAGCAACTTCTACCGGCTTATACGGCTTTCCTCCTAAGCACGGCAGTAAGGGAGAGGGCACAACGCACAATTTGTCAGACGTTGCCAAATTTCCTTCAAAAACCATGACTTTTCGGAAAAATCTGTAAATATTTTTCTTCCAATTTTTCGGAGAATTTTGTTCGCAATTTGATCTAAAATTTCTGAAAATTTGAAGGCAAAATATTCATAATTTTCCTAATAAATAAACATTTCCCGAGAGAAAATTTAGCAACGTTGGCACACCCACGACTCCACGAGGGCCCAGAAACGCGTAGCGATTTACGCCGCGCACGCAGCTTTGGCAAAATCATTCGTCGTCGTTTAGGAGCAGAGAGCTTTGACCCTGGGCCGTAAATTCCATCAAAATTAGCTTGAAATCCACGTAACAATGGGAGGCGGCGGGGAAATTAGCTTCGGAGTTGATTGAACGGACCTCGCGAGAAACAGAGGCTCCGCGCGAATTGAGAGGGCATTAATTTCCGCCGCCGCACAGTGGATCGAGTCAATCAGAGAGGTCGCACATTCAATTTTTCACTAAAACTGCAAATTTTGATGTTCATTTCGTCACATTTTACATTTCAAGGGGTGCTTATCGAAGAAGATTTCACGAGAAAACCAATGAAACCACTTTTGGAACCTCAAAATTTTATACAAACGGAGTTATGAGCGTTTAAAGTTCCAAATTTTGTCCGACCTCTTCCAATGACTCGACCCGTTGTGCGGTAGTGGCGGCTCCTGCTTTGGTTTTCCTGTACCGAAAACGTTGGCAAGCTCCCCATTCTCTGCCTGAAAGGCCGTGAGTAATAGCCTATAGAATGCATTGTATTCCCGACTGGCGACTACCCCCGCGTTTAGTCCGTTGGTCATCCTGACGAGCCCCCAAGTTGTGGTCTACTATTCTGCCGTGCTAAGGATGAACGCCGTATGAGCCATCAAGCGTTATCAAATTTCCTTGGATAAAAACCGAATTTACAAAGAAAGTTGGGAATATTTTTTTCCAAAATATTGTCAGATAATTTTGAACTCAATTTAATCAAAAATATCTGAAAATTTTAGGGAGGAATGTGCATGATTTTCGTCAAAAATACATGTTTTACATAATTTTTTCGTTTTATTCCTCATTGTCCTTTTCCTCCTTTTTCTCCCTTTCATTTTTTACCTTTTCAGTGTTTCTCTTTCTCCCTTTTTTCATTTTTCAATTTTATCTGGTTTGCAACAATCTGATAAATAACTTGAACGATGTTTTCTTAAATTTCTAGCAGAATATTTTTAAAGTTAAATTTTCAAACCCCGGGCTTTATTCCATTATTTATCCCAACCTCGTGTTTAGTGCTATTATTCTTTTTTTAAATTCAAACTATTTTATTGTACATTTCAGGCAACTATATAACAAAACTTTGTAACCTCTATTGTAGCTGCAGTGCGTGACCATAGCTGCTAAAGGGCAGCTTCAGATTAAACGCATATTACTGCAACCTATTCCCTCTTTCTTCTCTCTGACCGTCTTCCTTTTTTTATTTTCTATTTTTTTCTCTTTGCCTTCCTCTTTTTTCCATTTTTTTAAAAAGAAGAAATCATTTTTGAACCGAAGTTTGTGAATGCGCATAAACAATTAAAATCACCCATGTACTAATGTAATCAGGGAGTGTGTGGTGTGTGCATGTCTGCGTTGGGAAGCGGGGGGTGGAGGCAACGGTCCAGCGAGCAGTTGAAGTAAGAATTATTCCCGTTTAAATGTAATCGGAGGTTTGAATAATAAATGGTTATTAGCCATTGATTCCCTTTCGGCCGATGCGCCTACGCGTGGTGATTTATGCAACTGCATCGGTCGATGTTAAAACCAAGCAAGTCAAACACTCGATGAGTCCCAGAATCCAGGCATTCCTGCGGAGCCCAGAGCTCATCCGATAAGTGGTTTTAACATTGACCGATCCAACTGTTTGGAACACATGAAACGTGCTATTGCATATTCTGAAAGGCTTGCGTGTGCATGGCGAGAGCTTGAGGGTATGGAACATCATGTCCGTTTTTGTCCGACAGTATTGCATAAAGATCAACTGTTGGTCGAACGCACCGTAATTATAAGACCTCTCAAGAATAATAAAGCTTGCATTTGCAAAATATGCCGCACCACCATGAGCATTCGCCAAAAGGGGTACAAATAAAGTAAGTTTCCCGTTTTTCTTTCTCTAAAAATGCTACGGATGAAATAAATAATAACAAATTTTGTTGAATGTATCCTGAATATCAGTATTTATCAACAAGCTATACTGCCGTGCTGAGGAAACACGCTTTATAAGCCTCCAGACGTTGCCAAATTTCCTGTGACAAATTTCGATTATTATTGTGGTTATTTAAAATTTTCAGCACCACAAGTGAAAGCTTTTCCTATTCTTCACGATTTCATCACTTGTGCTTTTGTCTTCCCCAAGATACAGCTACTCACTAGTTCTGTTACGAAAACATCTTGCGTCTAACTTTTCACTAAATGCGCCGTAATATATAGGCAAAAAGTCAATTTGGCCCCTAAAAATCTTCAATGGCGCCTAAAAATCGGGCTTGATGCGCCACATGCCTCCTGAAACTCAAAGGTGAGTTTCGAGCACAGATGCAAAGATTACTCAAAGGTGGCAAAATTTGATGAGGGAAGGGTGGGGTTAGAGTACCTGTATAGGGAGAGTATGGACAGATCGGTTCATGGAGGGCTTAGGGCCCAAAAGTGCAGTCACCCTACTGAGCAACTTCTAACACACAAAATTTCACTGCCAGCCTACAGATTTCAATTCTAACCAAGATGGCTAAGAATGTACATAAATGAGCGTTCTCTCGCAAAAATAAGTAAATTTATGCAAAAAGTAGGCCAAATACATGCTTTCTAAACGACGGTTCGTAACAATTGTATTTGTAAATCGCTCTGGACATTCGAAATTCATAGGTTGGCTGCCCTTTTGGGCCCTAACTTTATTCGCGGAGGCATCGGTGAAGGCCTGATGGACTTTCGGAGTTTCAGATCTGTCCATACTCTCCCTATACAGGTACTCTGGGTGGGGTCAACCCTTAAAAAAACCTCGTAATAACCTCGTTTTTCAAATTTAAAATCCCGGGGGGAGGGGGGACGTCGCCCCGTCTCGAAACGTCGTCCCTGTCCAATTAATCACTTCACATCCGGGAACACCTCAGGCTTCCGCGGTGGAGAGCATGTTATCAGTTTTCGGCACTCGGCTTTATTAGGCGGACGAAGGACCGCGAATTGGGCCGCTTGATTGAGACCCGCGGGGCCGCGGCCGTCCGATGGAGCGCGATTTTTAACGGGGATCGCTCAAGCCACGCTTCCACGGGGAGCGCGCGACAGAGCTGCGCTCCGCGGCGCAAAGTTTTCAAGTCTGCCTGTTGCTTTTGAAATTGCGACAAAGCTGTGACAACGGACAGGTTTCAGGTGAAACTATTAAGGGATTAACCAAACATCAGGATACCTAAACAAAATTACTATAAACTAATTTCTCTTCAATTTGGGCTAAAAACCTTGTCAATAACACCGAGAAAAAAGTGAAGTTGATTTCATATTTTGGATGTAAAAAAAGTGTGCGAGAACTTATAAAATTCTGAATCACCCGCCACAGCAGTCAGTTTTACATCTCGGAATTGTAAGAGTAACTGCTGTGGCGGGTAATTCAGCGTTTTATAAATTCTCGCACACTATTTTCATATCCAAAATGTTAAATCAAACTCACTTTTTTCGGTGTACTTTTGGTGACCAATTTTAACTGTTTCTATTTCTACCTACAAATTCTACATATATTTTGTAGAACCTAAAAGAAAGGTGAAAGTATGCCATTGCAAAATATTTCATTCGATTAGTCAAATTGAACGTTTGGTTTTCGCGTTAGCATGCTTTTAGCTCCAATTCAGATTTTTCAAATCATATTTTGTGGAAATTAATAGTGTTGATAGGAGTCTAGAGGCGTAATGGATCGGTTTTTTCGTCAAAAATTCCAAACGAAATTAGTTTCTCAACTATATGCTTAGTATTCGATGTTTGCTTGGTACCTTTGGATACATCTGTGTACGATCGCACCGCGGCGGCAACTTTATTAGCGTCGCGTCGCCGGCGCCTTGTGAGAGCGTAGCTTGGATCCGACGACCGAGTCGCGACCCGGGGTCGAAAGCTGATGACGCGGACGCTAATGGCCTAAACACAATCAATCATACGGCTGGAAACATTATCTGTCTTATCACCGGGAACACAGATACTTGTAGCTCGGCGTCCGTTGGCGCTCCTCCCTTCGCCACCCCCTCGAGGCTTCCCCCCCTCAATACTCCCCCCAACCCTCCCCCACCAACACCAGTCTAGTACCCTTGTTCCTGTCCGCACATATTGACTTTCCTCTCGAGTGGAGCCCGCGAGGTTTCGACGTAGTTCGTGGTCACACATTCTGGGACATCCGTTAATGTGTTCGTCTAAGGTGACGCGGGGGTCCTTTATTGTGGGGGAGGGTGGGGGGTGGGGGTGGGGGGCGGGGGGTCATCTCGGCTCAGGATGATGATTTCCCAAGCAAACTGTCCGCTCGTCCCGGACGAAACTCTGGGTTGTGTTGTCGGTTTGGACCCTCTTGCCAGAATTCATCGCTTACTATAGGAGTGTTAACCTCACTCAAAGGTTGTAAAATGTACTGGAACAATCAATACTTACAAAAATATAACCGAGCGACGTCTATTCAAAATTTACCTGATTTTTGCGGGTAATTAGAAAAAAAAGTACTGAAATTTCGATCAAAAATTCCTGATAGTTTCCCAGTAAAAGAAAGATTTGCTTGTAACGTTGAAGTCTCGTTATGTCCGTAAGGTAGCAAATTCTCTCAAGACCATAAGTGCTGGAACGTAAATGATGAGTGAAAGTGTGAAATATCTTGAGATATATTAGATGTTGCTAAAATATGGAAAATGGAGGGAATAGGTAAACAAGGGGAGGACTGTGGAAGAGTGGATTGGGAATTTACCTTTTGAAAATTTTTCATGTTTCTACGTCGATTATTGTCTTACTAATATGCAGAGCAAGCATTTTATGCAGTTTTGATCTCGCACAGAAAATGTTTCATTTTTACGATGGCAACGATGCTTTCGTTCCTCTTGGCACTACCTTCTCCAATCAAATAGTCTGCTTGGATACCTTATGATGCAACGAAGCAAAACCGATACTGGGCATGAAGCTAGGTGTTACATGGAGGAGCTTTGTGAACGATCAGAGAAATTGAAATATGAGGTTAACTCTTGATTACGTCAGGAGCCGCGTTCTCCGCACGGTTTGGCAAAGTCACAGTAAATCCTCTTTGTCCGAAGTCTGCGAGGTCGCCTACCGATGACGAAGCCTGGCTTTGAGAGAACGGAAACGCTGTTTCGTCATCAGGAGATGATACTCAAGGGCGAAGATTCACTCTACTGGAGACTTGTGACCATTTACTCCGCAGATTCACAACTCAGAGCTTAGACAAGAAAGTTGAAGTTTTATGAGCCATCGATCGAGGTAAAAATTGAAGCATTAAAAAATGCTAAGATTATTTCCTATTTCCAATCGAGTGTCACTATTTATGCAAATATTACTCACTGAGCTATTATCATCTGTCTTTCCAATTGGAGTGATTTTCCCAAAAATACATCAATGCTCAGTACAAGATCAGTGACAGTCAGGACCTAAAATCCACGAAAGGAGACCACAATGATTTTAAAGTTGAGTTCATCCATGGCCTCAAGAATATGAAAATCTCAAGTTAAATGGAAACTTCAGGAGATCCCAAAGGGACTTGGATTTCTGAAAGGGAAAACATGTTTATTTGGCAACTTTCTCATTTCTTAAAACCCAAACATGCTGATGCTGATAAACATGTGTCTAAATTATCAAGTCCGATGCTATGGTGCGCTGATCATAGCATCTCATCGGCGCCAAATACCAAGTGTTACCCTAAAAGATCCAAGGTCCATAGAAGCCGGGGGGCTCCACACTTCTAATGGGGGATTCCAGAGGTAGTCCTCCTTTAACTTTGTGACTTTAGCGTTTTTGGCGCTACACGGATGAGTTCGGCGCCAGGATTATAGGAGAAGCCATTTTTCATGAGTTTCGGTTCAACTGCTGCCAAAATTCTAGAAAACGATGATTCACCTGTAACATTTTGGAGTAAAACTCTGTGTCGGAGTCCGTCGAGGGCCCACAAGCCCCAGGCGATATGAATGCGAAGCAAAACCTATTTCCCTTGCGGAATGACTTACAGAGCGGAGTCTCCTCTTGTGGCGAAGTTTCATACACTTCAACGGCGCTAATTTCACTTCGTACTCATATCACTCACGATTTTTGGGCTCTATATAGACTCTGGCACCAAATTTCACTCCTCGATTTTTAACAGTGCTTTCATAAGTATAGTATGAAAGTGGGCTGAGCTCTGGGAGCACTTCTGAGAAAACCATTACGGAGGAAAAAGAATATAATTTTAACCCATAGGGCACGCTCGTGCATTCCGAGCGTTTAACCCCAGGACTCCCTACAGAATAGTCCGGCAGCGCAATCTGCAGTGCAACAGTGCAAACTAGGGAGGTTGAGAGGGGGCGGGGGGTGGTTCCAACAGGTCAAGAGATCACCGACGATGCGACTGCGACCGGGGTCCCGGGTGATAGCTGCAACAGGTGCTGCCGCCCTGCGGGGAAAATACCCCTTTTTCCGATCCCTGTCCCGTTGCGGGCTCGGGCCACGTGGCGACGCGGGTGGAAATTGCGGCGACCGCGATCGCGTCCGGCCCGCGTTTTACTGTCCGCGATAAATCCCCACTGCCCGCTCCGCCCCCCCCCCGGCCCCCCCTGCGGATCCCGATCCTCATAATTTATGCTCTGCTGATTTAAAATGTATCACGGTCAGCGGCAAGAAAAACAAAAACGAAAACGAAAGGCCGGAGCTAGACCACCGCACCGCAGGGATGCCGGATCGCACCGGGAATTCACGTTATTCACGGCGGAGAGCGGGTTTTCGTCGGGGAAAGCTCTGCGAACGGCAACCCCGGCGGTAACTAATCACCAGATGTCCCATCAACGCCGTTCTGCCCCTTTTTATGGACCACAATTCAGTGATTGAGCTGTTAAGTATGGTATATCTCCAAGTGCAACTCCATTCTGCCGGTTTTCGCATGGAAATGGGTGGCTTTTTGAAATGATCGTTTCAAGTAACTAAACTATCGGTTTTGGTATGAAAGTATCAAAGGTATCAATGAAGGTGTAAAAACTAAAAAATCAAGAATCCCGTTAAAAATTTCACAATATGTATTGGTTTTAACAAAATATCTCTATGGTGACTAAATTATGTAGTCCTGTACCGAACTCAGTTGCAAACCTATGAGTAGGCACTGAAGAAGAGAGACGGCTATCTCCAGAAATCATATCACCTGCAAAAAGTGTAAAAAGTAAGAAAACATTTCAAGCTTTTTATCTATATACCTACGTTACGTATATTTCCGTTTTTCTACCGAACTGCTACTTTTTTTGTTTCTCTTCTCCCATTTTTCCGATTTTACCAGAGGGTGATTGCATGAAGATCGGAGGGGTATTAAAAATTATATTGTTGATTTCGAATATCACGAATCGATTCGGTCGGAAAACCTTGATCTTCTGTGGAACCGTCATCTAACATAGAGAGTAATTATTTATCAGATTTTATACCGTAAGCTACTCTTCTAATTTCCGCTCAGGATTTCCCCGGTTTTACGAAGCTCTTGCCGCGCCAATAAGAAACAGGCGCACCGGGGGTATGACAACAATGACTGGGGTAAAAGTCGTTGCGGCGGCGACCATCAAATTAACATAACCGCAAGCAGAGTTGCAAACTTCAGCGACGAAAGGGCAAATTTCTCCCGAGAAAGAGTGTCGAGTGCGAGCATTTTCTTTCGGCCGCGCAAGCGAGGCTGGGACCGTTGAAAATGTCACCCAACAAATGTCATTCGTCGAAAGAGAAAACGGGTGAGCCGAGCAGAAAATATTGAAACGGGGTCAGAGAGAATAGAGCGGTAGCCGTAGGTGTCGGATTTAGAACTACCAAAACTTGAATTCAAAAGCCTCAGTCCAATTTTGATTCTCAGCAACGCTTGTGATGATACATTTAAAACATATTTTTGTCAGATTTTTTCGTATCACTTTCGTTACCAGTTGTTGTACCCTCACTTTGTTTTCAATCCTTTAATCGATATTATCTAATTATTTTCGCAATACTTTAAGCACGTATATCAAGTAACTTTAATGTGTAGCTGACAGTTCAAACACCGTATAAAAGGCATTTTGTAAAACCGAAAAATGAAGGCACAATGTGCTGCAGTGCAGTGTGCCCAGTATTTGGGCTGCATTACGTAAAAGGGACTTTATTTTTTCGACTCTTTAAGAAACAACAATTGTGTAATTAGTTTCTCGGCACAGAAACGTGCTTTGATACTTTCATGATTAAACACCGATTAAGAATAAAAAACGAATTTCCCGGTGAACTTATGACTATTTTTTTTTCAATTTTTCAGATACTTTTGCTCGCAATTTCACCTAAAGTTCCTGACAATTTCAAGGAAAAATATTCATAACTTGCCTCAAAAACAAAAATTTTATCGTGGGAAATTTGGCAACTCTCGAATGTTCATACGGCGTTTTTTCTTAGCACGGCAGTATAGTTCGATTCATCTTCTGTTCGACAATTCAAACTCTCAAACCACTGTGTGGCGATAGGTATATTCCCAGTATGTCCGAAGATTACCGGTATTCATTTACTTTGGCGAGTTGCGGGAGGGTCTCACGAGCGCGTTCTATAGATTCAAACTCAAACAGTTCGAAAGCTCCTGCAGGCAAGCCACCGAATTACATAGATTATTCAACGGGCAAGTTGGGCCGGACTTACAGCGAGCTGTCCGGGTAGGAAAACATGCGCAGCGGGACGTACCCCAGCTCGGACACAGAAACAGCGTTACTGCAATGAAAACCTTACGTTGCTATGTCGTTTTAGCTCAGGACTACTTTTGGTCCCTCGGGCCGGACGGAACCTCATAACCTCAATCGAAACCGTGTGTAGATACGCCTTTTTGCTTCACACGGCGGATCATGCAGTACGCAGGTCGATACTCACCTGGAAACAGAGAACACACAATAAATTAGAGAGACACGGACAATGGCTTGATTAATTAGGTCCAATACATGACACATGGCACGCGGACATTAATGGGGGTAGGCTTTTGACAGGGTGTGCAAGCGAGGGTGGCCGACGGGGTGGGGGTTCGGGGCGAACCGAGGGGGCGAAGCGACCCCTGAGTCTGCGTCCACGCTTCGATGAATAATCGAAACCCTGCGCCGATAACGTACCCTGCATAGTTTAAACAGTACATGCACTGCCGTGCGTTTGCGCGGGGTTGCCAGAATCATGGGCGATGACCAGGGGGTTGAGAGTAAATATTGATGGCAGCGCCCAGTGGCAAAAGCAGAACTAGGCTTGGGATGATTAGATAGGTGGCACCCATCCCCTGGGGTCTAAGGGTCTAAAATTACCCCCTCCTCTCGATTCTTTGCTACTCATGAAGATGTGAAATGAGATTCTCCTCTTGGTACTTCTACGGGCTTTGAAATACATCAATAATTAGTGCCCTTGGTGACTATGAAAGGTACCACACAGGTAGCGAGTGTGATTCAAAAGATTCATTCCGCAAGGTTTATGTTCCTTCAAACTCATTGAAACCTATTTTCCGTAAATTTATTGCATGGGCTCTGCCCATAACTTTTGAAGTGTTTTTCCTCCTACTTCCTTGATGGTTTATCGTTAACCTCTGATGATATTCTGTTAGTTTTTTGGAGGGAGGGATTGTGAGAGGAAAATCTGATATTTGACTAATTCATTTTCGATCCATTGTTTTGCTCAGACCTCATGAAATATATGATCATAATTATGAATAAGATGAAAGAACGACGATTGCCAATTCGCACCTATCCTGTCCACTCTGTAAATTCTTTTAAAAAAAAGAACAAGAAAATTGCCGGCATTAAGGGGCCAGCGTAAGCTCCCTCCACTTTGACCCGAAATTTCCCCCTAAATAGAGCATTTTAGGCAATTTCTCGGCATTTTTCATTTCACCTACCTACCCCCTGGAGATAAATATTCTCGCAAAACTCACATCTACTTAGGTTTTGAGCACCTAGAAGAAACACATTTTACTCAATGTCTGAATTCTTACTGTTATGCACTGAAAAAAAATTCTCGGCGTTTTTACGAAGGTCCGTTGGTACCTTTACCATCTCACTTTTTATACCAATTATCAGTAATTTTACCAAGACAGACTGGTAAGCTTACTTAAAAACCGGTATTTTTACTGTTTTTTCCAGGTAAGAATACCACTTTTATTGGTAATCAATTCTCAGTAACTTTGCCATTTTATCTCGGTAATTCTACCACAGTCGATAAAAAATATTGGCGTTTTTACCAAGGTCCAGTAAAATTACCGAGAAAGTTCAATAATTTTACCGAGATTTCTCAGTAAAATTACCAATTCCATAAATGGTAATTTTACCAAGAAAAAACTGGGATCAAATAGAACCCTGAATTCTTGGTAATTTTACCCTTTTCTCAGTAAATACACCGAGATTTTTTTCCCAGTGTGAGGTTAACAAGCGTAGCATTCTTGCTGAGGACTCACGTCACCAGCGCAAACCACGCCATGAGAAATAATTGAGGGATGGGGGCAACGCGGTGGTAGACGTGGTTATCAAATTATGCAGCAACCGTCGTGTGGTCTAGCAGCTAAGCACCGGTGGTCGCTGGTCAAGCAGGGACAGAATTGTCACCTACACCACGGATATGCCCGACGTTCAAGCGGCGTTGTCGGTTCGCCCTTCTCCAGAATTTAAAATGACGCAAAACAAGCAATTTTTAGCCTTAACTGGATCCATCGTGCGACGTTTTATGCCTGGGAAGTGGCTGCATGAACTTATATGTTTGTCTCAGATAATGTTGATATAAGCTCTCTACCTTTCCATTCGTGACCGCTCCACGGAATGCTTTACATTTCATCGGCAGGTTGTTTGCTTTATCGGGGATCGTAAAAAGTATTATTGCATGCATAATAGCGTTTCCCCTGAAGTCTTTTTTTTCTCTTTCATTCCTCCGAAATTTTCGTTTAATTTTTTCTAAGGCAGCTAGGAGGAAGGTCATTGGCCCACGCGAGATATCAGCCTCGATAATTCGACGTAGAGTGAATATACTCCGGTTGTGAGAGGGTATCTCTATCGGGAAAACGTTCTCGATAGAAAATTTTATCCGCCTATTCTTCTTGGAAAAGGGTCAAAGTGTCAAAAAAGTTAAATACCGGGCATTGGCACCGATTTTTAAGTGAGGGATTCACGACTATTTTGGCAAGAAGTCCAATAATTTCAAATGAAACCGGAGTTCTGATTGTTTGAAGCCTGTTGAAGTTTTTAAAAAGAAAACAATTAAAAGCTTCAATTTGCCTTGTTTAAGGCTCCATTGCGAGTTCACGCCTCGTGCCATCGCGCCCTCAATTTTGCAGATGCAACACGGACACCCATCAAGTACGAATAGTTGTATCACTGCGCCGTCATCAACACGCGTCTTTTCCCTTGCTCTACTTCAGTATTGTGTTTGTTTTCATTGGTTTTATTGGTAATTGTGCTTCAAGGACTACGTGAGCAACACAGCCAAAGATAGGAGAGACGTAATCGGGCCTCGTTGTTTAACTTTTCTCCCTATTACACCTCATTGGCAGCAAAGAGCGGAGCATTGTGAGTTCACGCCTCGCGCCATCGCGCCTTCAAATTTGGAGACGCAACACGGACATCCATCAAGTACGAATAGTTGTATCTCTGCGCCGTCAGCACACCCATCCTGTTCTTAACTCTATTTCCACGTTGCGTTGTTTCCGTTACTTCCGTTGTCTTATTTGGCCTTGTTTTTTTTAACTTTTTCTCCGAATTTGAGCGACGTTTCATTGGCAGGCTGCTCAGACGTTATGCGTTACTCTCATAATCTAAAAAAGTGCAGTCAGGTCTATGAGGCAAATTACACTTCATATGGAGAGAAGAGCGTGTTTGATTTTGAGGCACTCAAAAAAACCACTTGAAAAAGTATTTAGGGTTCGATACAAGAAATATTAAGTCCAAGGGCACCGCAAACCCTTCTATTAATATACTTTAAGGCTGCAAATAAGGCGTTTCGTTTGGTTTAATTTTTTAATTTGCGTGTCCACAAAGTCTTACCTCCTTAAAATACCCACGAGGTAGTTTTTACGTGCCATCATATTTTGCCGAATATACTAAAGAGTCTCTTGCGTCCGACAAAGAACATCTGTTCAAGGAAATGTTACATTCCAACTGCTGCAGTCGATGGCGATCGTTGAAAGTCAGAAACACCGCTTTTCCAAAATTTTGATTCATGTAAAACAATCGTTTCTTCGTAAGGCATTAAATCGATATATTTAATGAATTTAAATAGTAAATTAATTTCAAGAGTAACGAGGCATGCTAATGTTGGGTAAAAAATTTAGGCGTAAATCCATGCAGCTAATATATGTAAAATTTTAAATTTTCAAATCTCTTAGGAATCTCGGAATGCAATCCCCTGTAAATTTTCTGGGACACCTACTTCGCGCCCCAAAAATCCTTCATATTGTGAATCAGGAGACAAATCCACTCCATAAGAGCGCAGTTTACTCCAAAAACAGAGTAGCCCCCCCTCCCCGAACTAATTCATCATTTCACTTTTTTTTTGGTGGGTAGGGGGGCGAAATAGGCTCCGAAATGAAATGCATTCCGGATGTCACTCCGAGATTTCTTACAGTATGAATTAAATCTCAAACCCTTTATCAACTCCAGGTTCAAATCTCAAGTATGTAAAGCGCAAACTTGCACGGGAGCGGAGGAACCGGGGGGGGGGGGAGGGGGTCGGATAAAGACTGAATAAGTAGGGAAACACCGTCCAGCTTTTTTTAATTTACATTTTACTGCAATACGTTAGCTTAACTACTCATAAACGTAATTAGTGGCTACGTTATCAGGAGTAGGAGCCCTCCCACCCCTGTTACCCCCGCCTCCCCGTCGGACCCTCCCGAGTTCCGGTGTCCAGCCCAGTTGCGGCGCGGGCGCTGGTACCGAGAGCGTTCCGTACTGCCGTGTTGAGGAAGAACGACGTATGAGCCTTCAGACGTTGCCATATTTCCTTCAATAAAAACCTAATTTACAAAGAAAATTTGTGAATATTTTCCTTTAATTTTTCAGACAATTTTGCTCTCAATTTTAGCTAAAACGTCTGAAAATTTCGAAGAAAAATACGCATAATTTTCTTCAAAAATACATGTTTTATCCGGGGCAATTTGGCAACTCTGGAATGTTGATACGGCGTTCTTCCCTAGCACGGCGGAGCAGCCTTTTTCCATTTCCATTCATATTTTACATGTCATTATTGAGCGTGTGCAATGCAGTATCCTTGGGCGAGGAATTCCGCGGCCCGCTCGCCCGAATTCGCGATTTATGACACGGAATCCAGGCCGCAAATAGACTGTTTAAAGTTGCTCAATTGGTGTAATGTGTACCGAGCTTTTATCGGGTAAACACGTTCAACGATGACCTATCTCCCGCTCGGCGCTAAATTATCGGCTACGAGCCGTTGTTAGCCCGCGCGCCGTACCCCGTACGTTGCATGTTTCGCCGGTCCCTCGACAAAACAAACAACAATTACTCCGCAAATTACCCCACCATCTGACAATGGGCGCAATTGCGCAGGGCTCGGGTTTGAAGTGCATGCCGGGGCACGTGGCACATGCGAGTAACCTCTCCGATGACGGAGAGGAAAAGGAAAAACACCGGACAGAAATTGGAAAAGGAAAAGCGAACATACACGAGAAAAAGTTCCCTAAAATTGTGGCACTACCCCAATTTGTTGGATGATATGGGCATTGCCAATGAACACCCTCTAGATGCGACTATTCCGGCTCAATTGATGCCCTTGTTGCATTCAAACGTGATTGAAGTAGTTTTTTGTGAGAACGCTTCGCCCGGTACAGCTATTCTTGTTGAATGAATGTCATGTTGCGTGTATTAAACTTTGAAGGCGCAAAGGCTTTCCTTGTATTAATCAGGAATGCACAAAAAATATCGAGGTCAAACAGCTGATAAATATTTTTCGCGCGTTTTCTCGAGGCTCTCCAATTGGCCGCACTGCATAATGTCAAAAAATGCAATGTTGCAATTCGGTTTTAATCATTGAATCCCACCAGTTTGAGATTAATTACAACCCGCGACTCAAAAATTTGGTATGATACTTGCGACTCAGTCCCAGACATATCTTAAGGAAAAGTATGGGGTTGTGAGTAAGAAGAGTCAAATTGGTAGGGTATTTACCTTCCCACAAGCGTGGTATATTTTGAGTTAAAGCTCACAACATGGGCTGAAATTTGCAAAAGCAACCATACATCAAAGGCGAGATCGGCGAGAGACTGGAGCGGGCTGAACAAAGGCCCCGAGCAGAGAGCAGGCGGGCAGGAAGGAGAAGCTGCCAGGCCTTTACCGAACCAAAAATTCATTACTATTGATCCAGCTCAAAGTACCACCGATAAAGCGGCAATTAATTTGCTTTTATCTTGATGGAACTCAAAATGAGGATGGATTCGAGCCTGCGTCGCGACGCCAAGGTGAAGAGTGGCGGGTTAGGTTATTGCTGTTGCGTGCTGGAGCGTCGCGGTCGTGTCGGGGTTCGCCATTCGAGTCGAAGAAAGTCTTAAAAAATGGTTGAGTAACGGACAACCAGGATCTAAATACTGCCATGATAGAGAAAAACGCCGTATGATCATTCGAAAGTTGCCAAATTTCTCCCGATTGAATAATTAATTTTAAATGAAAGTTACGAATATTTTCGCGTGAGATTTTCACATGCTAAGATTGACTTGCGGATATAATGCTTTGAAAAATGTGAAGAAAAATATTCACAAGGTCCTCAGGATATTCGCATTTCATCCAAGGAAATTTGCCATCATCCGTTTATAAGACGTTCTTCCTTGGCATAGCAAAATATTATGACGTCCTGTGATTTCTAGTATGATATTTACAGGTTGCTCGGTGGGCACATTGCTTATTTGGAACTTGTGAAATATTGATGTTATCACAATAATAGTCTATTTTTCTTCATTGGAGGCTCAAATCAAGAGAGGGACGTAAAATGGCACGGTTATTCCACTCATGATGTGAAAATTACATTCTTATTCATTTGTTCATTTTTGTAATTTTTAATTTCACAAGATCTAGACTGATACGTTCAGCTTTTTTTCCTCAGACCACCCTTATCCCCAGAAAGTGCACTGCGTTTGGAAAATTTGGAAAAGTACCTCTTAAAATCCCTTTTTTATTACTTTAGAGTATGACCAATGCAATTGAAAGTTTGGTACTATATTCCTTGTCTCCCACGTTCCTCCTCTACTTTTTGATTTTTTAGTCTTGATTTTCCATTATTCTATTATTAAAATTTTCTAAGGGTAGTTTTTCTCCAGGAACAATGATAATCAAAGGGAAAATAGCTGAACGTTTCAGCCTAAATCTTGTGAATTAAAAAAAAAAAACAAAAGAAAAAAATGAATAAAAATGTAATTCTAAAACCTTTCAAACTATGCTCTTCCTCCTCTTCTTCTTCTATTTCTGGACAGGAGGAGGAAGGGGAGGGGAGACCGGGAGACGTGTGCTTCCTTTGTTTCTCCACGTACACTCTTAATGCACACAAATCCAATTCATTTGATAACGCTCAAATCATGGGTCAACATCCTCTCCGGAGACGAGACAGTCGGAATTGGAAAAAAAATAGCATCGAATGGAGGAAAAGTTTGCGCTGGAAGCTGCTCGCAAGTGAGCATGTGAGCGAGCAGTGGGCGTTGACACATGAAGTGAGAGGGCAAGAACCTGTGACTGGTGCATCCCCTGGATCCGTCCGCCCACGCTGTGATGAATCGAATCTCCTCGAATCTCAAAAACACTCGTACCTTGGCTCCCGGATTAGAGACTCATCGCCGTCGCAGGAAAAACATCCACCGCTCAATAGACGCAACTTGTTTGACGTGCTTGTCTCGAAATTACATAAGCGCGGAAAATAAGGCGTTTTTATCCCGGGATGCTCGCTTGTTACGTCGCGAATGCTAGTGACAGGAATCGAATTACCGTAACGTAACGTAGGTGCCAAAGTTCAGCCTTCCAACTCGTTACATTTCAATCGTCCATACTTTTGGACGGATCAGATTTCTTTTGTACTAGGGCAGGTATATTGACGTTAAAACTGCCAAACCACTTAACTCGTTTGCGGTGTTTAAAAATCACCCCTCCTTTTCTATTCTTTTAAAGAAGAACAAATCAATATGCCATTCCTCCGAGTTTTTCACAAGGGTTTTCTTCGCGCAGAGAAGAAAAATCACGTAAGTTATCAAGAATCGACGCTAATTAATTTTCCATTTGAGAAATTAAGTAAGACAGAAAGTCTGCAACGTCGCTGGTAGTTCCAACGTCGATATGTTTCCTGGTTGACGCGTTGCGTTGGTGGTTAGTTTGCATGAATTTTCTCTCTGGCGCCGAAAAGAACGATCACAAAACAGGGCAAATCGTGGTGTGGCTAAAACTAAGTACCTACTCATTGAGGTGCACAAAGAATTTTCAACTAAGCAAATTAAAGTTGTTTCACAGTGATATGGTACCGTGTTGGTCCTAATAGTGTCAAATTTCTGTCAACTACCTCATCGGGTACCGTGTTCTTAAATTTGTAAATTTTTTCAGTGTTCATTGAATTACACGGAAAAAAGCCGCCAAATCTTAAATGTCTGCTACTCTCAGAATTTCCATTATGTGCCACCCTTATTGTCAAAATACATTTTGGTGACACGCTTCTGATCTATAGGGTCAGTCCCTCTCAATAAGCTCTGTTCGGTCTCGGTGATGAATTTACATAGAGAGAAAAGTCAAGCTGGCGTTTAGACTTAGTGGAATAAAGCGGCAACTCAGTGGAGCAACCTGATAAAGAGTATGAGGGACTAATATTGATCGATTAGATTCTGCTATTGGAGAATTCGCTCGTGCGAAAAAACGCTCGCCAGAAAGACGCCATGACAGACACATTCAAATGAAAGTTTGAGGAGGCGTGTCGCTTTGAAATCCAACTGTTCTCTAGTTAAGTGTTCTGCCCTTCCGGACTTGAAACTTTTGACAGCTGTGAGAGGCCAATTAATTTCGTGAAATGAAACTTTCAAACATCATGGTTCCCACCACGCTCAAAAGGCGGTCATGTCGCGACTCAGATAAATCTATCAATCAAACAAAATATCAAAATTAAAAGAATCATTCGTGGTTCCGTCTCCCTCGGAAAAGATACTTCGGGAAACTGATACTCGACTGAAGTATATAATTTGTCGAATCCGAACTAAACAAAGTTTAGGCTCATGAAAGCGTTTATCAGTACCCCCCTCCCCCCACGAAAACAATTCGTCAATACAGGAGCATTCGATTTCCTGTTTAATTTGTTAATACCGAGAGAAGAACTGACGTTCAACTTCATAGTAAGTATCTGCCTTCGGAAGATATGTAGGTTCGAGTAAGCGCGAATTCACTTAGAACAAAGAGATACAGCAAGCATTTATTTACTTCTTCTTTATTCAGAGGGAATTTTGCGACTTTTCTACTTACTTCCGCCAGCTCACTTCACAGAGATTTAATTTGTTTCCCTTTGATGTATTTCTGTATGATTCTTCGAAAACTCCGGTCATAGCCCAGCAGTATGCCGCAATGAGAATTCACGACGCAAAGAAAGTCTCGCAAATGACAACTCAGAAAAAGGAATTTTGCGCGTGAAATTTACTTTTAACTTTTCGTATCTGTCATGTTGAGCTGTTTTTCTGAAGTCTTACAAGAAGATTAATAAAGAGAGATTCCCAGAAAAAGTGAATTATTAGGAATACATGCAATTGGCTGAAACAGCCCTCTTCTCAAGTATCAAGTTTTAAAAATTGTCAGTACTCCTTTGTCAACAGCAGAGGGAACCTTGACAATCTGGCAGCTATCTTATCCAGAACTGAGGGCCGGAGAAAGGGAGTTTCGCCGTCCGCAGAGGGGCGGCGTGGAGGGATGCAGCTAAGAGCTGAAGGGAGGAAATGCGCGCGACAAGTTGTTCCCCCCAGCGCGTGCACACTTCGAGCGCCCTTGCCAAAGCGAACGGAAAACATAGAATTTATCAGTATTTTACAAATTAGACTCCGATTCAAAGTCTCCTCAAAATTCTATTCTTGTAAATATGACAAAATAAAAACTACACATAGTCCAACGAGCCTAAAAATTAAATAAATAAATAAATAGTAAAAAAAAATACTGGAAAGACAGGACTTTTTAGCCATTACAGGCTCCTTATTAGATGTATGAATAACAACAAAAAAGAATTGAAAAAAAAAAAATTATGTGTCAATTTCATCCTTGCTGTGATCACTCAACCACTGCAGCACACGCCAACGGTGGAACTACCCGACCATATATCTCGGTTTGTGACACTGCACACTTCCTGCCACATTTTACTTTTTTGATGGAAAACTACTTAATGTCAATTCTTGAAAATAAGCCTGTGTCGGTTCAAAGCGTCCTATTGTTTAAGTATCTTTTTAAATTTTTGGTTACTCACTAATATTTTGAGATTTCACCCTGCCAAGTTCCTATTTTGTGACTATGCAAAGTTTTATACTTTCGTAAAAAAAATCAAGAGCTAGGGAACAATATCGCCTAATTGACAATTTTGGCGAAAAGGAATTACCGACTTTTTTGCGTTCTTCAGTAGTAAGTACGCAAGCTGATTTTTGTGTGTTTTTTTTTTAGTTTCGCATGTGATCGCCGTAAACACGCTTTATGTTTAAAAAAAATTGCAAAATCTATCCTCAAAATTACAAAAATGTCAAAATTTCTTCCTTGTTCTGCAAAATCGTTAGTTTGCACATATTTATAGGCGGTATTGTTCATTAGCCATAGACATTACAAAAATGACAAGACTTTGGTACCTCACCTAGTCACCTGGCAGTGTGGAATCGATTCCAAAAACTATAAAAGGTAAAAATTTGCAAATCTAACCTCAAAATTACAAAAAAGACGAAGCTTCTGCATCGTCCTGCAAAATCGTCAGTTTGCATACAGGCATTATTGTTCCGTAGCCATCGACATTACAAAAATGACAAGACTTTGGTACCTCATCTGGCAGCGTGGAATCGATCCCAAAAACTATTTTCCTCGCGCAAAGCTCGGCGTCCAATTCGTCACGAGCACTTTTGTCCGAGGCTCTGAGGGAGCGCGGTTTCCATCCCGAGGGATCCCTCCCCGAGCCGCAGCCCTCGACAGCCCAACAAAGGGATCGACCGCCCTCGGATGCACGGGAAAAAGGTCCAGCTGTACCCATCTGGCGCTCGAATCAACAAACCAAGTGCGATTATTTGTCGATTATCTCCCTGATAATTGCTTTCAATTATTCCTCATCTTTTCTTCCCGTTTTTTGTTCCCGCTTATTTATTTTACCGCCGTGTTTGGTCCGTCGCCGAGATTACACGTTTGGGGATTCTGCGTCATGCCCGAAATTGGACACTGCTGCCGGGATGCGGATGCAAGTGGGGTCCCCTAAGTCCTCGTTTCCGCCGGGTTGACTTTTTTTCGAACGACACATCTATTAATTGAGGATTATCATGGCAACCTTAAGTAAAGTCCTCACTGTCCTGCCTGCTGAGGGAAGACGCTATATGAACCCCAGACGTTGCCAAATTCTCTTTAATAAAATCAGAATTTTCAGGGCAATCTGTGGACATTTTTCTTCCAATTTTTCGACGAATTTCATTTGCGATAGGCTCTGAATTTTTTGAAAATTTCAAGATAAAATATTCCCAATTCTCCTTAATAATGAAGTAGGAAACTCTGGCAACTCTCGAATGTTATACGGCGTTTTTCCTAAGCACGGCAATATTCGACTTGAGCTTTGAACTAGGTAATTCTCTCCTTAATTACATTTTAATGCCAATTTGGCTGACTTTCACAGAACATAGTAAAAAGATTGAAATAATCGAGCTACAAGCCCAAAAAATGAAACAAATAATATTTCATACGGTCGGAACGTTTGTTTCGTTTTGTTTTCTGTAAGTTTTTTCAGTAGTTCTCTTCTCTAAGTAGTTTGAAATACTCGTATTATTTGTTTCATTTTTTTAGCTTGTAGCTCGATTATTTCAATCTTTTTACTACTCTCCTTGAATAGGTACTTTGTTATTAGGGTGCTCTGTTACAACTTGTGCATCTCTGAAGAAGTGAGAAAAGTGAGAGTGCCTTCAATTTTTATCATGCAACACGCACATCCTTGGAACACGAATAGTTGCATCAAGGCGCCGTAGTCAACTCATTCTAGTTTTTTGAAAGTGGAAACGCTTTCAGTTTTTGAATATGCAGGTTTCCTTCCTTCTTCCTTTGTTCCTCCTTTTTTTCGGGCGAACAGGGATGGGTGGGGAGGGGAGTACGCCCCCTACACCCTTCCTGGGATCCGCCTATGGTCCGATACTGGGCAATTTCGCAAACGGGGTATAACACTTATACCATCGCAGAGGATTTCCAAGTTGACCTTTAAAGCACAATACCTATACGTAGAACCCAATACCCATGTGACTCGTGTTCATACTCGTGTATGGATCGGCGCTGAGTTCATGCATTTAGAGTGAGGGGAGGGAGTTTTCTTGCACGATGGTCCCGAGTTGGGAGGCAGGTCTGACGATTAATATTCATTACCGAAAACTCCTGGGTTTCTGCTCCAGCTTCTTAGGCTCGGCCCGGCTGAGACCTTTCCGAGCCGCTCCGGACGGCGAGCACGTAGCGGAAAAGTTAGGCTGTGAGTGACGTCAGCCAGATGAGAAAAAGGCTCCCTCCTCGCGGCGAGGAGGGGGGGGGGAGGGAAAATAAAATTGATCGGTTTAATTTAATTGACTTTATCGCCTCACGATCGGGGAAGTCGCCCTGCTGCTTCGACGAAATTTTCAGGAAGTCGAACTCACTTAGTCATTCTTTCACTCTCTAATTGCTTTTCTTTTTATGCCCCCGCCCTCTCTGGTTCCGCTTTATCGCCTTGTTCCGCGCTTAGCGCTGTCTTTTGGGAGCCTTGTTCAACGCATCGAGACTTGATAGCTTCCTGGGAACTCAAGTCATTTGTGGGGGCAATGTCCTTTAAAGGCTTCGAAATTTTACTCCTTTTTCGGCCGTCTCCGATGATTTCTTTGAGGATTATGTCAAGTTTTTTTTTCTTTCTTTAAGAACCTCTTGTTTTTCCTCAACGTGAATTTATTCATTCCCTGTGAGCTGCTTTTTAAAATTGGTAGACAAAGGGATAGACAAAGAAGAGGAAGAGAAAATAGTATTGGTGGAAGTTGGTGGTTGCAATGGACAAGGGAGGTGAGTAATAGACTATAACCAACGGCAACCCACGAACAAAACCCTACAGTTAGTCCATCATTTTCCCTATTCGTCTATGATAACCACTTGCTTTCACCAATGGGGTTGCTCTATTTTCCCTTTGTCTTCTCTCTCTATAACTTTGTCTATCAATTGTAATAATCAGCTCGCTAGAGGCTTCAAAGTCGTAAATGCGCTGTAAAAAGAGACCACATGGCTACAGACGTATAAATGTAGACCTTGACGTCTGCTCCGGGTACATGCAGAGATTATAAGCTTCATATTTGATTTTGGGGGCCTTTTAGGTAACTTTTTAGGCCCTTTTTTGAATCTTTAACCTCTTCCCCAGAAGAAGCTCTCAATTCTCTTCGCAGCAGAATCCGTTGCTCGGAAAATTGGGATTCAATCCGCTCCTGACCAGTGGCGATCCTTGAAAGTTGGCGACACCGTTTTTCTTCAATTTAAATCCATTGGAAATGTCGATTTTAAGTGAAGCACTTTGCCTCATCAAAAATCGATTGTATCGATTGATTCAAGAATCGCCACTGCCCTTGACTACATTTTAGGCAAGTCGAGCAAATCTGGTCAAAATTCGCTGAGCCCGCTGGAGCCCGGCTCGCACTAGCAGAGCCAATGATGCGTAGGCGCGAAAATAAAGGTACAGCGATGGATGCACGGAGGAGGCGGAGGGGAGGGGGGGACTCGGCGCGATAAATTTGTCATAAGAGCATTGAACCGGAAGGAGGACGGGCGTGAGGGGGGGGGAGTGAAATTTAAATTAATTAGACGATTTACAGAAGCAATTAGACGGAATGAAGAGCAGTGCTCGCGCGTCCGACTGGCGCGCCGCCGCGGTGGCCGCTTCCGTCCCGCCGGCTAGAACCACCTAACCCCAATCGAGACTCAATGTTAGATGTGCGGTTTTTGTTGAGGACGGCAGAGGAGCGCTGCGCCATGCGGGAATGACACATTGTCCGATCGGATGCGCGTGTTGCGAGTTGCAGCGCTTCCCGGCGCGAGGCGACGTCCTGGCGACACGGCCCGGGCCGGGGGTTGCAGTGTCTATAAAACACCCGGGTCGGTGCGCGGTGTGCTATTGAATATTTGCCAGCAATGCTCCCGTGCACAGGAGGAACGCCTTATGAGCTTTCGACCCTTGCCAAATTGCGCCGTTTTTGCGAGGAAACCTCGTGAATATACTTCCTTGAAATTTACAAGTCACGAGTCAAGCGAAATGTGCCTTTCGGAGCGGAGGGAATGAGATAATAATTGGACTGTATTTTGCAATTAGGAACTATAATTTCTGGCCCAGATTAGAAACAACGTATGCGACGTGCTAGTTTTCCTATGCTTAATAGTGTTTTTATCGATGAGCCAGAAATTTTAGTTCCTAATTGCAAAATGAAGTCCAATTATCACCGCTTGAAGGAGATTAATTTTCCATGCCAATTCCATGCAATTTTTAAAGAATTGACCTTTTGGTAGCGGCTCAAAGGTTTGGAGACGAAAACAGAGAATTCGAGATAAGTATACTTTTAAAATTTGTTAGCACTCGTTGCCAGCCTTGATGATGATTCATTTTAAACGCTTTTGACATCATTAGAACACTAATTGGACTACATTTTGCAATTGGGAACTACAATTTCCGGCTCATCCGAAAGAACACTCGGGTGAATAGGGAAACTAATGGTGCATACGATGTTCAGAATTTACAGTTACTAATTGCAAAATGCAGTCCAATTACGGCTGGAAACTTTGACTCGATGATCTAAAAAGTGTCAGTATGTTTTTCAATTTTTTTTTGGGGGGGGGGGTAGGGGGCCAAAATTTGCTTTTTATTGTACATAACAATTTGGATTTATGCCTAGAGGCACATTCTGCCCGACTTCGCCACAAATTGAGTAGAAAATGCTCTGAAAATTTTCAGGAATTTTACATTTTTGCAAATCTGGCAGCGCCTAAATGTTGGTGCGACGTTTTCCCTCAGCACGGCAGAATGTGTTCGCCATAGCGCGAGTTACTTGGTGACCCTTTCGAGTGGGGCAAAGTTGCTCCCTCCCCCCCACCCCCGCTTTCCCCGCCTCGTCCAATTTTTCGATGGACTTTTATCCGCATTAAGAGTGCGCAAAATTCTTGCCGTTCCTCCTGCGACCAACTGCTACCCTGAGATCGGGCACGGTGTCACGGAATCCTCAGTGCAGGCCGAATGAGCAGAGGGATTGAATAAACCTCACGACCTCAATCGATGGAGGGCTCATGTTTTGGCAAACGCTCAAAGAAACTGAAAAAAATCCGGCCGTGGAAGCCGTGCTTACCGTGCTATTAGATATACCGTCCGCGTTCCGGGTTTAGGCGCCGAAGTTCCGGGCGCGGCACCTGGAGCAGTCGAAGCTGCGGCTCCCGCACCCGGAACTTCCGGCCTCTGAGCCCGGAACGGACGGTATGTCCATATAGCCCGTATGTACGGCTTCCATAACTGTTAGCCTTTGACTTTTTTGTTCAGTGGAGGATTTTTTAAGTTTCTATTTGTGTTGACAAATTTTTACATGATGGCAAATCAACATCGGGAAAAAGCAAACATGATGTGATGGAACAAATTTTGATGAAACACTGGTTTTACTTTTATTTTTTTAATGTTTTTCTGTGTGAAAAATGGAACGGCTGTTCCTGCGCTCTCAGAAATATCCATAACATTTGTGTTCATACGACATTTTAATACTTACACAATTGTCAGAACGGTCCATCGAGCTGTATTCAGAAGCATCAGTTGATGGTGAAAAATGACCCCATGGTAAGTCCTTCGTTAGGGGTCGTCCCTTAAATTACGTAACGCTTTTTTTCGGCATTTTTGACCCCCTCCGCAATTGTAACGCTTTCGTGTCATATGATCATGTAACACGTAAGAACAAAATGGCATAACGCTCTCCTCGACCCACATTTTTATTTTTTGAGGTAAAACAAAAATTATAAGCCTCAAAAGTTTGAAGCGACCATTCCTCCTGTGGTGTTATGGTGATTTCTGCTCGTCACAGTTGTAAGTTGCGATATTTTCAGGATGCGTCGGAAATTGTTCATAATTTAATTAATAATTTTCTTTAGTGACCTATAACATTTGGATCGGAAAAAGCAATTCAGCGCAGTATGAAAGGTTAACGCTAACCGATGAAAAATGCTGCCCGCACGGAACAAAAACCGATTGAGCAAATACAAAAGAAATCGCGGACTTTCCACCCGGGCTTTTTTCATAGCCGAGCTTTATTGAATGAAACGGACGTATTTATGCTAAAAGGAACTATGTCCCGCGCAAATCGTATGCACATAGTTCCTTTTAGCATTATTACGTCCAAATAAGAGGAATAATCAAATGAGCTTTACCGAGTAAACAGAGAAGCCTTGATTGCCCCGTTTTATGCAAGAGTGGGAAAGCTATCAAGAACGGTTGGGAATTCAAATGAAATGAGAAAAAATAGGTTCATTCATTTATTCGATTTCAGGAATTATGCAGTCACTGAATCAACATTTAAATTCCCATTGATGACGTTTTATCTCATCTTTTCCTTCGAACTCAATTGAAAAGCTCAGCTGTGTGCACGCACATATTCAAGTCCGGTGCAGACGTAACGCTTTCCAGGAAGGAGCCTTACCCAAAATAAAGACGCGCGCATTCATCTCGATTCAATTTCATAAGTCTGAGAAATTGAAATTGTAAATGATGTGGCAAAGTATGCTATTTTCGAATGTACGCGCGTTACAGAATCAGGGTATTTAAAATTTATAGTAACAACTTTTATATTAGCGAACGAATAATTGGTTTTATCGAAATGCCAATTTCTGCGTCGCACGTTCGATCTTCACAGATATCCCCCACCGGATAGCGCGATCAAAATCGCCCTCTCTCCTCCAAATTTTTCTTTCAAGAAGACCACATTAAGAAATTCGTGACTAAATTTCAATGTTGCCAAATTTTCCCCCGCAAATTGCACTTTTACCGGGAGAATCTTCAATCTTTCTAACTCAAAATTTTACTGACAACTCTCTTGATCTCATGCAAAAACAAGGAAAATTCGGAACACGGAAAAAATGAGCTTATACCCCACAGGGGCAGGCCCTGCGCGGGTAGGGCCCAAACCTACCTGCTTCAGGGTGTAGCCCTACTTGGTAAGGGCTGGACCCTGTCCAGGTAAGGCTCTCACCGCGCGCTGGTAAAAAAGTAGCTTGGATCAAGAGTCCAGACTCTTAAAAACATTGACAAGAAAAAATACTCTTGATTCAATCGGATTTTTCCTTGAATCGAAGAGCCAAGCGTCTTGTCTTAAGCGGATTTCCATTTGAATCAAGAGTATTTTTTCTTGTCAATGTTTTTAAGAGTCTGGACTCTAGATCCAAGCTACTTTTTTTACCAGTGCGCCGGGCCTGCCCCTATGGGGTATGAGGTAAAGCAATTTTACCTACCCGGTTGGGGCTGGGACCTTCCGTGCAGGTACCAGTCCTAAACTCGTTTTTTCCGTGAACAAAAATTTCACAGGTACAACCTGGTAAAAAATTGAATTTCTTGAGTTAATTTTGAAACCTTGGAATGAAATTACGTTCCTGCGTCCGGGAAACAACGTAATGTGAGGATTTACCTCCAGGTCAACAAAACGCATTTCTGTGTGAGATACCGAGCGTAAGAGAGCAGATCATTAGGGCTCAAACATCGGACGGAATTATTTCGCCGGACGCTGTCCGTGAAGAATTGTGAGGAATGCTGGAAAAGCTGGCTCATCATTAGCATCCTCTCCGGCCATCAACGGATTTCATCATCTTCAGTCTCGGCCACGATGCGGCCCCCGCCACTGTTGCCTAGGCGCTGGACAATAAAATACGCCCCCCTATCCGAACCGTGTAAAGTAGGGGGATTTTTCCCGAGATCGGGGGGCCTCGCCGTCGGCTGTCCGCCGTTGCCCGGTCATCAATCTCTCCCGCGTGACCTTATCTCCTGCCGAAACCTCACCGGTTGTTTAACCTCACCAGCGGATGTAACAAAAGGAAAAGCCTCACTAATACCGCCTTGTTTCACACTTTTATATCCCCCTCCTCCCCCGGGTTGCTCATGTTTTAATGCTCGGATGTGATGCGCTGCTGGTTGAATGAAGCTATTGCTACGCAGGCCGGGAGCGGGAACGCGACAACCGCGGCCTACAAATGACCGCTCAAAATGTTCCGTCAAAAATTACAAGCTCATTCAAGATGGCCGCCTTCATGAGTGATCGACCTCTCAGCGCACTGAGAAAATCGTCCAGGCGGATGAACCGGACGGATTTGACTAGAATCAGCCTAACTGATCTTCACGTTGACTATTCGCTCATATCTTTCATATTTTATGTAACACGAAAAAATGCGTCGTAACATGTTCAGACGATGTAGAATATTTTGGAGGCATTCATTGGCTAAAATTGTACCCAAATCGTGCTGAACGTGACCAGTATCTGGACGATCGAAAATCAGTCATTACTGATTGTGAGTGTGTGGCAAACTTCGAAACATTGTAGTCGAGCACGTGAACTCCAATGTTCTCTTGGGACGATTAAGGCGTTGTCGTTGTAGCCAGGTAACAGTCCTTAATGGGTCAGTTGCGCTGGTCACAGAATCGTGTTTTGATGCTTGATTCTTGTAGATCCGCTAAAAGTAACTAGATTTGTCCAAGCAGCAACTTGCTGCGTTCAATATTAATCGAAATATCGCGAATTTAAAAATTCAGTCATCCACCGCGGTAGTGACACCCTCGGTTTCTTCCGCCAGTTCCATATTGCTTTCATCCGGGTTTCACGTTGAGTGACCAGTGAAAATGTGTGTCTATTTGACAAATGAAAGCAATTTGGAAGAAACCAAGGGTGTCACTACCGCGGTGAATGACGTCATTTATCTTGGTTAATATTGAACGTAAAGAGTTGCTGTTTGGACGGATCTTATTATTTTAGCTCATCCATAATAATCAAGCATCAAAACATGGTTCTGTGACACTGAAACTGACCCATGGCTGGAGAAACCTCTTCTTAAGGTCTTTATCCACTAATTTCAACATTTCATTATATTGCACATGAAAAGAAATTTCAACTCATGAGTATAATCTAATTAACTTCTGAAGGTATCTAAAGAGAAGGAGTCAAAAAAACTTGTGAGATCTCATGTCTCACTTTGTTCAATTGATAAGGCAAAACGCGGGAGGAAAATAAACATTTTAGGAGCGGAAATTGGATTTTTTCTCGACCCTCCCGGTCTCTGCAGCAGGGCACGTGAGTCCCGTGTCGATTATTCATGATACAGATCGCGATTCGATAGCGTCAAATCGTAAAAGTAAGCCTCACTTTACGATGGTATAAAGTTCTGCCGCATGCGATGACTCCAGGATTCATAGCTTGTCGAATGGCTTTTCTAGTTTTTGTTGCACGTGTGGTATGCCCACTGCAGTCGAAAATAACATGTCCCACACTATACGATCTCCAATCAGGTGCGACAGTAAAAAGTTTACCGTGATATCATAACTGGTGCTCCGCAAAATCACTGGAATAATGTGATGTCGGAAGTTGCTTCCCCTCCTTTTTTAAGCACCGAGGCAGAATGGAGAGGCAATCGGAATGACAGTACCTGTAATTTTATGAGCTCTGAGAGCATCTGTTTTTATTATCACTTTAGTAACAATTCTTTCAATGAAGAAATGAACATTCGTCAAAATCTTTGGATCGGGCTCAAACGGATAACTACAGTAGCTCGCAGTATGTTTTCTGGCCTACCCTGAAGATTGAAGGCAAAATGGTGGATTGGTGCGTTAATTTTTGAGGAAAGTTATGAATATTTTTCCTTGAAATTTTCAAATCCTCCAAATCAAATTGCCAGTGAAATGGAGATGTTGCATGTATGAGGAATTTGCGATTTGATTACTGATTCTTATGTAAAAGTTCGCGAGAAACACGATTGTGCCACTGGCTTTCTCTGAAATCAACTCCCAAGCTCAAAAAAAGCTCTCAAGTTGAGGCCAAAATGGAGGGGATATCTCACCCTATCCTGAGAGTCCACATCTACATCAAGATAAACTCTCCATGCAAAGATAGGGAGTAAATACATTAGCAGGGTTGCCGTGTTTTCAGTTTTGGAGTCCCTAAATAAAGTGGCAGCCCTGCCAATGTATTTGCTCCCTATCTTTGCATAGAGAGTTTGTCTTGATGTAGAGGTGGACTCTCAGGTTAGCGTGGGATATCCCCTCCATTTTAGCCTCAACTTGAGAGCTTTTTTTGAGCTTGGGAGTTGATTTCAGAGAAAACCAGTGGCACAATCGTATTTCTCGCGAACTTCTACGTAAAAATCAGTAGTCAAGTCGCAAATTCCTCACACATGCAACATCTCCATTCTCTTAAAAATTGGAAAAAAAACAACCAACAGTTTCTTCGGAAATTCGTATTATATCGAAGGCAATTTGGCAACGCCTGAAAGCTCATACGGCGTTCTTCCTATCACGGCAGATTTGGTCATCGATCACACGGAAGGGAAGTTTGATTTCAGCGCAATTAAAATTCGCTGCATTCCTCCGCCGGACGTAAAAAAACCACGGCTGCATCAACGCCGACGGTTCCCGGGCTGAAAAAGGTCGGCAAAGGCCCGCAAATGAAGCATCACTCGCAAAAAGCACCCCGTTCAACCGCGAAACACATTGCACTTACGTCGTTTCTCCATGAAAAACCTTAAATGCGGATCGGGATACTCAGTCGTGCGGAATAGAACTCGGACTGGATTCAAAAACCGTAAAACGCGCCGGGACAATTAAGAGAGGTTAAAAACACATGCGGATTGGGGCGATTCGCAAAAGCGCGCAACTCCAATGGAAACCTTACGCATAAATGCGGTTTATGGATCTGGATGTTGGAATTTTAGTTCCGTCGGCTAGGTGCACAGGCGGTATGCAACGGCCGCTCCGTTCCGACTCATCACCCGCGCGTGGCCGGGAGTCAAATCGCCCCGAAAAAACGCAAAATCGACCAAAATCATGTAGGATATGATTTTTTTGAGTATAGATTTGGCAACTAAGCTCTCGTCCAGCGTGGCGGGACTTTTCAACTCTGTTTCATTAACGAACAGCTCGCGCTAAATTTTCGGCGTTGCCGTTCATGCCGGTATACGCACTCAAAGAAACACCTCAGCTGCCGTACTAAGGAAGAACGCCTTATGGATCTCCAAGCGTTGCCAAATTTCCTTTAATAAGATACGAATTTACTAGGAAAGTTGTGGATATTTTCCCCCCCAATTTTCAAAGAATTTTTTTCGCAATTTGATCTAAAGTGTCCGAAAATTTAGATGGAAAATATTCATAACTACCCTCAAAAATAAGTGTTTTTGCGAGTAAATTCGGCAGTATACGAATGTTCATACGGTGTTTTTCTTTAGGACAGCAGCAGAATGGCTCTGGTGCAAAGTTTAATACGGAGAAAAGAGGAATTGCTAAGCATGGCAAATGGATATCAGAGAGTAAAATATTCACTCTAAATGAAAAAAAAAACCCTAAGAAGTGGCCCGAACTGTTTGTAACAAGGTTTTTTTTTTGGAACTTCTTAGCTTTGTTTTCCCCGCAAAATGGTGTGGACCCAGCACCATTTCTCCACCTTGTTATTCACTCTAAACTTCACGATGCACGCAAGAAATTTTCGGAAGCGGGAATCTTCATAAATCGCAAAGTTCTCATGCAGATTGTGAAGTCAGGAGTGAATTTCACACCGTCTCGATGCGATCATCGAGCATATTGAGCCTATTTTCGAGAGACTCAATTCCTCTTCAATTCCATACACCAAACCGTATGCGAAATTTTATCATTTCTGGGCGCATACTATGTATGCTCGAGAAAAAATATGATGCCCACGGAAAATTTTCAAAATCTCAATAATACCGAATTTAATGAAGAGAGAAATTAATGCATCACAAGTTTCCCGCGTATTTTCACACCAATACGATAAAGAAGAATAAAATGACCGACAGAGAATTTGCTCCTCCTATCTTATCTTTATCCTTCCTGCTGGACCGCACAAAAACTTAATTTGAAGGGAGATGTGAAACTTCCAGCATCCGCCCTCGATTAACGAAGATAACTGAAATGGAAATGACAGTTATGAATGAAATATATGCTCTATCCGCGGACTGTATTGCGACAATCAAGAAACTCATTATTCTGTAATTAAATACGTCCTTGTGACCGAAGATAAACATAACACAGAAGACAATTAAGATTTTCTGGGCCACCCATGGCTCAATCTTTCATTTTTACAGTTTTTTTTCCCAAGATTTGCGTGGGTATAAGTTCATTTTGATTAATATTTTTCAATTTTGAAAAATCGCTCTACAAACTACATCGTGCATACGAAAGATATTTATCGGGAATAAACAGTTGAAATGTGCTTTAATGTGAGGGTGATCTGTTATCTGCCAAAATTTTAAAGTGAAACCAAAACTTCAAAAAATTTGTTCGATACCTCGATGTCTGTTTACTTTCGCGGTATATTCACGAGATGCGACATTTTCATACACGAAGAGTCGAAGAATCCATTGGGTGGCTATGTCGGCAACAACGTTATTCACCAGGACGAAAATGTAAACAAGGGATCGAGGCAGGGAATTGCGCCAAAAATTTGTCAGCAGGCCAAAACTGGCAGGGTAAAATAATTACAGCGCAAAGCGCTGCAACAGTACAATTCATGGCTGGAACGGAGGGAGGGGGGTTGTAAGGAGGGAGAAAAAATCCCCCGTGGGATGGAACGGAATACACTGCGAGCTTTCCGGCTTGTTTTGCGCGCCTACCTCTCACGACCCCAGCGTTGCCAGCTTCCGTTTGTTTTTGTCTAATAAACGAGGAGAAAGTGTCGTAGAAAGATATTATCGAGCGGAAAATGTTACGAACCATCTTCGTAAGTGGTGCGATCCCAGTGGCGATTCTCGGAAGCTGGCAACACTGTTTTCCCTCCTTTAAGTTTATGTAAAACAATCGATTCTTGGTGAGGCAACTTGTCTCACCCAAGATCGATATTCTTAATGCACTTAAATGGAGGAAAAACAACGTCTATATTTCCATAGGTTTAAATGCGGGGAAAAACAATGTAGCCAATTTGCTGGATCCACCAATGGTGCTACCCTTATGCTTAAGAGCTTATGTTTGTACGATAATTCCATCTATTAACTACGGATTGCACACCCATCTTCATCTATTGTACGTCTATTGACTGAAATTTCGGTGCTCTAAAAAAGAAATACTCGCAATGGCCAAAACCTAGAATTTATCGCAAACGTTGTATTGCGCAGAACTTAAAGTTGAAAGACCACCATAATTCAAGAAATTTTAGATAATCGAAACACAGGTTTCGAACCCGCATGGAGCGATCTATCCGTGCATTCTGTGACTTCTTATGACGTCATAACAGTGGCTGCCGGGGGAGGGGGGAGCCCTCTTGGCCCCTGGCTTACGTCATCGTGATGTTGTCACTCGAGCTTAATCCCATGACGCATTCTCTCCCGTGTAATCTATTCTCCGAACGTAAACTTTTCATTACCTGTTAATGTCACTCGGGAAAGTGGATTTTCCAGAAGCTAGGCCTCGCATGCTAATGAGCTCATTTCATCCCTTCGACGGAACCCCGATCCTCACGTCGAACCCTGAATTTACGGGACATGCCAGGGTCGCTTGCAGGGATACGAATACGAGATGTGCCACCGAATACAATCCCTCCCACCTCTTGCCTCCCTTTGCCTGATCCCCTCTGTTTTTAAATATTCAGGGAGTTAGCCTCGTTTACATGGGCAACCCTATCTCACCGAAGGTAACTTCATGATATTGCAGTAGTTATAGCTACGCAACTACACTAAACGGTCGTTCGATCGAACGTATAGTTCAAGAACCATTATTGTTGGAAAACGACAAAGAATTGTTTTTTCATTTATTGCCCTTCGGATGAATTGCAGGATTCATCTGACGGTGATTATGGAAAAATTTTGGTCGTTTACCAACAATTAGGGCTTTTCGATTACGGTCGTTTTAGAAGGACGCAATTGTACTGACACTCGTTGTGCACATTTGTTTGTGCGAAAGCGATCACTAAAATCCATACTCTTCTCGCCTTTACCCTGACAATAATACAGGGGAAAAATACTTACATCAACAGTGGAATTTTAAAATTTCCTAACAACGATTTACCGAAACTAAAATATTTTCCTGCCGATTTTGATAGTATTTTTTAAGAGCAAAGAGTTGAACGCGACGAAAATCGCGCCTTGAGCTCCACATTTGTAATAGAAACTAACGATCGTTAAGAGGAAAAAAATAAATAATGTATCTAGGTTTTTTGGCAAGTTTCATGATTTAGAAGTGAAATTTTTAGGAGCACACATAAATTAAAGGCATATTTACTAATGAGAGTCTCTCGATGAATTGCTGATTCTTCAATAATCAGCTTGCATGCTGCTTTGTGAATTTGTTTTAAAATCGGAGATGACGTCCGAGTGGTGAATCTTACTAAAAGAAAAGGCGTTTGACGCAGTAAAGGTTGCTAGAGTGACAAAAATAAACTCACAGTTTATTTCGGGTAGTCTCTTCCGAAAATAAATTAGGAGTGATTGGTTACGGTCGGAAATAGAACACTCACCTGGAACAGACCAAAGACAAAACAATTGATTAGAAACAGTAATATGGTCCCTAAATAAAATGCCGGGAAAAGTTTAAAGGTCTAGAGAACGGATGACGGAAGCTTCAAAGTTCCAGTCTACCAGTCGGTTCCTGGTAAAATATCAGAGTTTTCTCGGCACGATCTTCTCTTCGTTGCCGCGAGAGGAAGAACTGCGTGTATTGCAAATAACAGTTCCCTTATTTCCGTCGAGGCATTCATTTATTTTTAGCGCGAAATAATACGTAGGACGCAATAAATTCGAAGGATTGCTCTTTCAATAACTTTGAGGTTTCTTTGTTCCAGTTACGCTGTAATACTTCCATTTCTTCTCCGTTATTGGGAAGTAAATGTCTCTTTCACAGATGCTCGAGAATTAGAGAACCGGAATGTGATTATGAATCAATTCATGAAACACTATCGTCAACGGAAAGCGTTTTCCACTTTTTCTTTTTTCTATTCGGCTAAAAGTAACCATTTTCATACTTGTGCCGAGAACGAACATAGTCTCATTGTGCACGGCGAAATCTTCAAGTTAACAACTTTCCAGCAAAACAAGTAATTTTCAGATTTCATAGGTCAAAACTTTGCACCACCAGAATGACGTCAGTGAAAAGAAAGAGCGAATTGCATTACGAAGGATCCTGAGAAAAATTGATGGTGCCAAACAGCACAGACCAGTGTCGAAACGCCAGTTAAATAGTTAAATCATCTCTATTGATATCACTCAAGTCCTCCATACGTATCAATGAGATTCGTAGAAGATTTAGCTGTTTAACTGGCATCTCGACACAGTTTTAGTGGACACTTTTAGCAAGTAATCTTGTTGGCACTCTATGTTGCGTTTAATAGAAAAATTCCTAAACAACTACCAAAATTTAGGAGGTGGCTTTTTATTTTCAGAAACTCGGCTCTAAATTTATTATTTTCATTTTTAAGTTCCACTAGAGCACACTGTCGTGCTAAGGAAAAACGCCGTATGAAAATTAGAGAGTTGCCAAATTTCTACGCATAAAACATGTATTTTCGAGGAAAATCATGAAAATTTTCGGATTTAGATCAAGTTGCGAACAAAATTATCTGAAAAATTCGAAAAAAAAATATTCAAAATTTTTCCAGTAAATTCGGTTTTTAGTAAAGGCAATCCGACAACGTCTAAAGGCTTATATGGCGTTTTTCCTTAGCACGGCAGTACAGTCAATCTCATTCTAACGACGAGTTTTATTGGTTGTGGTAGTACTGAAAACGAGAGATTTTTCACGTGAGTATATTAAACAAGAATTCTCATTTTTTTCATGCTGACGGCAGCCGCAGACGGCCTATAGAATCACACGGATTGATTCTTCCCACAGCTGTAATTTATTTTCGCGCTTTTCATACCTCTCTCTTGGGGTTCGAATGCTTCGAACTCTGATAGCGGCATTTGTGGGATTGGGATTTTGGGTCGGCCAGGCGAGCGGCTCAAGCATTTTCTCTTTCGCTATTTTTGGAATGTTTGACAGTCCCAAGACTTCGATTCAATAAATCGTAGGTACGAGAGCCCGGGCATACCTACGCAAATACTTTCCGAACAATAGCACACGGTCAACTCTCGTAATCCTGTCCGTAGGTGAGTCACCGTGTCACGTAGTTTTACCGCGACTTCTTGTAAAACTACGTGACCTAAAAAAATTCCCGCCTGATGCTTTCTGTATCTTTTGATACAACGATTTTTCTCTGAACAATACATGGACGTACTAATGCTAAAAGGAACTATACTCCACACGAACCATATCCACATAGTTCCTTTTAGCATAATACGTCCATGTGGAGTAAGAACAACTTAACACATTAGTATATCCACTATATATTTAGCGAAGCAACTAAAAGTAACCGGTGCATTGTGTCCGAGGTTTTTATAGTTACTCGCTTTTTGTCTTTTCAGGATGCACTTTGAAGTGCAATTCGATTACAAGGATCTAAAATGCTGAATTTTTCCACTTAAGAATGAAAGTTCAAAGTTAGCTGATGATAAATAGTTAGTTAGTTAATTATTGAGAGCCATTCAGCATCTGAGGCTATTAATGTTCCTACCAAGAATAGGTATGCAAGATGGGTGCATATACAAAATTTCAGGTTTTTAAATTTATTTTAGTTACCTACTGTCATTTTATGTGTATCGAGGTATGTTTCTCGTAAAATGACCATAAAAAAACAACACACTCTGGGGCAAACTTAATTTGCGCATTTCAACATTTTTTCTTTATTTTTCTTTGTAAAGCTCTGGCAAATACGATAAAAGTATGTTTGTCTTCGACTTCTGGTCTGGAATCCATTCTTCACCTAAAATTATGTGAAGCCTGATCCTTGAAACATTGGTCCGTGAAATAAGGAGGCACATTTTAAGGGAAAGAGTGGATTAGTTCAGAGGGATCTTTTGGAATAGTAATGTAATAAAAGATCCATGCTTATTTGCTACACAATTCGATTCGGGAATTCGATGCAACTATTTTAACTCTTACGAGCGCTAAGTGCATTTTCACAAAACGAAGGAGAACGACCAATAGTTGAATCAATGTTCAGGGTTCACTAATGCTCTGATGTTTGAAACTTGTACTGAAATTATACGCTGTTCTAAAAGAAATTAGCGAAGTTGAACTCCGGATTCTCTTTATTTCCGAACTTTGAGAAATTGAGATTCAGGAAACACATGTCCAAAACTTTAATGGTTTACTAATTAACCCGTGAGTTATCAATTTGAAGATGCAGCGCCCGCATTCTTGAGATGAGGAGCAAATAAAGCGCCTCCAGTTTCCGCTGAGATGCCGAAAATCCCTGAAATGCCGTGGCGGAGCATAAAAGTTTCTTTGCAATTAAGCAGGGAAAGAAAGTGTAGATTATAAGAGGAGCGCCGAGGGGAAACTCATTTGCGAAGTGCAAGGAGCAAGGAGCGGTGGGTGTAAAAATAGAAGACTTGGAGCATGGCACCATGGGCAAAAACTGTTGAAATTCGCGGAGGGAAACATTCACCAACTGCTTGCTAAATTGCAGCTAGTTAAACGAGTGTTTTATTTTACTTAGCCTGGGTTCGTCCGTGTTGTCAAACTGCTCGACGCCTAAAAAATTATTATCTGCGGGCCGATTATTGTAACTGATAGACAAAGCGATAGACAAAGAATACATAGGGAGTATCAAGCTATCCTATTGGTTGGAATTGGGGGTTAATATAGACTAAGGGGGTAAATATGGACTAACTAAAGGGTCTTCCTTGGGTTGGCGTTAGTTAGTCTATTACCTACCTTCTTTGTCCATTACAACAACCCGCTTCCACCAATAGGATTCCTCCATAACTACTTTGTCTTCTTTTTCTATAGCTTTGTCTATCGATTTCAATAATCGGCCCGCTGCTGATTTAACGAGGAAATTTCTGCACTTTGAAACAAAAGATAGGTTTCACTGTACGGACGTTTAAGAGAGTTCACCGCACGAACCTTTTTATTAATAGGACTGATCAACAGGATTGTGTTTCGATAGTTGAAGTTTATGGATACGCAGAAAATGATAAAATCTCGGCAATCTCCAATTAGACGTATTTACGTTAAAAGGAACTGTGTTGAATGCAAATACCCTATGCGCATAGTGCCTTTTTTACAGTTCCTTTATAGATAGAGAGTTGAGACAACGCGGCTTATGGATGTCACAAACGGGAATAAAGATTACACAAATTGGATAAGTTTTTCAGGGCCGAATTTAGAGGGTGGCCACATGGGCCGCGGCCCATGGCGGCAAATCTAGGGGGCGGCAAATTTTGCAATGTTTTTAAATGTAGATATAAAAAAAATCGGATTTAGAAAAAAAATTACAAACGAGAAAAGGCGACAAAATCTCCCATTTCCTGAGAGTATAGTAATTTCTAACTTTGTCGTCTTTCAGTAATACAAGAGACAGCACCTTTAATTAGTCGAGTAAAGAGAGAAACCGAACACGCAATTTGGCCTGGAACGGCGCGGCTTTGAAAGAAATGATGACGAGGACTTGAGATGAAAAGCAGAAGCCCTCGGCGCGGCGGTCGGCATGTAACACATATTAGCGCCTACAAGACTGCATGAATACTTCACGCATTGCATCAAATACAGTGCGGTCATTGCGGTCAGCGTGAAACGCATAGCGCCTACAAGCCTGCGTGAATACTTCACGCATTGCGTCAAACACACTGCGTTCAGCAGCGGTCGGCGTGAAACGCACAGCGCCTACAACACTGTAGGAATACTTCACGCATTGCGCCGAACACAGTGTGGTCTGCGCGGCGCGGTGGTGGAAGTTAAAATCATTAAACCACATTTATGTTCGTTCTTTCGTAATTTTTTCGTTCATTTCTGATAAATGGAAGGCTTTGACCACACAGAGATAGGTTTACGGAACTTAACTTCCTCGCAAAGTTCAATGAACTTTACCTAATAGTGTTGACAGGGCTTTCTCAAAAAATGAGTCCAACACGAGTAAACGCGTCTTATGCACCCCTCCCCCTCCGGCACGCTTACTTGATGGTTTTTATTGATGTTTCAAAACGAATGAGAAGGGGACGGCAAAATACAGGCGGCCCATGGGCGGCAAGTAGGTAAATCCGGCCCTGAAGTTTTTCGTAATCTTTGATTAACCCATTCCCGAATTCCTGTTTCCGTTCTCTCTCTCATTCCATTTGTTCCTTGCCGTACCCCCAATTCCCGGTTCATTCCGGTTTATAATCTTTGCAATTTGTGAAAGTGTAATCTTTATTCCCGTTTGTGACACTGTGAAGGCCTAAAGTACGGGAACTAATCAGGAATGGATTCGCATTGTCATTTACTTTCAGTATGAAGGGATTCTACCTTTTAGGTTCAACAATCTAATTTTCTATGGCACGCAGAACTTTGCACGTGAGATTTCTAGATGAACACGTGTTGCTTGGTGCTAAAATTCATACATGTTTGCCGACCCATTTCGGAGGGGGGGATGAAACGTCTAAGTACCATCTCAGCGTCAAAAGCGGGCGGCAACTCTGCCATTAGCAATCTTATCGCTCGCGATTAAACAGGGAACAGGGCGCAGATTCTAGTCTGAAATAGTTTCAACAGGGCGCCAACAAAATTCGCACGAAATCCGGAACGGCAATGGGTGCGCGTTACGTTGAGTGCGAATTACACGAAACAGTCTCATTCACCGAGGATTCCCAAACGTAACGCCTGCAATTCAGACGTTGTTGTCAGATTTAGATTACGCCATAGTCCACTATTGATCTTAAAACAAGGGTCAAAGAGTTAATTCGGACGCAAGGCCGGAAACATAATTTAGGGGAGCTAGAGAAGCTTGAGGGATGATTGCCCCTCTTTAACATGGGAAACATTATTTTCGTCCAATTTAAGCACAATTTGGTGACGTTTAGAGTCCTTTCTTGGTGAAAATTAAGACATTTCGGGTTGAATTGTTGTAAGTCGTCACAAACATTACACGATTTCTAGAATGTTCGTAATATTTGAGCGACTCTTCCCCAAATTCCCATTCCTAATCCTTCTCATTTCCACGCGTTCCTTTGTAGTATCGTTTTTTCCACCTCGTTCACTCGAATTTATTGGCCTCGCATCCTATTTAAATGTTATCTTTGTAACAGTTTGTGACACACTAGGTGGAAATCAGCAGGACGCAGATATCGGAGCTAATCAAAAACAGTCTACACATCTTTCATTAAGAGGACTTCAGTCATTCTTAGAGAATTTTTCAGAGTTTATTTTGACTTGAATTACTTTTGTTGAGAGGAACTGGATACCGAGAATGAAACTGCAGAGGTGCGCACCTCGTTTGCGATGTTGCAGATTTTATTTAATTCTTCATTTTTTACGTACAAAACTGCCAAACGTCATTTTTTGAAAACTTAGGTAATTTTTATCCTCAGCGTGATAAATATTCTATGCAACTTTCAAGCCATAATGCTGGTTGGGCCTTTTTTGAAAAAATAAAGATGAGCAGAGATTATGAAACACTGCAGCCGAGATACGCATTTTTGTAGTTTCACCGTCGATACGTGAAAATTAATGAAAAACAAAGGAAATATGAAACCTGTCAATTCTAAGCGCATAGTCCAGTAGACAGATTTTGCTGTCCAGCTTTTTTTTTAGCAGAAATACGTTCATTTGAACGCCAACAAGCGAAACAGGCATACCGTTACCTTCCGGCCAAAGTATATCTGCAGCGCCATGCTACATTAAAAAATTTACGCCGCCATTTTATTTTTTTACAGAGAAACTGTTCATCGAAGCTATCATTGAAAGCTGTCTTTGACAAAGCTGTCAAAGTTCATTGAATTTTCTTTGTGCTGCCGATAAAATTCAGTTAAATTTTCAAACAGATTTAACCAACAATTTCTCAATAAAATGGCGGCAGAAATTTTTAAACGTAGCATAGCGCTTGTGATACTTTGTCCAGAAGGTGACGATATCTGCAAAGATGTTTTTTGAAGGAAAAGAAAAAAAATCGTTTGACGTGCATAAAGAAACCATAGATATGGTCTCCTGTGCAAATTTTGAATGAAATTAAACAGATAGATTCTGAGATATCGCTGTACACAGATTTGGGGGACGCCGGACGGACGGACACGCATTTTTTCAAGTATGGTTATTTTGACTCCTGGGACCTTAAAACGTCTAGAAATGATGAAATTTCAACTTTTTTTTCTATTTCTTTCTTGGAGGATGACAATACTTCCTCTACCCTAGGGGAGCAAGAAAGTAAAAATGGTGCATAGCCCTAGTCCATCGATGTGTTGAGATAGATACACGATTTATCGATATTTTAGTTTCAGCTTATTTTGGGAGACGTTGCTATTGTGCGAGCTATTAGTGGAGCTCGGCGCGGCCGTCGATTGTGGGGCAACCGTTGGAGTGTGTGGGTTTCGTTTATGTTTCTCCAACGCGTCGTAACTGCTCAGGTCCTAACTACTTAAGTACTTCGTTGTAAAGCTCCTGCTGGCCAGAATGAAGCTGTCACGATTCCCACATCATGCACAGTTACCTCTTCATTCGCGGGCATAGTTGAAGGACAGGTCGCATTTCAGAGCCCACCAACGCAACGGGCGCGGATAATGCTGCAACCCAACTGCATTACCACCTTGCTCTCGACTCAATGGGCTGCCTCACAAATAGAGCGCGGTCGAATGTTGACGTTCAACTTCTTGTAAATATCTTCTGAGAGGGAAGCTGTACGCTTGCTTGGATAAGAAATTTGGACTATGTCTATCAAACGGAGCTATGGCGTCGAAAAGGGGGCCGACACCACTCCCAAAACGTCCCAGGCCTCTTGTTTCTGTTCGTTTTTAGCCTTGTTACCCATTTTCTTGTATTTTTTTTTGTCTGTCTGTAGTTAAGCCCTTAAAAAACTTTCAGTGCCGGAAAAAACACAACTTTTTTTTAACGGCGCTTCTTTTTTTTGATAAATAACTAATTTTCCAGCGATTCTGTTTTTTCATTCAGTCTTTACCGTTTTCCCCCTTTTCACGGAACTGCGCCGACTTTTTCACTGAATGTAATCCTCTGTCGTTGTTTGGATGGAGCGGGGGGGGGGGCGGTTAGGGGGATGGGAGGGGGGATTAGTCGGGGCACGGAAGGTGGAGTGAGATACCTCCCGACCTCCGGGGGCCGAACTAATGAAACGCCGCGGTGGAGTCGGCTGCCATGCTAAGGAAGAATGCCGTATGAACTTTCGAGAGTTGCCAAATTTCCCTCGATAAAACATGTATTTTTTACAACAATTATGCATATTTGTCCTCAAAATTTACAGATATTTTAGATTAAACTGCGAACAAAATAGTCTGAAAATTTTGAAGAAAAATATTTACAACTTCTCCGATAAATTCGTATTATATCGGAGGAAATTTGGCAACGTCTGAAGGCTCATACGGCGTTCTTCTTTAGGCACGGCAGTCGGAGGGCGCGGCGCGGAGCGCACGGACGCCGCCACCGCCGCCTTTAAAAATTATTCACCCTCGACTGAGAAGGAAACCATGCGCAACGCATGGAGCGTGATTACGGGCCAGAGATGGATGCTGGATGCTGGATGTTGGATGGTGGATGCTGAGCCGATGCCGCACAGGAGCGGGAATCCCGCACGGATTCATTTTTTTGCAACTCCTTCACCGCCGCACTATGGATCGAGTCAATGGGTGAGGTCGAAAACAATTTGGAAACTTTAAAAACTTATAAATCCGTACAAAACTTTGAGGTTCTAACAGTGGTTCCATTGGTTTTCTCGTGAAATTTCCTCCTAGGGACACCCCTTAAAATTTAAAATGTGATACGAAACAAACATAAAATTTGCAGTTTCAGTCAAACATTTCATGTCTGGATAGAGTTTTTGAGTATTGAAGTTAGTTTCAGAGACAACCAGAGGCACAATTGTGTTTCTCGCGAAATTTTCCGGAAGAAAAAGTACTTACATCGCAAATCCCTCACACACGTAAGAGCTCCATGGCGAGCGACCGTGCGGCGCACAGTGGATCGAGTCAATCAGAGAGGTCGGACATAAAATTAATGGAGTTATAAACGTTTAAAGTTTCCAAAGTTTGTCTGACCTCTCCTATTGACTCGATTCACTGTGCGGTGATCGGAGCTTGAGGCCGTTTCCAGTTGTAAAGTTGCCTTTGCCTTTGAGTCTGGTAGCGCACGACACGAACCACGACGCGGCCGGCGCATAGTGGATCGAGTCAATCAGAGTGGTCGGACATGTCATTTTTGACTACACGGAAAAAAACAGGGTAGTCGACACAACCAGCGGCTGGTGAAAAACGCGCCAGCTACCGTGCGGTAGTCACGATAACTACCGCGGTGGAGGTCACAACGAACCCGGTAGTTACATCAACAACCTTGGATGTTGATGCAACTATCAAGTTAGTCGTGACCTCCATCGCGGTAGTTATCGTAACTACCGCACGGTAACTGGCGCGTTTTTCACCAGCCGCTGGTTGTGTCGACTACCCTGTTTTTTTCAGTGTAAAACTGCAAATTTTGATGTTTCTTTTGTCACATCTTCAATTTCAAGGAGTGGTTGTAGCAGAAAATTTCACGAGGAAACCACTGAAGCCATTTTTAAAACCTCAAATTTTGGTATAAACGGAGTTATAAGCGTTTAAAGTTTCCAAATTTTGTCCGAACTCTCCTATTGACTTCAGAGGGCATTAATGTAGGCCGGCGCACAGTGGGTCGAGTCAATTAGAGAGGTTGGACATGAAATTTTTTACTAAAACTGCACATTTTTATGTTTATTTTGTCACATTTTACATTCCGAGGGATGCTTTGAGAAGACAATTTCACGAGGAAAGCCACTTTTAAAACCTCAAATTTTTGTACAAACCGAGTTACAAGCGTTTAAAGTTTCCAAATTTTGTCCGACCTCTCTTATTGACTGGATCCACTGTGCGGCCGGGGCGGCGCACCGGGGCAAGACGAGCCGCGTTCGCGCCCCATCCTCGAGCCGTGCCCGCGTCCCCGCTCCCCGGTCCCTGGCCCCGGCAACGACGGTCCCCAGTCCTGGTCCTGCCCGTAAAAGGAAGAGTTATCTATGCAAGCTGAAACTAATGCATTCCGCGCGACGCGGAGTGTGCACGCGTATGCATCCTCCGGTGCAACACCGAGTGTCTTCTCTCGAGACGTTGCCAAATTTCCCCCCGATAAAATACCCTGAAAACAAACTCCGGCCGTGGAAGCCGTACTTACGGGTCAAATAGACATGCCGTCCGCGTGCCGAGCTGAGAGGCCGAAAGTTCCGGGCGTAGCACCCGGAGCATTCGAGGCTGGACTGCCGTGCTAAGGAAGAACGCCGTATGAACCTTCAGGCGTTGACAAATTTCCGTTCATAAAAAATGAATTTCCTGGTAAATTTCTGAATATTTTCCTCCTAATTTTTCATATATTTTAGTTCACAATTTTACCTAGAGATTCTGAAAATTGAAAGGAAAAATATTCATAACTTTTCTCAAAAATGAGAATTTTATTGAAGGAGTTTTGGCAACTCTCGCATGTTTATGCGGCGTTCTTACTTAGTATGGTAGTACAGGTGTAGCACCCGGAACTTTCGGCCTCTAAATCCGGAACGGACGGTATGTCTACATAGCTCGTAACTTTGTTTTCGGTGCAGTTGATTTTGAGGGAAATTTTCAGGTAATTTAGAATAAAATGCCACTATAATTATCATCAAAATTAGAGGGAAAGCATGCGAAAGTTTCTTTGAAACTTGGTGTTTTATGAGGACAAATTTGGCAACGTGTGAAGGCTCATACGGTGGGTTTCCTTCTCGGGCGAATCGATATCACTCCCCTAGCAACTTTGAATCCTAACTCCTGTCACCGTGTCAACGTGCATCTCAAGACGAGGTTTCCCACGGTTTATTAAGGAAAGGGTTGCTCAGTACTTACTCGTTCCTTAATCAGTTCCGTTTGGCAGAGAGGGCTCATATACTTTAAATTGTGAATAGGGGAGGTTTAAGAGAGCTTTAACCTAACAACAGAATTTGAGTCTTGCAAACTACCGGCAGTGTACTGCTAGTGGTTATCTCTATATCACCGCTACGTCAATCACAGGCCAGGCCACAATGGACGATCAAATTCTGGACTACTCTTGATCATAGCAGACCGTTTGACAACAGTTGGTCATCGCGCAACGTTCTTCTTTGATTAAAATTTGGCGGGAAACTAGGATAAAAAAATGCCTCTGTTCGAAGGAACGGTTATTCTGCCAAGTTTTCACCTGAAAATAATGCGAAATTATGTTCTTAGGACTGATGACTACCACACATTTCGTCTCATTTTGATCAGATTTTTATGGAAATTTGATCCTGTATCGAGAGTTCACAGTATGGCGAAAAAAGCTCATCGAAATACACCAGTGCGGTGCACTAGAGTGTTGGTGTAATTGACCTACTGGCTAGTGAAGACTGCTTTACACAGTAGTGCCGATAATTTTAACTGTTGCACTGATACGGTATTGTATCGCTCTGTGAGAGCATTACTTTTTTTGTGGTCTATCTTTTTGTTGTCTTCTGTGGGAGAGGAAAGCGCCTCTCGAGCATTCATACAGGAAACGAGATTGTGGCAGGATTAATGGAGATGTTGCATGTGTTAGGAATTTGCGATTTGACTGTTGATTCTTATGTAAAAGTTCGCGAGAAAGACGGTGGTGCCACTGGTTTTCTCTGAAATCAACTCCCAAGCTCAAAAAAAGCTCTCAAGTTGAGGCCAAAATGGAGGGGATATCCCACGCTATCCTGAGAGTCCACCTCTACATCAAGACAAACTCTCCATGCAAAGGTAGGGAGCAAATACATTAGCAGTGATGCCGTGTTTTCAGTTTTAGAGTCCCCAAATAAAGTGGCAGCCCTGTCAATGTATTTGCTCCCTATCTTTGCATGGAGAGTTTGTCTTGATGTAGATGGGGACTCTCAGGATAGCGTGGGATATCCCGTCCATTTTGGCCTCAACTTGAGAGCTTTTTTTGAGCTTGGAAGTCGATTTCAGAGAAAACCAAGGGCACCATCGTGTTTCTCGCAAACTTTTGCATAAGAATCGATAGTCAAATCGCAAATTCCTCACAAATGCAACATCTCAATTGTGACAGGATGAATTCACAACCTTAACGTTTTGCAGGAGGCGCATGGCAACGGCGGGTGTCCGTAGTCCGTAGTCCCGGCAGCGATGTACGTTCGCCGAGTGCACAAACTGCAGCTAATTTGTCTCAATATGGAGGAACCTCATTCCCTCATTGCACACATCACGTAGCTCCCGCCACCGTATTCGTTGTGCAATTTGATTACAATAATTTCAGCTCCTCAGATCCTATTTTGCCTTGCACCGTTGAGCGCCGAGTTGAACGCGTATTGCTTCCAGCCTGCTCCCACCTAGCGACCGTAACGCAAGTGTTGTTCCGTAAGTCGACCGTATCGGTGCATGCCCTCCGGAGCTTTTGCTATTTTCGAAAATTCCAAAGGTCGAACTCAGGAATGGAAATAAAAGAACAGCTGGTTTCGTACCTCATTCCAGCGTTCAAAACCTGCATTCAGCCAACTGTTGAAGCTTCTCATAAAACGGAAGTGCATTATTTATCAGCGGGTGTGACAGCATGATAATAATTTCTTTAGAAAACCGTTGTAGATCATTCGATGGAACAAAACGTATTGATATGCTTTCCTTCATTGGTTGTTCTTATTAGGTTTTATTGTGAGTAAAGTGTGATGTAGAAATTTGCAAAATTGGAAAAAATTGTACTAAAATTTATGACTTATCTTAAATTACAACTTTGTTCGTGTCTTTCCTAAATTTTACTCCGTCATCACTGAGCATCACTGAAAAAAGTATGATTTGTCCAACAGTGATATGAGTATGGTAATTACTTACAGACTCCATGATCGCAAAGACCGTAACACTAATCGCATTTACTAAAAGTATGGTAAATCTACCAGATGACTTGCTCTCTTTACCAACAGAATTTCTGTCAAAAATCAAGTAGACTAATGATAGAATTCACCATACTCTTGGTAAAATTTGCCATACTTTTTCCAGTGTATGCACTTCAATAATAATCATTAATGAACCTTCCGTAATAAAGAATAGATTTTAGATGACTTGATTCTATTTCTCTTTTAATTTTTGTATTGTCTTTATTTTTTCTGCTAAACACAAGCGGACAAATGACTATTTCAACTAAAATCCGATTTAAAAACACATTTTTTCGATTTTTAAAATCGGCTGACAACAATGTGGGACAACGACACTGCAGCTGGTGCTGTTGGATTTCGTTGCCCTCGCGAACGCAGGGCGACGCGACACTCGCCTTATCACGCACAGCTTATGGCCCGGAAATCTTCCAGAAAGTGGCTGTCGCAACGGTCGGTTGCGTAAACAGGCGGGGACGTCAGATCCAAAATTTAAAAACTTTTTTTCTCCAACCGGGCGATGAGGGGCTGCAAGAGTCATTCCGTAGAGCATGGATGAAGAGGGGGGAGGGAGCAGGAGGGGGGATAAAGTCGCCTTAACCCCAAACTCCGAAGTGCAATTAGAATCTCTTGCATAATATCCGCAATTCTGTGCTTCGTGATTAGTTTGGCACGCCAGAAACAATGCTCCGCTTTTCCTCATTCTCGATGCTGCTCAATTGTAAGCAAATTGCTCTGGTCTGCACTTTTATTTATTTATTCATTATCTATTTATTTTTTTGGTGCTTTGCGATTCTAACGATAATAGGGGGTCTGCAGTTACGTTGGACGGTTAGAACCAAGGTAAACTCACGTCAAATACTTGATAGCGTAGCGCTTCCGATGGAGTTGACTAGCAATCCTCAACCTTTCCCTAAAATTGCGCTTAATAATTTAGAGGCATATTAAAATTATTCTATCTACCTCCCTCTTCTCCCCTCGAAAGTGTTGTTTCATTAGGCTTCGCTCATATTCGTCCCTCAAAATTCAAAATTCCTAATCTGCGTCACTCAAATTGGAAGGATGATGATATTTTGGAAAATGTCCAATGCCTATCAAAATTGACCAAAATCATGTGGTCCGTACCGTTTCCTTTTAAAGCGATCGGTGACTTTTACCCTCCATAAATTTTCTCCTCCAAAAGTCACTTGAGATGAAACCCCTGAATTAATTGAGCATCGAGGGAGAGTTAAGTCAATATTAACTGATGTTAGCCCCTAAATGAATATTTGTTGAGTAGTTGAAATAATTAATAAAAATAAATAACAAAAAGAAAAAAAAAATGACAAACAAATACGATTTCCGACGCATTCTGTGTTTACTGAAAGTAATGTCCCATGACCCGCACAACCTATTACGTACCTCGTTACAATTTTCTGTTCCCCACAGCATTCATGCATCCAATTGTTGTCGTTGTCTCACCTCAGACAAAGACACTTTAATCTTCAAGAAAATGATAGCGTCAACTCGAAGTAAGCGGTTGGGAGACGGAGACATTAAAATTCTTATCCCGTGCATTTGCACAGCAACACATAGGGCCTTGAGCGAGGAGTTACAACATTAGCGGCGAGACAATAGCGGGAGGCGAAGTAGGAAATCCAAGAGCGGTGTTGGCGGAAAATAGACTCGAGATAACAGCGCTCAAATTTGGAGAGGTGTTTTCCAATAAATACGGGCAAAGTTTCCCCGCTGATTGCAGATCTTACGATGTGCTTACGGGGTAAGTGAGCATTCGGCGGGTTGGGCGGGGGATAGACGGGGCAATTTACTTCCCAACTAATCTGAATTTAACGGCCGATGTCTTAACAGAACGGAAAGAAGCATCAGCCCTCAGAAACGTGAATAACTTCCAATTATCCGGAGAGTTTGCCGCTGCAAGATCGGGCCGAGAATTATTCAATGACCCGTTCTCCTGTGGAGGAAGTATAATTTAGATTTATCTTGCACATTTCGGAGACTGTTCGTGTTGATCGGGGCGAATTTTGAGTAGTTTAATGAGCGGTGGGTTCCTCAATCCGCCAATCTGTTTCAATCAACTGCGATTGGATCATTTAAATGCCTTAATGCGATAAGTTTCTCAGCGAAGCTCATTCTTGATCATATGATTTATTATTCGTCGACTCAAACTCCCACCGGGATCTTTCAGTCTTTGAGTTTGCATTTCTGTGAAGAAAAAGACGGAGCCGTATCCCGACTGAGGCCAAGAAAAGCTGTCATCCTTGCGCTCACTGACTATTTTTTAAAATAATAATATTCAACACCAGGGCCGGATTAAGGGGGTGGTCCATATGGGCCGCGGCCCATGGCGGCAATTTTAGGGGGCGGCAAATTTTGCAATTTCCTTAAATGTAGCTATAAAGAAAAATCGGATTCAGGAAAAAAAATTACGAACGAGAAAAGGTGACAAAATCTCTCATTTCCTGAGAGTATATATCTCTAATTTTGTCGTCCTTCTGTGATACAATAGACAGCACCTTTAATTAGTCGAGTTAAGACCAAGAGAGAAACCGAACACGGAATTTAGCCTGGAACGGCGCGGCGCAGAGAGCAATGATGACGAGAACGTGAGATGAAAAGGAGAAACCCTCGGCGCGGCGGTCGGCATGTAACATATAATAGCGCCTACAAGACTGCATGAATACTTCACGCATTGCGCCAAAGACAGTGCGGTCGCTGCGGTCAGCAGCGGGCAGCGTGAAATGCATAGCGCCTACAAGACTGCATGAATACTTCACGCATTGCGTCAAACACAGTGCGTGCAGCAGCGGTCGGCCCGAAACGCATAGCGCATGTAAAACTGTAGGAATACTTCACGCATTGCGCCAAATACAGTGCGGTCAGCGCGGCGCGGCGGCGGAAGTTAAAATTACTAAACCACATTTATGTTTGTTCTTTCATAATTTTTTGGTTCATTTTTTATAAATGGAGGGCCTTGTCCATACAGAGATAGGTTTACGGAACTTAACTTTCGCGCCAAGTTCCGTGAACTTTTGCTAGTAGTGTTGACAGGGCTTTCGCAAAAGATGTGACCAACACGAGTAAACGCGTCTTATACGCCTCTCCCCCTCCGGCTCGTTCACTTGATGGTTTTTTTTGATGTTTCAAAACGAATGAGAAGGGGGCGGCAAAATACAGGCGGCCCATGAGCGGCAAGTAAGAAAATCCGACCCTGTTCAACACTGCATGCAAAACCTATGGGCGCAGTAGTAGAAAAAAATGGTATTTTTAACGAGAATTTTGTGTTTTTATCAGGGTACATGTTCAGCATAGATTGTCGTTATTACCTCCCGATTCTGTAAGATGATGTGATTTGTTTTGTGTAATGAGCAACAAAACACATCATCTTACGGAATGAGGAGGTAATAACGACAAGAATATGGTTTCTTTTTTGGTTGGACAATTTTCCTTAAGAAACGGGGCATTATAGGCGACTTAGTATTTGATTTTTTTCTGACACTTCCTTTCTTTGCACTTGATGGAATATTGCTGATTGTGTCGCCGAGTCCCAATAATTAGTGGTCATAGATTTTAAAATTACATATTGCCATAGCGAGGCAGTCTTCCACAGACATGGCGCAATTTCAAGAGGTTGCGCCGTGTAGCGGCAATAAGGCGCACTGGTATGTTACTTAAATCAATGTAAAAAAAATGGCAAAGAGCTATCAAATTGACATCAATGGATTTTGACAGTCCCGATCAACTGGATTAGAATATTCAATAGGGTCAAATCTGACACATTTACATAGTTTCAGTCATTTTTCCAGAATTAAAAAAGCAGAAATAGGTCAGCCGATTAATTGAACTTTAGGATTGATTCCGAGAATTCGAGTCTCATTAACGGCAAAGAATTGGGTTTTGTGCGATATTCATTCGAAGCTGTGGAGCCGCAGGTGTGCCAACTGGCGCTTGCTTCGTCGAGGATTTGTGAGGCACGCTCTCCATGAAACGGTCTGCTTTCGAAATTTGACGACGCGGGGGCGGAAATTGAAGGCGATAGCCGCAGCTTTAAGATTTCGTGATTTTCGTCCCGCGTCGAATACGAAGCAGAGGTGTGGAGATTCGAGTTGAAAAACCGTCAAATCCACTTCATCACACAGTTTGTCAGACAAACACCTTCATAATGACGAGATGTCCTCAAGTCACCAATAACCAGAAAATTCATTCAGTATACAAATAACTCTGTCGCACCGGTAACGCTCTGCGTCGCACACGAGGCTGAATTTTGACGTTATGGGGACAAAAAATCCTAATTAAAAAGTAAATTCGATTCGAAGATCAGCGCCAGTGGTGAGGTGTCATTATCGACTATTGATATCAGCCCGTTTGAAACTATAGTGAAGAATAGGTTATTAAAATGTTCGATGCGAACACCATGATAATCGATCTTTTTCAATTGATTTAGAAGACGGATCAATCGATCCATCGCAAAACACGACACGAAACTGATTAGCGCCTGAAGTGTCCGATGGACTCCAAACATGGTACGTATTAAAGCACTCAGTTAGAGAAATTTTCTTCCAAATGCTACTTATAAAATGACTGATACAACGAGAAGTATGCAAATCCAGACGAAGATATGCGTCTTTGTGATAAACTTTAGTTTTTAGTTAGTCAAAATTACAAATAACGTCATTATTACCTATATTATCTGTTAAGTACCATTTGATCCAGGTTAAAGTCACTATTCAATATCTCGCCCAAGAAATGATTTCCCAACTTCAAGTTCAAAAATCAAAGCTGAATAATGATCACATTTTTAATCTACATATAATTCTACTCGGAAATTTTTTTCATTTTAGTAGACAATCTCAAATGACATTTGCTTGGCATAAATATCTACAATATTAAACAGTCCGAAAGTTATACGTATAACGTTATGTTACACTTGTAATTAGGTTTTTTTTCATTTCACAAATGTTTTTAGCTACTCGTTCTCGATGACCCTACTTAAACCCACAGTGCGCCTGAAGAAATTCCTGCATTGCATTAAAACGCGGTTCGAAAAGAGAAAAACGTCGGTCGAGGGTTGGGATGCAGCCGCGAGAGGTATTTTGGATCGATAAATCAAAAGACACCACCAGACAGACGCTGGAAGAGAATAATAAACACAAACCGAGGAGAGCGAAAGAGAATTAAACGGGGGAAAAAGAAGAAAAAAAAATAGGAGATAAACCAGGCGAGAATGACGGTCTATTTTTATTGAGTCGTTGATAATTTATAATTTCTAGCTGAATGAAACAAAGGCACGGGGGAAGATTTCATCTCAACGAGCTGAAGATGAGCCTAGGTATCCTTGGATAGGTAACGAAAAGGGTCTCCGAAATGAATCAAGACGATGCTCGCTGGTAATGTCTCTCTCTAAATGCATCCACCGTACACCTATTAGACCCACATTTAGGACCCACATTTAGGACCCTTTCTCAACCATTGTTGATCCATGCCGCCAACTTGTCAAGAATTTTTCATTACATGCATGCATTTTTACTTTAATGTGCATGCAAGTATTATCTGACTATATTCGAAGGTTTAAATATTTTCAGTTCTTGGTTTAAAACTGAATTTCAGATGAAAGTTGAGGTCAAAAGTACCTCGGAACCTATGTTGGGTTAAACGTAAACTTGGAAATTTTTCAACACTAACATTAAATTATCTTGGAACTATACTGCCGTGCTAAGGAAAAACGCCGTATGAACATTCGATTGTTGCCAAATTTCCTCCAATGAAATGTTTATTTTTGAGGAGAGTTATGAATATTTTATTGTGAAATTTTCAGATAATTTAAATCTCATTACTCGGAAAATTCTCTGAAAAATCGAACGGAAAGTATTCAAGAATTATTTGGAAAATGTATATTTAATCTAAGGAAATTTGACAACTGAGGAAGGTTCATACGGCGTTTTTCCTTAGCATGGTAGTGTATAAATCTTAGTGTACGATGTCCAACTTTCTAACCTCGTTTGATTTTAGCGCAAAGAAACCAATAACTTTTCATTCGATACATGCAAAGTTTTATACTACTTCAACTGTCTATGAGAGAATTCCCTAAACTCCACCCAGTACATTATGGCTACTGTTCTTTTATACAGAATGAGGAAGGCAAATATTTTGGAATATTGTAATCAAGATACACCATAGTATTACCATAAAAGTGTGTTTGACTCTACAACTGCCGTGCTAAGGAGAAACGCCGTTTGAACCTTCAGGCGTTGTCCAATTTCCTTTGGTAAATCAAGAATTTTTGGGAAAAGTAAATATTTTCCCTCCAATTTTTCAGATCATTTTGTTCGCAATTTCATCTAAAGTTCCTGAAAATTTCAAGGAAAAATATTCATAACTTTTTTTAAAGATAACTATTTTCTGAGAGGAAAATTGGCAACTCTCAAATGTTCATACGGCGTTTTTCCTTAGCACGGCAGAAAAGTACTCGAATGGATTTCAGGTCAGTGTGCATTACGTTACCAGAAATGGTTGTTCACGCTTAGCTCCTGTCGCAATGCTGATTTTAGCGTCTGACTCAAGGCCTCGAACGATGGCAACCATGAATGAATGAACGAGATTCTAATCTGATCAGTCTATGTGACAATACCCCCATAAAATAATCCTGGCAGAAATGCGGTTGCGTATAAGCAACGATAAAATTACTGCAAAATACTATGAAATTCAATACCAAAACGTCCGGTGAGTAGAAACTGTGACTAAGTCTAAGCTCTTCCATACTGAGAGCTCCTGGACTTCGCAACAATGAACTACTCCCTATTTTTCACGAGAGGAAAAGTTCACTCAAATGGGATGCGAATTTTCCTCGGTTACTTTTTCAAGAGTCTCTTTCGTTATTTAGACAACAGTCGGTAAAAAAGTCTATGCAAATTCCTGCATGAGCATCGCGGCTCATAACAGTGCATTGATCACACGGCTCACACCGGGATCTTAAGGTCTCTCGTTACATCAGCGCTAAGCAGCCTGGTTTAAAAAAGGCCTTCCTACAGGGCAGGCAAACAATGATAAGGCATTCTGGGGACGTATCTGAGTACTATTCACAATGCACATCCAGAATCTTGATTCGATCTTCTCGAGACATTATCTCGGTCACGTCTGAGCCCCTAGTTGCTGCGCTTGTAAGGGTCGCTAAGAGGTGGGGCTCAGAGAGATAGGTCACGGGGGTGTCAAATTTGTAAGACAAGTCCGTGTTGTCAGTGAATCCTCGACCTACCTAGGGTGAGTCAGGTTTGACAACCTCAAACAGGTTTAATTCGTTCGTGGTTTATTATTTTTGCCTCTTAACTAGGCACCAAACTGACATCTGACCTTAGTCCACCGAGGGATAAAGACACATCTTCTCAACCCTTCTCTCTATCGACCACTCTGTAATTTTTTTGACAGCTCATCTGCCTATCCTTGATATGTTTTGTCATCGCGGTCACCGTGATTTTCCGTTTTTGTTCCTTGTAATTTTTTTATTTAATTTTTTTTAAAGACAGAAATGCTAGTTACTCATTGCTTATAAAATAATATTATGCCAACGTTCCCGACGTTAATGTTTTGGAGGGTTGTGCATCGCTCAGAGATAATCGTATAACTAGCTGTAAATAACAAGGTGGAGAAATAGTGCTGGGTCCACACCATTTCGCGGGGAAAACAAAGCCAAGAAGTTCCAAAAATTAAAATTAGAGTCAAAAACTAGCTGTAAATGGTGTGTCAATTATTTAAAATTTCAAAATAAAATTGTGTTTCAATGAGGAGCTCTCGTCTGAGGATAGGAAAAAATTACATGAATTCCGCTCGCTCTATAAATAGATTTTTTATCGAAAATACTTGCTGTTTCAGTACCATTGTTTTTATGGTAAATATACGAGCAAGCGATGAAACTCACAATCGGTAGTTCCAACAGTGAAGAAAAAAATGTGTTCTCAAAGTAAAACCTAAATATTCGAAGTGATTTGTAGGATCATGAAAGGTTATAAGATCATGATATAAAATAATATTCAACATAATTTTACAAAATTCTCTTAAAAGCCTGGACCAATTGAAAATTACGGCAAATTACTAGATAACTACGTGAATTTTGTTTCCTTGTGATGCATTTATCAAAAATTTAATTCTAACAATACCGCGCACAAACTTTATGCCCAATTTTCTTCACCAAGAGAATGAATAATGTTGCCCATCACGATCTATTTTTCGCTTCAGAGCTTATACGCGAAGCGCTAATGGTCAATGCATCGATATATCGATATGTCGACTTTTATGCGCGATAAAATATATTCGCACAGCTCGTCTGTCGTCGAGTGCGATAGTGAAGAAACGACGGCATGTTGATCATAGGATCATACCCTGAAGATGATGACCCTCTGTGCTAGTGAGACTCTCAATGGGCCCACTAATCAAAAATGAAAATACCTTTTTGTCCAGCCGCGAGAAAGGGGGGGGGGGGAGTTGGCCTTGGAGTAAAATTGAGATCAATCATTTGATCTTAACAATGCTAGCTCCGGTGTGCATTTTCTGTGATTCCTGAAATAAAGGAGCTAGAACAAAGTACTTCTAAGAACTTGATGCTACTGTACACGGCGATCCAACACAGGTGACGGACAAAAGATGTTCATACCTATCCAATTTAATAAAATAGCTAAATATCACAATTCCTTTGTGTCTTTTCCATATTCGTATCCACTTCATTTCACAGGGCTGGGATCCTCGGAATCATTGAACTCAACTCTTTTCTCATTACATTGATATCAAGTCGTCTCTGATTGATTTTGATGATTTGGGACGCTTGAAATCACTGATCCTTTTTTCGTCTCCCGAGCTGAAGGACGCAATTTCTATTTGTTGGAATTGTTAGGGTTTCCATTTAGGTGTTCTACTTGCTTAGGCCTACCACAGCAAGCTTTCAAAACGTTTTAGTTTTGTACAAAACCAAATATTAGTTCTACGAACAAACGCCACAATATAGATAACCCTACGCTAAAAAATAAATTTAATCGAAAAAGATTGTAAAGAGTCGCAATGAAGTTTGTTTTGTCTCAGAAATAAAGTCCAGTAGGACTGGCAAAAATATTCCTTAATCTACCTTCACACATTTGGGTCTAATAATCCTTTAGGGTTATTAGGGTCCTATGATAAGATTGTTTATCCTTATTTTATAATAAAAGATTTTCTTGGAATTACACTTACGGACACAGATGGGTATTTTTGTGGCGACTTAGGATGGAGACTTACCTAGAACAAGCAAGGACAGAAAATAAATTTAGTTATTCAAATATGTATAGCAAAGTGTATAAATAACGGAATACAGGAAAATATTTCGGAACGTCTTTTGCAGAACCTTTTCGGTTTTTTTTTCTATTTTGAGCTAGTTGTTTTATTTTTTTCTCGAAATACTCAGATATTTCCCTTCAGGATACACTGCCGTGCTAAGAAGAAACACCGTATAAGCCTCCAGGCGTTGCCAAATTTCCTTTAGAAAATCCTGAATTTCCGGGAAAGTTTGTAAATATTTTCCTTCCAATTTTTCACGTAATTTTGTTCGCAATGTCACTTGAAGTTCCTGAAAATTGCGAGAGAAAATATCCACAGCTTTCCTCAAAAACTAAGCATTTTATCGAAAGAAATTTGGCAACTCTCGAATGTTCATACGACGTTTTTCCTTAGCACGCCAGTACGATATTATTCTATTTCGTCCGAGATTTTTCGCAGCTAATTTTGGCGAGGCTGCAACGCCGCCGACGGGAAATATCCGCAAGAGCGGAAAAATTCCTTCATCATCCTGCTCGTTTATCTGAAAAGTTTGTGAAGTCTCGTTTCAATTAGCAGTCGATCCCGCGGCAGTCGATATATCGCGCTTTCGACCTATCGATATATCGTTTTTGAACTGGTAGCATCCGCTCGCCCGCACCGCAAAGAGCGTTCCGATTATCGTTCAAAAGTTCAAATCCATTCTCGACTGAAAGGGAAAAAAATATAGCTTGGAAAGACTCAATTAACGGAGAGCGGAAACAGAAAATCAAGCTGGGTGCTGCGGAGAGGAGGGGGAGGGAAGCTCAAGTTGATTTTCGTCGCTGAAACAGAGCCGCGATGATGAGCACACAGACCGCATTTGCCAGAGTGTTTCCACAAACCCAGGACTTTTTCAAGCTCCTATGAAACTGTGATCGTGAATTTTTTTGGAGGGCCAATAAAACAGTAAAATTAGCAGAAATGTCCCTTCAAGGAGATCTACGGACGGTGAAATTTAAATTTTGCTCGGGATAAAAATAGGAAATTTATATGTGTTGCCATGTTTGTGCCCCACTCTAGTTGATTCGTCAGTCATAGGCTTTTCGAAAGGCCTACAGGGGAAAAAGCATCCTGGATGCAAAGTACAGGCTCTTACAGGGCTGGATTTACCTACTTGCCGCCCATGGGCCGCTAGTATTTTGCCGCCCCCTTCTCATTCGTTTTGAAACATCAATGAAAACCATCAAATTAACAAGCCAGCGGGGGAGGGGTGCATATGACGCGTTTACTGGTGTTGAACACATTTTTTGGGAGGGCCCTGTCAACACTACTGGCAAAAGTTCACGGAACTTGTCCCAAGTCTCGTAAACCTATCTCTGTGTGGACAAGGCCTTCCATTTTGTAAGAAATGAACGAAAAATATATGAGAAGAACAAACATAAATGGGGATTAATGACTTTAACTTCCGCCGCCGCACCTCGCAGACCGCACTATGTTTGACGCAATGCGTGAAGTATTCACGCAGTCTTGTAGACGCTATGCGTCGCACGCTGATCGCACTGTGTTTGCCGCAAGGCGTGAGGTATTCATGCATTCTTGTAGGCGCTAGCCGTTTCACGCTGTCTGCAATGACCGCACTGTGTTTGATGCAATGCGTGAAGTATTCGTGCAGCCTTGTAGGCGCTAATATGTGTTACATGCCGATCGCCACGCCGAGGGCTTCTACTTTTCATCTCAAGTCATCATTTCTCTCTAGGTAAGTCCCGTTCCAGGCAAAATTGCGTGTTTGGTTTCTCTCTTAACTCGACTAATTAAAGGTGCTGTCTCTTATATCACTGAAAGACGACAAAAGTAGAAATTACTATCAGAAAGTTAGAGATATTGTCGCCTTTTTTCCGTTTGTAATTTTTTTTCTAAATCCGATTTTTTTCTATACCTACTTTTAAAAAATTGCAAAATTTGCCGCCTTCTATAGATTTGCCACCGTGGGCCGTGGCCTATGTAGCCACCCCTTTAATCCGGCCCTGGACTCTTAAAAAATCTGCCGATAAAAAAATACTCTTAATTTAATCGAATTCTCGCTTGAATCAATAGGATATCCGCTAAAATTAAGAAGCTTGATTCGATTCAAGGAAAAATCCGATTGAATCAAGAGTATTTATTCTCGTCAAATTTTTTAAGAGTCTGGATTCTGATATAAGCGACTCGTTTTTCCAGTGTTCCTGAGAATCAATGTAAACAAACCCGATTAAGAATAGTTAGTGTTATCGAGGGAGAAATGAATGATACAAAAGAAGTCTGATTATCGACAAAGGTTGCGGAGAAAATGTAGGTGTAATGAGGTTATCCAAATTTTGCCATCAAATCCGAAAAAAAAATGTTTTTTTGGACGAAAAGATGAGGGGGAAAAGTCAACGTCTCAGTCCGTACAGATCGCAGTGCGCAGTTTTGTTTAAAATGAGTGAAGGTAGTCTCAGGAAATGACGAATCAAATTATCTCGCTCAAGTGGGGTACGTTCATCGTAAATTACTTTGCACTCATAGTGCGAACTGTCAAAAGAAGCCTCTCCATCCATTCTTTCATGACATTTATTCAAATGAATACGAGCTTTCCGCGGGAGTATACGTACGAACGTAAAGAAAACCACCGTAACCTAATTTAAACTAGAGATCTCTGTTTCTGAGCTCCGCATTCTTGATATTTTCTGCATTGCTGTATTTTGTACAGTTTGAGCCCTTACAGTGGTTCCAAACAGAGCCGGATTTACCTACTTGCCGCCCATGGGCCGCCTGTATTTTGCCGCCCCCTTCTTATTTCGTTTTGAAACATCAATAAAACCCATCAAGTGAACGTGCCGGAGGGGGAGGGGTGCATAACACGCGTTTACTCGTGTTGCACACATTTTTTGCGAGAGCCCTATCAACACCACTAGCAAAAGTTCTCGGAACTTTGCGCGAAAGTTAAGTTCCGTAAACCTATCTCTGTGTGAACAAGGTCTTCCATTTGTAAGAAATGAACGTAAAAATTAGGCAAGAGCAAACATAAATGTGGTTTAGTAATTGTAACTTCCACCTCGCCGCCGCGAACGCACTGTGTTTGACGCAATGCGTGAAGTATTCATGAAGTCTAGTAGGCGCTATGCGTTTCACGCTGACTGCACTGTTCTTGACGTAATGCGTGAAGTATTCATGCAGTCTTGTAGGCGCTATGCGTTTCACGTCGACTGCTGACAATGAGTGCTGCTGTCAACAATGAGTGCTGCGTTAAACAAAAACGGGGGTTTCGACTTCCATTCGTTTCCCGCTACTACCCCAACATGGGGTAGGTTTCGGTCAGATGGTTGTCTATGGTTAAACTATCATATGCGTAGTTCCCGATTGCAAAAGCTCATTTGGCGAGTGATCTGGCGCCAGCGGTCTCTGGCAGAGTGCACCGCGCTGCGTGTTGACACAAAGCGACGCTCCGGCGAGTGTCAATGCTCTGACTTTGAACCGCCCGCACCGCACCGCCCCCTTCCGCGTCCCCCGCCACCCCCGTACCCTCGCCACCCCCGCCACCCCCTCTCCACGTGGCAGCGAGTGCTGAATGAATTGTAGCGCGCGGTTGCGGATGCGGCCGCGGCGCCGAATCCCATTGCCAACCTTCCGCGGAATCCGCCCGGACCCGTGAAAACCGGGAAAATTCCGCCGCACCGCCGGGCAACCCTGCCGCGAACCCACGGCGACCATTGGCAACACCAAGTGAAGTTCAACTCGCAATAAATTAATTGTGCAGTAAATCTTGCAGCCGTATACGCTTTTTACGCAGCAGCTCCGGCCGGCGGAGTATTTTTGCACCCACACCAAGTGTTTTGCTATTGGGGTGGGATAAAAACAAACATCGGGGTCTTTTCCCTCCTCGGTGTTCGCCGGGTTCAAAGTGGGAAAAACTGATCCCGGTGGCTCCTTTTAACTGAAATCCACGCGATCTGACTTTCACCCGATTGAAACTGTAAAATTTTATCGGACTCAATTAGGTTGTACGGAAAGATAAATGAGACTCGATACTGGAAAGAAAATCGTGCAAGGAGAGAGAAAACTTCTGTTCGAATATGGAACACCAAAGTTTTCGAATGTAGGAACTATTCTACCGGCGGCTTTTTAACCGAAGTTTCTTCGAGCCACACAACTCGGTAGACACTTGGTCAAAAGACTTGGGTTATGTGAACATAACTTCGGTTTTGGTTCGGTTAGAAACTTCAACCTCCAAAATTTAAAAAAAAAAAAAAAAAAGTTGGTGTTCTACACTAACTGATAAGTTCCGTATTTCCAACCGAGGTTTCTTTCTTCGTGTGTTGGAGCACCATCTCAGCTATCAATAATGGGACTGGGAATTGCAAACGTTGATTTAACTAATTTTATACCCTACAAACGCAAATTCATCTGGGAGAGAAGTTCAATTATTTTCCAGTTAGGAGTCATTAGACACATTTTTGGTGTCTAAGTCAGTATGCTATTCTTATACATGCACATTTCCTATGTCACGACCCAAACACTCTGAGGTGGTTATGAGATTGTAAATGGCACGAATAAAATTATATTTTGTAGTGAAGTTAAAACATAGGTCGTTCCGCTTCCGCTTTACCTTCCCTTCATTCCGCCTCTAAGCTTATTTTTTTTTCTTTTTCGTTTCTTTTTCATAACATAAGTAGGATCTGCCAACTCGCTCCTAGATTACAAGGGGGGGGGGGGGGGGGCACGAGGTCTCCCCTATGCTGCAAAAGAGAATCCGAACAGAAATTTGACAGCAGTCGGTTCCGATGAAAGAAACAGATCCAATATTTCCAGCATCATAGCCAACACTTTGTAATTACGACTTCACAGATCCGCTGACATCCCATCAAACACACGCTGCACTCGCGGAATGCGAAAGTGGTGCGGTGTGTCTGCTCTCTGCAGGGACCGGGAGCCCGCAGTTAGCGCAGGACCCCCCTCGTCCCCCACCCACCCCACCGACACCCCCACCCCCTGGGCGAAGGAAAGTTCGTTGGGCTGGTGCTACACAGGCTCAGGCATACGGGGACGCTCTGCCTGACCACTACCGGGCCGACGACGGCTCACCCACTCTGCCCGCACCAGCCACGATATATCGATTGATCTGCCGTTAGAACCTATGTGAAATGATCGATAAACAGGGTGACCTTAATAATCGAGTCTTTACCACGGCTTCAAATGGGGAAATATCGAAAATCGATCATTCACGTTTCGCCACTGGCCCGCACCCTCTCTGCAGCCGAGGAGTCGGCCCGGCCTGGACTCGACTCTGTAATTACTGGATTCCGGCCGTAAATTATTCCACAAACACAAGCTCAACGAATCGCACCGCGGAATTGGTACGTGCTCGACCGGCCGGACGGAGAGTCGCCGGCTGGACTCGACCTGTAATACTGATTCGCCGAATTATCACAAACACAAGCTCAACGAATCGCACCGCGGAATTGGTACGTGCTCGACCGGCCGGGGACGCCGCACCGTGGATCGAGTCAATTTGCGAAATTGGACAAAATTTGGAAAATTCAAAAGCTCACAACTTCGATTTTACACAAAATTGAGGCTCTAAAAGTGGTTTCATCGGTTTCCTCGTAAAGTTTTCTTCTAAAACCACTATTTGAACTTGAAAATGTGATGAAATGAACGTAAAAATTTGCAGTTATAGTAAAAAATTTTATGTCAAACCTCTCTGAATGACTTGACCCACTGTGCGGCGGACGGGAGGCCGTTGTCGGTTAAAATTTAAACCGCGCTTCCCGCGCAAACGTACCCGCGGCCGTTGGTGCCCCCGCGGAACCTCCGCCAGGTGACGCCGCAGGTGACGGAATTGACCGGAGATTGCGAATTCTTGCGGTTAACACACTGTCGTCTCGTGATGGATACGAAAACGAGGCGCTCGCTGCCTGCAATTTAATTGGCACTCGTAGGCAACGGAAAAAAGAGGTGGAAAATCAAATTGAACCATCTTCTCATGCATGATGTCCGTCGTTGTCCGTAGGGTACCTATTTATAGGGGGAATGCGGACATGTCGGTAATTTTGGGTTTAGGTCATGAAGCTTTGGGGCCCAAAAAGGTAGAAGTCGAACTACGGTTATACGGTTAAGGCGAAATGCCGATCAAGTCGAATTTTTTTTCAGTCCCTACGCAGGTCCACAAGTTAAGCGGATAATTGGCTAAGACGAATTGCTGCTTAAGTCGAATTTTTTGTCGATCCCCGGACAATTCGACTCCGCGAGCTTTCACTGTACATTTGTTACGACCCGTCGTTTTGAATCACGTAATTCACTTAGTTTTTGCATAAATTCTCTCATTTTTGCGGAGGAACGCACATTTGTGAACATTCTTCGCCAACTTGATTTGATATTGGATATCGGAATCTGACTGTAGGGTTCCTTGTGGGTTGCCGTTGGTTTATCAATTACCTGTACCTCCCTTGCAACCACCCACTTCCACCAATAGGATCGCTCAATTTTCTCTTTGTCTATAGCTTCGTCCATCAATTTCAATAATCAGCTGCATAGAAAAAGGAGAGATTTGGATCAGCTGTTCCACAAAAAGTTCACCACGCTCTCCTTCTCCTAATCCCGAACCAATGTCTACTGCAGCTCTGCTCGCCCGCAAGTGGAGTTTCACATGATCCAATTTCCTCGGTTATAAAATGAAGCTCGACACAGTCGAGGCGCTTTAAACAGGGCCGATGCGATGAGTCAGAGACAAATTGCAACGGCAGAAAGATCAAGAGGTCCGGGCCCGCGAGAGCAGGTAATTTGTAATTTGTCCGGGATAATTGCAACCGTCGGTAATTTGCCTCTAATTGCGGCGTCCAGGATCGACATCACACAGAAATATTTGCTCCACTTGCCGTGGATTTTGTCTCTTCCAGTGCGTCTTGCGGGTCAAGGGTACGAGCGTGTCTATGGCTTAATCTGTTAACAAATCGTCGGCCGGGTGCCAAAGTAGCGTAAAAGACATTAATTCTAGAGCCTGGCAACGTATTCGTGATATACAGACTACAAATTGGTCTACCCAAGGGCTATTATAGTATGTAAACAACAGGAGCATTCTGCTTTAAAACAGCCTCGTTTTTGTTTGGTCTGTTAAGTGAAAAGTATTTTTAATGGAGGCATATGCGTAGCTATCGGGGGCCATTTTACTTATCATAGGAGTCTGCTGGTAATAAGCGAATATGATCAAAATTGAAGCGCTGGGTGCAGGTAGGCATAGTCGCGATGTCTCAGAATTGGATGTATTAACTCTAAAAGAAACGATGTTGTACACAAACCCTATGCATACAGTTCCTTTAGCATAAATGCGTCTAATTACCGTAGCACGTTCCATCCAGTATAATGAATTTCATTGTAGGGAATTCGTTGGACCTTCTACTGAATTTTCCTAATGATTTTATGATGCTGAAAACGAAAAATTTCAACAAATTCACCTGATAGGTTCTCCTAGACTGTAAATTAGCAGTGAAGATTCTGATACATCGCAACCAAGAATTTTCCTCTCTGCAACCAACGCCACAATTATTCTGGGAATGGGTCAGTAGGCTTCGAGGGAAGGAGGTTCGCGTAGGACCCTGAAGATGTGTCCATTCAGCAATATTCAAATGTTCATACGACGTTTTTCCTCAGCGCGGCAGCATGTTGCTTCAATGCCTTTAACGGTCGTGAATGTGAGGTGGCGACAACGAACATTCTACAGCGAAGACCTGGATGAAACAGACCTTCACTGCCGTGCTACGGAGGAACGCCGTATGAACATTCGAATGTTGCCAAATTTCCTCTCAGAAAAGATTTAATTTTGGAGAAAAGTTATGAATATTCGTCCTTGAAATTTTTAGATTTTTTAGATCAAATTACGAACAAAATCCTCGGTAAAATTGGAGGAGAAGTATTCAAAAATTTTCCGGAAATGCATGATTTGTCGAAGGAGATTTGACAACGCCTGGGGGCTCATACGACAGTTCACTGCGGCAAGCGCGCGGATGCATTTCAACTGGAAACGACTCGGGCTACGCAAGCGCAGGCGCACATTAACCCCGGACTAGACAATGGCGCGCATGCAGACCAAAGCCAGAGCGGCTGACATTAGCGCAGCGCCCGTCTATTAACATTATACCATCGTGATCGCACACAGCAACAGTTCGGAATAAGAGGTTTCAGCACAATAATGCAAAGCGATGACGTAATTCTATCACGAATAGATAAACCTGACGAAGAGCATTTCCAGAGGATTCGCGCAACTATGACGCAACACCGCGCGTGTTGCCACGTTGAGCCTCACGGACTCAAAAACCCTACCAAGACACAAATGAAAATCGATAGGACGGCAACGGAGTCACAAACTATGTGGGTAATCAGTCATGCAGCGTTTGAATAACTTTCAAAACAGAATTCATAGCGCCACTCGGATCAAAACGGTTTTCATTCCGCAGTACAGCTCTGCGAATGGCATGAGCTCATAATCTGGCTATAGGCTGTCTTAGGCTCGGATTTGAAGTATCATAAAGAATGTTTTCTTGCTGTAGTTTTTAAGAGCGCAATACGTGAAACTGCAAGTATGAAATTCAATCCATGCAAGTTCAGTAATTATAATGCAGACCGGACTGAGAAACGTTTTCTATACTTTCGAAAGTATGCATGCGACTATTTATACTTGAACTGCCCTTTGCGTAAAGAGACTTAAAATTAAAGTATTTGTATCACTTCACAGAGGTGTTTTTTTTATTTCTTTTTATAAATATTTTGGCTCTAAAGCGCCCGTAACTTCCAAACTGATCAATATATATGGCAGTATCAATTATGCACTTAGAACAAAAAAAAAAAAAAAAAAAAAAAAAAAAAAAACTTATGGTGTCATGTTTAGGTTCCAAAGCTATTACGCAGTTTACACCCAGTTACTGCTGAACCGGCCGTGACTTACTTTTTGGGATACTGAGGGCGTTGTTTTCGTTTGAAGACTGCAGTAAGTCCGATTTTCCCACCCTCTTCTCATGGAGGTCTGAAAGCGCGATTTGCAGTTCAAGGCTCTGTTGGTTGCGACAAGTTTCGACTTAAGATGATACGAGATAAAAAATTCAAAGCATTCTCATCCCAAATTTTCCCGTATTGTAAATTGACGAGAGATCGTGAACAATACTGCGTTCTGTGACGTAAGACTTTGCTAAAAGCGGCTTTGAATGTCTATTTTTGAACGCCTAGCGTTCGAGATCAATATTTACCCAGGTTCAATAGATGAAGCGTTAAGATAAGCTGGGAACGTCGGTCTGTGTCGTTCATATATGACTTCAAGGAAAACACGTTTTCGAAGAAACTTTGACAAGTAAATGATGATGGATTGAAGATGGAGTAGCGAATTCACGAGGGCGCAAAAATGGAATTTTGCAAACGTTTTACCATAATTCAATTTTCCTGGATCGTCAGGCAAATTACTCAAGGGATATGTGTTCGACGAATTGTTTTATTTAAAATTCAAACGTTCGTTGGCCTCTACAATCACTGTCGAATGAAACAAATCGTTTTCATAAATTGAAATCTATGAAAGGAGGACCGGGACATGGATCACAGCAAGACATCGATGGAAACAATAAATTGGACTGACAAAGCAATATAATGACCCGCGATGAACTTCTACCCCTTACGACCTGGATTGTTATCTTAAACACTAGTTGATCTTTAGGAATTATTAACACTTGGAACAACCACCCATGAAAAAACCTCGATCAAACGCCTTGCCTCATATGAAAAATCGTGGACTCTATAGATGAGGATGACACTTGGAGCTCCATTGAGCTACATTAATGCTCCTTTTCTGTATATAAAAGTTGCAGAAAAAAGTTTGGCACATTTACTGCTAATTTTTGAGGGTATGTGCAAGTACAATTCTCTCCTGAAAGATTGATATGGAGCGTACTCCACTTTCAAAGGCACCTAAAACTTCAAAATTTAACACTAAATAAGTTTAAAATTAATTCCAAATTAGCATGATGCCAGATGCATGCAAAAATAACAGGAATGGAGAACATAACCGTCATAAATACGTACTTTAATATTTGAAAATGTACAACTGCGACAAGGAATGTTCCAGAATTCTGGATTGTTTTTGATTTTTATTGCGTACGTCCGTTTCTCTCCTTTTGAAGTCAGTTCGTAACGATGGTTTCGCACAGAAAAACAACGTGGCCTAAGATGAGAATAAAAAAAATTCTCTCTTCTAAACTTTTCCAAACAGAACACACCGAGTCTATAGAGCACCCAAACAATGCGTTACAATCATAACAAAACGCGGGGTCAATGCCCTCGAACTGGCCAACGTTATGGGTCGTCCTCCGACTCACACGAAGAGTGTTTTTGAGTAGGTGAGGGTCCCACTTAACCGCGTCCGAAAAAACTAATTTCCACAGTTTTGAAAATAATCCTCAAATCCGGAAGCGCGCGTAAGAATACGAATGACGGTTGAAGGAGCGTTATACGGCCCTCGACATGGCGCGGTGAATACGAATTCGCGACTAAACACTCACCGCTGCGACGCAACCGGTTGCATCGATGGAGCGCCGATCCGCGACCCCCGTCCCCCCTCCGAGCTTGTAACTTGCGCGCGATGTTGCCAAGAGCAGCGCAGAAAAAACATTTTGACCGTACGAGCGAGATTCTGACCCATTAAATTGGGCCCTCTGCTCTTGTTTTGATTCCAAACTCAAAACTCGGGTTTTTCATCTCCAATTATGAAAGTCCTCTCACCAGGAACTTGCGTTTAAAGCCGAGTGTAAATATTATAGGACACCTTCAAAATGAGTATTAATATACTGATATGATGAGTTCAAATGCTGCACTAACATCTAAGCGTTGTCAAATTTATGTCAATGAAAGAGGGTTCATATCAATGTCAATTCGAATTGTAGAGGTTTAATAGCAGTGGTTTCATTTTGACCTCCTTAAAAAATTTCCTTTAAGAAACACCCCATGCAATTTAAAATGGGAAGGTATTAACATTACAGTTTGCAGTTTTAGTAAAACATTTCATGCTCACACTCTTTGAAAGGCTCGTTTTATTGTACGGCTAGTTTCATTGTAAGGCTCTCAAATGCCGAGTAATTAAATTAATCATTTAAGTTCATTTGTACTTGAATGATACATTTCTTACATTAAAACAACATCTCTTAGGCATGAATAGTTGCTCTACAAATGTAAATGAAGAATTTAAAGCGCTGTGCCATTTTGGATCCTCGCATTGAAACGCACCGCTGTCGCCGCGCCGCGCCGGCCGCGGCCGCGCGCGGGTGAAGCGGCGAGTGCCGAGACAGTTAAAACGCCTTCAAATGCGTGTGTATGCAACACGGACATCCATCGAGTTCGAATAGTTGCATCCTTCAGTTCGTCGCACTCGATACCAACTGAGGACGCTTTGCGCTTTTTTCTTCCACTGTAACTTGATTCTAGTATTCCCTATTGTACCGATGGAGTAAACTATTATTGATTATTAAGCTGGCCGAAAGCTCTCACATATAATCCGAGGTAAGGCGTTTACAAAAATTGTATAAATGGTGTAGAGTTGCTCCGTTGTCCAATACCCTTGAGCCTGCGTGACGCAGTAATACATTTTTTCGTTTTTGTAGCGCAATTTTTACTCCGGTTTGACTATACTTTATATTATATTACTAGCATAAACTATTTCTTACTCCGGTTTGACTTGAAAATCTGAGTTTTTTGAGCTCAAATTTCTGCAAACTACTATTTTATTAAAAACTCAATTTTGCAATCCTCGATAAGTTCTCCCATGTTCAAACCTTGTAATTGACTAATTATAATTATCAATCTGAAATTAAAAGCTCGAAATGTCAATTTTTTGTGTCGCACAGATAAGCACGTTTAAAAGAGACTCTTCAATTTCTACCCAGTGCCAGTGACAACCATTAATGGGCCGTATTCTGAATGAATGCGGTACTAATATGAATCAGCCGATACGAAACCCCGACAAACATGTCTAGCATGTGATGAGCCCTACAATAAATGGATTCTTACAGAGCTGAGGGCCCATCAGAAATCGTACTTAGTAGGTGTAAACGTCGACTATTCGTGTATTTTCAAAAACTAAGAGTTTTCGCTCGTTAGGGTGGTCTTTGAACGGGAGCACCTCTGCAGTGCGAAGTAAAAACGCCTTGTAAGCATTCGGATGTTGCCACATTTCTTCTTTGAAAATATTTGTTTTTGAGGAGAGTTATGAATATCTTTCCTTGATTTTTTCAGACCTTTTAGATTATATCACGAACGGAATCCTGTGAAAAATCGGAGGAGAAATATCCCAAAATTCTTCCGAAAATGAAAAATTTGTCGAAGGGAATTAGACAACGCCCGATTGCGCATACGATGTTCTTACCCAGCGAGGGAGACTTGTCCAGGCGTGGGGCATAGCGAGGGTGCTTTTTTGATGGGTTTCAAAGCCCGCGAGCCGGAATCATTAACAGTGGCGTGGCGTGAATTGCGATGTATCGATTGTTCTGCCATTTAATCCTATGGTGAAAAATCGATTATTAAGGTGTTCGCTGCGAGCACCCTGTTTATCGATCCTTTACCATAGGTTTAAATGGCATAACAATCGATATATCGCAAAGCACGCCACACCACTGATCATTAAAGGTACGTTTGAGAGGCCACGCCACGCGGAGTTGCGACGCGCCGGGCCGCGTGTTTTCGACGTAAATTCAAGTCAAAGGGAGTTGCTAGGCCTCGAGTGCCGAGTGCATGCCGTCTCATGTGTAACTTACGCTCCGCTTCCTTCTTTTCCCCCGGCACCCTTCACTCGAAATGACGTCAGCGGGTGGCGGGCTCCCGTGTTAAGCTCCGGTGCTAAGGAGGAACGCCCTATGAGCCTCCAGGAATCGTCGCACAATGGCTCGAGTCAATCAGAGAGGTCGGACAACAAATTTTTGACCAAAACTGCAAATTTCGATGTTTATCTCGTCACATTTAACATTTTAAGGGGTGCCTCTAGAAAAAAGTTTCACGAGGAAAACAATAAAACCACTTGTAGAACCACAAAGTTTTATAAAAATGGAGTTATGAGCTTTTGAAGTTTCCAGATTTTGTCGAACCTGTTACATTGACTCGATCCACTGTGCGTCGTTTCTCTCACGAAAGAATATAACTCCATTACAATGTTGCAAAATCTCTCCTCGGGAATTGCACTTTGAGCGGGGAAATTTTGGGATTCTTGATTGAAAATTTCATTGATTTTTCCTCGGATCTCATGCGAAAATCAGATACATTTTCGATAAAAATCGCGCAGGCATATCCCTGTAAAAGATGCATTGTTTGAGTCAATTTAGCAACCTTGGAATGGGGGACGTTCCTCCATCCGGGAAACGACAAAATAACCATTTCCCTAGCTGAATTAAGCAGCAAATTTCAAGGAAACTCATGAATGTTTCCCCTCCAACGCCTCTGCCATACATGCCTCATGGCATACGTTACTTTTTAAACGGAAAACTAGACAATGTCACTTCTTGAGAACTTCTTTGATTTTTCATCTTTGTTAGCAGTATATTCTGCAGTTAGGCTATGTAGGCCTAGGGCCCCCGTTTAAGGACTGGATTGCATTTTGCAAAAAGGAACCAAGAGCATTGCAATGTTGCGAAGATTGCGCAACTCCATCCGTTGCGATAATAGCACCAAAATCATGCAAAAAGATGAAATTAACATGGTAATTGTTGTCTTAAATTTACAGTTTTTGGGGTTTAAAATAGAAACTGCTTACAGTTGATCGGGTTTTTCCTCCAAGACAAAAGAAGTTGCACAACCTTAGCAACTTTGCAATGCTCTTGGTTCCATTTTACAGATTGCAATCCAACTGTAAAGTGCAAAGACAATCGGCAGCTCTGCTCAGGCAGAGCCCAGCCCCTCCCAATGTGAATATGGCTTGAGCCACCGTTTCACAGGCAGCGCGCGACGCGAAGTAAGCCGCGCGAAGTTAATAGCGCGGCAGAGGTGCGCGACTAGGTGCAATTATTTGAAATCTACCTGTTGCCTTTGTAAGGTCTAGTCTCCACGGGACGATTCATAGGATTCTTTCCTGACTCAATTTTTCCGGAACTGTAGGTTGGTTCCTTTCTGAGCCCTGTCCAATCGCTGCACTCGCTCGGGCGGCGCGGTTGACTTGGCGTCGCGCACTGCCTGTGGAACCGCGGCCTCCCCGGCTCGCGTCATAGTCGCACTCGTCATTTTTTCCTCTTCCCGATTCCCGAGCCTCCGCGTCCGCCGCGGCGGGTGCCATCTCGGATTTTTCCCCAGTCACTGCACTTTCTGGTTTTGGCACACTTTCGTTGTTAACTGTACCTCCCGCGACCCTCCCCGCCGGCGCCGGGGCCCCGTTTTAATCCTCTTTGTGTTCTCGCCTCTCGTCGTTTTCCCGCTGGAAGGTCGACGACGACATGTGTTTACCGCGGTTGCATCGATGCGCAATGATAACCCGTCCCGCTCCCGATGCGCCGCACAACGGGTCGATTCAATAGGTGAGGTCGGACATAAATGTGGAAACTTCAAAGCTTTTAACTCGTTTAATACAAAATTTCGAGGTTCTAGAAGTGGTTCCATTGGTTTCCTTGAGAAAATTTCCACTGGAATCACTCTATAAACATATTAAACTAAGTTTGGCAAATAAACATGAAAATTTGCAGTTTAAAGTAAACAAATTCATGTCCGACCTCTCTAATTGACTCGATCCACTGTGCGCCGGGCGGAGGTTGTCGAACTTTCAGCTCTCCGCGACGCCGCCCGGATAAATGGAATAAATCACTCGGCTCCGGATGAAAGCGAAATAATATTATCCGATGCAATGTCGCTCGCGTCGGGATGTGCAATAATTTTTCGCGGAAAAAATTCGTGTCATTTTTTTTTTGAGGAGAGTGAATGGAATGGCGTAGCGGAACATATGGCATTCGGATGGCATTGACCTCATCCGAGCGGGAACTTTCCCGCCTAAAATCTACGTTCTCAGGAAACGTGGACAGAAAAACACACACATCGACGGTGAAGCTACGAGACCACGTACCTCGGTTTGCGACGTTGCAGACTTCACTGGAAAGAAAACACGCACACTTCGATCTAGAGTCCAGACTCTTGAAAACATTGACAAGAAAAAGGACTCTTGATTCAATCAGATTTAAGCTTAAATCAAAAGGAAATCCGCTCAAATTAAGAGGCTTGGTTCTTGATGTAAGCTTATATCTGATTGAATCAAGAGTATTTTTTCTTGTCGATGTTTTTAAGAGTCTGGACTCTAGATCCAATGTGTTTTTTTCCAGTGTTCCTGTCATACACTATGTATTAAAGGGAAAACTACGTGGTGTCAATTTTGCAAAACTTCCGTGATTTTTCCTCTTCGCATGGAGAAGAATTCTGTTAAAACTTCGAGGTAAGATGTCGATTTGTTCTCCATTAAAAAAACAAAACAGGAGCGGAGATTTTGAAACGCCGCAAACAAGATACGTGGTTTGGCAGTTTCACCATCGATATGCGGTACTCATCCACACGTTGAAGAGTCGTGAGCTTTCTCGGGAGCTTTCCCATTCCCTTATTTGCGGCACATGCCTCTCCCGGGAATCTTTTGATCTTTTGAACTTATGAATCTCTTTGAAATTTTTCAAAATTCATACAGACAGTCCATTATACACTGTAGTTACGCGCATAGAATGACGAAATCGCAGACTCTCTAGAAATTGCCTCATTGGTTGTATAAAATGAGTTTTACCTTTTTCCCCCGTGAAAACCCTCTCAGTTATTCACCCGCGGTGAAACAAAATGTCGAAGGTCGAAGGCAATTTTAAAGTTTTGCGATGGACCAAGACCCTTAAGCGAGAAATCGATTCTCTCGTGGGCGGCAACATGGCGGAAAGTGTAGAAAACGAGAGGGGAGGGCACCCAGTTTGATGAGGAAAAGAACGGTGTAGCATTTTAGTGGGAGTGGCGGAGAGAGATCGTGGGACCCTGACGAGCGGGTGAGATGGGGTGGTGTAGGGGAGCCACAGGGTGCAGAGTTTGCGATAAACGAAAAGCCGCCCATAGGACCCTCACCCCAACATCCCCCAATCACCGTGCGTATCCTCCACGCAAAATCGAGAATTAAGGGTGAAAAGCGGCAACGGAACCCGGAAACTAATTGCAAGGGGCGGCGGGCGAGACGCGAGCTCGCAGGAAGGAAGAGGGTGAAAGTGAGGGCAGATTTTTCAGGCCCACGACGAAATTGCTACCGGTGGCGGAGGGCGGCGCGGGGGCGGGGGACAGGAGACGATAAGGGCGCTTCGGACGACCCCAACGGCGAGGTTTCTAGAAAAACACGACCCCTCGTCGGAGCTTTCGGCGTGGCCAAATTAGTTCGATCGCGTAACGTGAAACAAAGCGGGTAACTAAGACCCCGCGGATCCGGACCCGACTGTCATCCAGACGATATGCACTTAACTCCCGGCCGGGTCCCTGCGAGAACAAATTGTTGTTCCAAGTCGAAGCCCTGGGGCCTGCCGCCCGGTGATAGATGGACGCTCACGCATGGGGAGTTCGGGCACGAGGCAGGACTTCGGGTGATGAAACGTTGCGGTCTTCGGAGCCTCCCAACATCTGAGCTCTCCAAGTTGTTTCTCGTTCAGTGTTCGAAACTCACCTTTGAGTTTTAGGAGCCATGTGGCGCATCAAGCCCGATTTTTAGGCGCCATTGAAGATTTTTTAGGGGCCAAATTGACTTTTTGCCTATATATTACGGCGCATATAGTGCATTTAGTCTAATTTCATTCTAAATCAAGCCTAAATTCTCTGAGGGACAGATCTCACAGGGCGAAGGAAAGGCTGAATTTTGAATAATCGTGTAAATAAAACGAATTAAAGTTCTGACCTGCTCATGAAAAGTGATTCGGCATAGATACCCCTCTCTGAAACATAGATAAGAATCCTACTTGTGCACATCTAGATGTATTCACATAAAAGAAAAAAAGAAAAAAAGAAAAAAAAAATAAAACCAAGCGCTAATGAATAAATCAAGAGGAAGTATGTACTATGAGAGTTTCGTGCTCCATAATTCCTTTTGATTGATTTCATTTTTATCCAACAGTCCTTCTAGCATGAATATAGCCCTTTTACTCTCTCTCTCTCTCGCACGGGTGTGATAAGGGGAAACGCCGTATGTATGAGCATTATAGAATGTTGCCAACTTCCACCGATTACAAATTTAATATTCAAGAAACGTACGTATTCTTTTCCTTAAAATTTTCACACAAACTAGGTTAAAGTACGGAGAAAATTCTTTGAGAAATCCAAATTCTCTGAAAAATTCAGCTGAAAAATTCAAATTCCCTGAAAAAATTCAAATCATCTGAAAAATGCAAATAATTTGAAAAATCAAAGCAAATCAATTCCACAGTTGGACGTATTGCTACCAAACAGAACTATGTGCATTATGACGTGAGCCCTGTTATGCATATATTCTTATGAGTCTTGGGGCTCTTGTCATAATGCACTTAGTTTTGTTCGGCAGAAATACGTCCAGTTGTCCAGAAAATTCTAATTTTATTCTAGGAGATCTGGCGACGTCGGAACATTGATACGACATTTTCCTTCAGCTCAACTCTGCGGCTCCTCAAAAATCTGGCAACCGAGAGAGCGGTGACCGGCGCATCATCTCGCTCACTGATGCCCCGCAGTCGTCCTTCGGACACAGTCGACCTGCGGCCGGGGGGTTGCCGGGGAACCATGGTGGAGAGGGGGGCATGTCGCTCAACTCGTTGGCGCGATTCGTTTTTCCATGAGAACGGATCAAGTTCACGATTTACGGCTCCGGCGGGGGAAAATCGTGGCCGACCCCCCCTCTCCCTCCCCCGCCATGCCCCTCCCGCGCGGACTCCGTCACGAGACGTGGACACAATGTGAGGTGCCCGCCGTTCACGTGGCTCCCATTAGCGAGAAAAAGGGGGGCTCGGGGGCGTTCGGGGAGGGGGGGGGGATCGTTTTGCTCGACACCGTTTTTTCAGCTCGGGGACGCAGCAGTCCGCGAATGTCTGGCGATGGCAACTCGGTCCGACCACTAACAGGTTGCGGACAGCACTCGTTATGGATCCGAAGATCTGGAGTATCTTTACAGGAAGTAGGGACAAGTAGAGTAAATAAGAAGAGAATCCTGGTTTTTCGGTGGTGGTGGAAGCTTTTACTTGAAGGACTCCACACGGAGGAAAAAACTTCGTGCATGGGACCCGAAGTTGAGGTCATATGGATTTCCGAAGTTTAAGGATCACGGAACGATCGGGCCTGCCTCGTCTGGTCGGGATATCTCGCCGGGAGAACCAACCACCAGTCCTTGTGACTGGTGGGGGTGTAGAGGTTTGTAGTCGGGGTCCGAACCCACTCGCGCGCTGCTGACCATCGAGCATGCCTCAATCTCGTGTGTGCGGGGTGCGGGTGGCTCTCTCGAACCCCCTGTCAGCTGATTGCAACTGTCGGGGAGTGGGGTTGGCCGCCCGTTCCTGGCACATGCGAGCAGTAGTTGCCGGAACTCGGTTTTCTCCCCGCTTTCAAAGCAAAAAAAAAAAAAAAAAAAAAAAAAAAACACAAAAAATGAGGTCCAACTGCCGAAGTTCAGGTCACACATCTGAAGTACTTAGGTATGTATCGGATACTTCAGATGTGTGAGGATTTTTAAATCTCTAAAACGTTATTACTTACGTAATGCAGAGACATATGATGACGAACAATCATATCCAAAAAACAGGAAACTTACCTAAAACATAAAAATAAAAATTTCATGATATAAAAACATTTCTTGAGAGGTAAGCAAGTGTTACGTCATGATAACTTGACGATTTACAATAATCTCTATGGTGACTGGAACTTACCCTCATGTGTTTTTTTTTGCATTCGGATGTATTACGATAAAATATCCATATATTTGTTTTAGGAAATGTTGACAACGTCTAAATTTCCATGCGGTTTTGTTTTTCTCCAGCACGCATCGAAATCGACCGGTCAATGACTACATTCCCTGGTAAAAATTGGCAGTAGAATCTGTGTTCCAAAATACCATAGGTCTACAGCCGGCTGTGAGATTTCCAATAGCTTCTATAGCCGGCTACACAATTTCTTATAGCCTTTTATAGCCGATGGTGTCTAAGCAACAGCCAGGCAATAAAGTGTATGCTAAACGTTACTAATTACCGATGCTAGGACTTAGTGAGTTTTTGAACTACTGCTCTCTTTTTGGGCTGTAGTATCTTGATTTATTTTGCGAGGAAAGCTCCGTACTTTTGATTGATGCCTGCCATTCCTAATATATTAGAGCGTCTCCAGTTTCGTATGATACTGTGCAATACCTCTGGTGTGAAATAGTTGCTTCAAGCGCCGTGGCACGCTGCGGCGCGGCAGGCGGGCAGCCAGCGCGAAACGCGCATTGGCGCCTACAAACCTAACAGGGATACTTCACGCGTTGCGCAATGCGTGAAGTATCCCTGTTAGGTTTGTAGGCGCCAGTGCGTCGCCGCTCCGCTTTGTGTTAGGCTCTAATATTTAATCTGGCGGAGTCAGCTTTATTCAACTCATGATTTTGAAATGTTTGCACATCCTGTATGGATTATTCTCATTTTAATTGATGAAAAAAAAATATGTATTAAAGGAAAATATAATGTGTGTTTTGTAAATATTAAGGTGGTTCCGTATCAAACTTAATGGTTTTCAAAGCACACGAATTTCTACACAATTTCTTATAGCCTTTTATAGTCGATGGCGAAAAAGCAACAGCCAGGCGATAAAGTGTAAAGCCCGGCGATAAGAACTATAGCCCGGCTGCATAATTTTTTATCGCTTCGTATGGCCCGGCCGTATGATTTTCGCCGCATTCTACAGCCAGCTATATGATTTTCTGTAGCCTTCTTTAGCCGGCTATAAGAATTTCTATGGTATTTTGAAACGCAGCTCTTATCGCCAATTTTTACCAGGGTTTTTATAAATTAACACAGCTAACTCATGAAAAATTCGAACACGTTTAGTTTGAAGCAAGAGTTTCAATATTTATCGAATGACGTAGTCACTAAATCGGTCTATTTCTCCTAAGACATCGATATAATTTTTTTGGTGCGTAAATTCGGCAACGTTTGATAGGGGAATAGTGCTCCGGAGGAAAACACGAGGCGGGTGAGGACGAAGGAGCGCAATGGGTATTGAATAACGAGCACTTTTGCAAATGCGAGGTGCAATAGGCGAGTTCGAAATGCGAAATGCACACGGCAGCGAGCGGGGGAGGGGGGGGGGGTTAGGGGTTAGGGGGTTAGGGGGCGGAGAAGGGTTACTCGCCCAGACTGCCCTGTTCGCACAGCATTTCAGCGACTGGAAACTGCAAACGGCATGGCATACTGCTAACTGCACCGAGCCGGACAGCGGCCAGTAACGCTGTCTCAGTTTTCAAGACGAAAGTGAATCCGAGTCTTGAGGATCTCGAATGAAGGTTGGGCCACGTCGGTTCCAGTGGCGTGGTGTGAATTGCGATGTATCGATTGTTAAGTCATTTAAATCTATGGAAAAGGATCGATAAACAGGGTGTTCGCAGCGAACACCTTAATAATCGATTCTATACCATAGGTTTAAATGGCAGAACAATCGATACATCGCAATTCACGCCACGCCACTGATGCGATAGAGAATAGTTCACTGGACAAGGTTAGAATTACGGCACAACAAGGCATGCCCTCCGATCGAAATTTAAACACGTTGAAAATATCCAAAATCAGCTTGAAAGTAAGAAATTATCATTCATAGTTTACGTAAAAAATTCAGACAGCTCGTTTGCGAAAAAAAAACCGAAAGAGACGAGGGTAAAATCCGCCACTGAAATAATTAAAGTTGAGGATAAAATAAGAGTTCGATTTTCACAGTTCACTGAAAGAAAGTTCCTTGAAGCCACAGTCCAAGCCCTAACACAATTAGACAGTAGAAAGTACTCTTGATTCAATCGAATTTTTGCTTGACTCGAGAGCCAAACCTCATACATATATTTTAATCGGATTTCGTTTGATTCACGTGAAAATACGATTGAATCAAGAGTATTTTTTTCGTCAAATTTTTAAAGAGCCTGGACTCAAGATCGAAGAGTCTCTTTTTTCCAGTGTTGGTCCAACCGACTTTTTTTCATTCCCTGATGATTTTCATCTTCAACTTTCATATTAGATCATCTCGCCGGAGATGTTCACAACCTATCGCCTATCAAAGCCGCATGTATGAAAAGTCGACTCAACGACCACGAGCAAAATGATTGGGATGATTGTTTAGCTTCGGAGGAGGCGTAGGGAGACAGAGTATGCCTTTTACAAAGAAAAACTTCATCTTTGCTTCAATTTCGAAATGTTCTGGGAAACCAGATCCTCCAGCCACTTATTTTAGCCCGCACGTTCGAAATTCCGAACTGTGTGATTTTCATTAAATTTTTTGTTGAATCCACAGGCTGGCTTTTTGAAAAGTTTACGTTCGGATAAAATATGAATCTGTACATTCTGGCAGCATTGAGATGCAACTAGTCCGGTCGACTGCACGTTGGTGCGCTGGACGCCACGCTGAGGGACCTTACAGTGGTTCAAAACGTTACAAAAATCAGAAAAATTGGATTTTGAAACATTGAAGCCACTTATCACATCAAAAAGCTACATAGGTGCTGAAGTCAGTACCTGTGTATTGATAAACACCTCTGCATGACCAATTACATAAAAGGGCTACATTTTTCTCTGCAATGCGCTTAACAAAACATTTTCTTTTGGTTTTAGATAATTTTTCAAAAAAGCTACAACTTCGAGGAAAAAAGACTTTCATACACCGCGTTCGACAGATAAAGCCGGTATAGTATAATTTTGCGACCAAAATGACCACTAAAAACTATTTTGCAAAGTCCTCTTGAACAATCCTCAAACGGTTCTTTTTTCAACTGCTCAGTAAGTTTAGAGCATTTGTTCCTTGGCAAAATTACAAAAATCGCCTCGCATACGGTGAGTATGCAACCCTATTGATCGTGGCGCTTGCGCCATTGCTCCAGGACTGTTCAAAATTCGGAAGAAAATTTTGAAATGATTATCATGTAAGTAATGAAGAGTTCAGTCGTTCGGGCTCTGCTGCAGAATTTAAGAAAAACATGTCGCGATAACCACGCTTCCTAAGCGTTTTCACCATCACAGTTTCACACTTGAGCTGCATTTTACAACAAGGAACAAGATGTCTATCTCATTCATAAAAAACCTATCTGCATAGGAAAGCTAATGGCATCATCGCTCCTCTGACTGAGTTCCAAAAAGGATGGATTCATATTTAAAACACCAGGGTTCACGCGAAAATTGACATTCGCCGTCACGTCAAAGGAGCGACGATAAGTTGTTCTTATAATGAGCCAGAAATTGTAGTTCTTAATTGCAAAGTGAAGTGCACTCAAGTATGGGAGGAGACCAGCAGCTTTTCCAGCTTTTCCAGCCTTCTTGGCCTCTGAAACACTGTGCGACATGACAGAGTTTGTTTATGTTGCCTCGAAATTGAAATCAAAAAACCAGTTTATGCGCACCCAACCGAGTCTGATCCCTGACCTCTCCAACGTTTCGCCCAACGCGTTCGGTGTTCCTGAGTCCTGATTCCAGACAGATTGCAGACCGTGCTCGGCAATTATTACGCCACTTGAACTGAAAAATCTATACCCCGGTGCGGTGAGGCGTCCGACTGCCCAGATCCGACCGTGATTTGACCTTTCTTCGTCCAAATTGTCGCCAGGCGAGTCTCCTTCTCATAATCGATGAGCACTCCGGTTAATTTATTTTTGTCTAAGGGAAGTTGAAGTAGATCGACTAGGGAAACCAATGATTTGAGCTTCTATAAGGAAAGAAAACATTTAGAACTCATCGGTAAGGCTAAATGAGCTTTACAAGCATTGATTGAAAATCTTGAAAAATTGATAGTCGAAATTTTGGTGAGCGATTCGAGTTTTTTCATCTCAATGGTGGTTATTTTCTCGGGGGAACTTAGAAACGCGCCTACATGGAAAACAGCTGAGCGCTTCTCTAATAGAGCTTCAATGGCTCAAATGTTAAAAGCACCAAATAAACGTATCTACCAACCAACCAACCATGTTTATTTTCGTACACTGGAAGAAAAGTCTCTTGGATCCAGAGTCCAGACACTTAAAAAATTCGACAAGAAAATATAATACTCTTTGATTAAATAGTCTTACCTTAGACTAAGAGTCTTACCTCTCGATGTAAGCAAACATCTGATTTAATCAAAAGTAGTAAAGTAAACCTTGTCAAGGTTTTTAAGAGCATGGACTCTAGATCTAAGATATTTTAGTTTCCAGTGTACCAAGCCCCCCCCCCCCCCCCTTTTTAGATAAAAAATAAAAAATTGGACTTAATTCCCAGAGACAATTGCTCTAGAAGTTTTCGATAAAGGGGCGAGATAGGTCACTGGCGGAGCTGGTTACAGCATCCGACATGAACTAGAAAGGAGGAAGAAGGATACTTGGGTGTGCGGGGGAGGCGGGGAGATGGAAGGGAGAGCGCGTGGACTCGCGGAGGTCCCTGACGATAGCCGGCGCGAGGCGCGACGTTTCCTGGTCTCTTGCACAATCCTCTTACTCTATGACTCTATGAGTCTATGTTCACCTCCGGCCAAGGTTGCCGCATCCTGCTCGCAAGAATTGTCACCGCCTGACCACAGAGAAAATCCAGGCCACGATAGACGATGCTAGAGTCCCTTTATACCGAGAGTCAAGGCATCTCACTTGTGGTCGGGCTTGGTTGGGCTGAAAGTGGCCTAAAAAAAGCCAATTCTGATTGGTTCTTGCTCATGGAGCCACAAATGAGTGCACCAAGAGTGAATTGTTATTTTTATCGTACCAAAATGAAAATAGATTAAACAAATCAATCTAATTTTATTTTATTGCAGTTTCTTTGGTTAGGTTTTGATCAGTTTCGTTGATGTTGTTGTTTTTGGATGTCGGACATCGCAGGGTTTCTTATCCTTATCCCTCAATAACGTTCGTTTGAGTGCACTCTGTTGTGCCTCCATGACCAGCCCAGGCCAGCTGATAATCGAGATGTCTTAACTCTGGGTATAAAGGGACTCTAGCTGCCTGCAGTTGAAAATGTGAGCCTACATCTATATCAATTTATCGAAGGTAAAAGAACCAGAGGTCAGGTTAAAAGTAAGTATGTGCATACGCTATTTTGTCGCAAGTAAATTTTTAGAAAAATTTATCACGCCGGAATAAAAGCTCAGGATAGATGATGAACGCCGAACGGTCATGGCAATCATAGGGGGAACTAGGGGGCTGGTGGTACCCTCCCAGATTTTTACTTGGTCCCCTCCCAGATATTTACTCGGTCCCCTTCAGAAAGCAGCATGAGTGTGTGATAAGGATGCCACACATTCTAATGATGAGTGTCAATGTATTCTTTGAAATCGTATTTTAATCAATTTTTCGGGAAGAACAGCTAGACATTTCTAAAAGGCACGTGGGGGCTTCGAGCCGGCGCAACTTTGGCGGGACAGTCGTGGCGGCAACACGGGTCGAAGTGTTCCGAATTATGTAATTTTGAGAGCACACCGGGGCACTCCCCGGTCCACGGCGGCGGCGACACGTCACGCCATCGCCGAGGCCAGACCGTAATCCGTAATCCGTAACCCGTAATCCGCGATTCGCAATCCGTAACCCGACTCCCATCCGACGTCACGACGTCCACGTCCAATCCGCTATACGCCCCCGCTCCCCCTCCGCTGTCCATCTGACCGCCTTGTTGCTCCCAGGCATGAGCCTTGTCTATCATTCCACTCGATCAAACCGGTAGCTGATTTTATTCGGTCCGTTTTCCGAATCAGATCCCGTGATGAGTAATTAAAACTGGGCTGATTGTTGAAATAGATAGACAAAACTATAGACAAAGAAGACAAAAGGGACATGGAGGGATCCTATCGATGCAAGCGGTGGTTGCAATGGACAAAGGCAGTAGGTAATAGACTAACTAACGGCAATCCACGAGAAACCCGATAGTTAGTCCATCATTTTCTCCCTCAGTCTAAAGGGATCACACATTTCAACCAATAGGATCGCTCCATACTCCTTATGTCCTTTTTGCTTATCGCTTTATCTATCAATTTCAATAATCAGCCCGCAGACCCCTATTATAATTGGAGTTGAACTCATTTAAATGGTAAATTCGGTGGCTTAATTGTTTTTATCCTTACCGTAGAACATACAAAAAGTGCTAAATCTATGGGGAACTCAACTTTTGACGGCAATGCTCTGTAACTTTATCATGAATGTAATTTGGTTTAGTGAGTTGTGACGGTAAAAAATGGTTATGAACATTTAAAACTTATGAATTTAATTTCTCGTTCAGGGTCTACGGTAGGGACGGAAAGTCTAAAAACATTAAATGTTACTTGAACCATGAACCAACCCTTTGGTGATTCAAGAATATCGCCATTGCGCCTTCAATCTCTATAAGATATGCCGCAAAACATTCTCCATGCACAACAGTTCTCTATCCACAGATTTGTGTGTTGAGTTGTTCACAGATCTTGCCTTTCGATAAAAATTTAAGATTAGATTGACAATAAATCAGAAACGATTCCCACTTCAATTTCCACAGGAAAGTGACAGACGGGGATCCAACAATTTGGCATCACCGGGTTTCCTCCATCTAAACCTATGTTAAACAATCGATTCTTGTCGAAGCACCTGGCCTCTCCAAAATTCGATACATTTCCATAGGTTCAAATGAAGAAAAACAACGTTGCCAATTTCCTTGATCCGCCGATGGAAAGTGAGGCTTCCCACCTCACGAGCAGAAACGCTGAGTATGCCCTGGTCGAATCAAATGCCATCACTATAAAACCCCCTTTCCCTAGGCACCGTCTCAATTCGCTGATTAATTCACCTCACAAATTTGTCTCCAACATTTGGGATCCTTCTCTCTCTTCCCCCCCCTCCCTCTCTCCGAAGTTTCAGAGCTACACTTCGACAACGACACACCCCGATCGACGCCGAAGTCGTAAGGCGTCGGGTTGAATCGGTTACTGCCCAACATTTCAATCAGCCCCCGGTGCTAAACGGAATCCTTAACAGCGGCTGGCGCATTCGAGCCAGGTTCGTCGTCACCGCACCCGCGCAGGGAAAAGGGGGCGCCGTCATCCCCGATCCGCCGTGATAGCGCGGAGAGCGCTAAGTGGATCTCTATATGCGCCACGGCTAGCACACGCCTTCATGCGTCTCGAGGTTCATCCCAGCCTGCACTTACCGCTCTCTTCGCTATCACGGCAGCGATGCGTTACAGCTCGAGTCGAGGGATGTCAGCGATTTCCCGGCCGCATCGCGTCTCGTCGAGCCATCACTGTTGCCGCCATCATACACTGTTGATGAGAGCGCGCGTGAGGAAAACCCTCCCCCAACTCGACACCGAGATGAACCCCGACTCCGACGCGTTTCCGCGCTTCCCAGGTCCACGGGGAAACCCAGGCTGCGCGGCGGCGACGAATTGAGATGCTGTTGGAGCGGCAGCGCTTGTTGCTGCGCTCTTGTAAGTGTCTAACAACTTTAAATGGCTTTTGTTCCTCTTTGCTCGGAGTCTTGTTCTGAGCTCTGACCCCGCGACCCGCACCGCGCGACGCGCCGCGCCGGGATCTTCCCCCGAAAGCTCCGGGCCCTTTTATGTATTCCGCGGGCGGATTCCGTCGCTGCGTTTTCTACCGCATTACCCAATCCTCCCCAGGATTTGCCCGCGCCGGAGTAATCTCGCTCCTATCTCTTTCGGGTCCCTCTATTTACCTGCGGTCTCCCATACGTCAGCTCCTCTTGACCCCTCGTCGCCTGGTCCCGCTGCTCCCTCGTGGCTTTTAAAGTTTTCTCTTTTCTACCGCGCCGCGGCTCTTTTTTGTCCTTTGTCCGGGATGAATTTCGTTTGCTCTGTTACGGCCGGTTGCCGGAGGAAGAAAGGCCCCTGCTCGGACATAGTTTCATTAAAAACGAGGGAATGAAAATCGTCATGCGGGACGGAAATTTATCTACCTTTGAATTGGATTGCATTTTGGAAAAAGGAACCACTAGCATTGCAATGTTGCTAAGATTGTGCAACCTCTTTTGTCTTGGAGGAAAAACCCGATTATCCACTAATAGTTTCTTTTTTATTCGCTAAAAACTGTAAATTTAAGACAAAAATTACCATCTAAATTTCATAGTTTTTCACGATTTCCGCAATTTTACTGCAAAAGATGAAGTTGCACAATCTTAGTATCATTGCAATGCTAGTGGTTCCTTTTTGCAAAATGCAATCCAATTCGAGTCAAAAGCAATCGGAGGAATGTAGTGCTGTGTTAGGTAAGAACGAATCATCAAGCGTTGCCAAATTTTCTTTGTCAAATCACGGATTTCGAGGAAAATTTGTGAATCCAAATTTTCTTTGTCAAATCACGGATTACGAGGACAATTTGTGAATAGGTCTACTCGGATTTTTCACAGGATTTCGTTCGAAAGCCTGAAAATTTCAAGGGAAAATATTCATAAATCCCCTCAGAAATACATATTCTCAAATGAGAAATTTGGCAACATTTGAAAAACGACGTTCCAACTTAGCACAGCAGATTGTGAGACCGTTAGGTCGCATGCCAATTTCAATTGGCTCGTAGGAGAAGTGTGGTGCAAAAACCGTCTCTGCCTTAGAAATAAAATGTTCTGGATGAAAATATCGGTTTAGCCCAAAAAGTCCTAATAAGCAAATCTCGACACGGAGCGCCTTCAATTCAGCGCGATACTCTGCGCTTTGCCACGCAGTCAGTTTAGCAGCCTACCCGATCAAAACCCAACTGCAGGGGTCACTGATTTCACTCTATGCATAAACATGACTGTGCTAGCTGCAACCGCGCATACATTCAATGGGCGTGTGTTTCAATTCTAGGCGAAATAATCAGTACTCTCGTCTTGTTTTTTTCAAGTAGAGGGGACGAAGATGCAGTCTTGCAAAGCTCCAACAACAGCTAGAAGGGTTTAGCGATACGATAGTGACTCGCTGGTCACGAGTGAGCGAGCATGGAGCTTGTGCCATCACCTTGGGCCATCGAGCGAGTCGCCCGACGCTTTTCGTAGGATAGTTTGTGGACCTCACGGTGAATGGTTGATGGTCGTTGGTGGATGGTTGTCGGACGGCTGTGCGTTTTTAATCTGTTTCCCTTTGAGCGCATCACGAACGACGGCTCTGTGCACCGGTGTCGGTGAGAGTGGGGCTCCGACCTGTTGACGACACGCCCTCGCTGCCATATTGGCACAAGTCGTGCAGCACCTCCAGCGGGCCGATTATTGAAATTGATAGATAAAGCCATAGACAAAGAAGACAAGAAGGATATGGAGGGATCCTATCGGTGAAATTGAGTGGTTGCAATGGACGAAGGAGATAGGTAATAGACTAACTAACGGTAACCCATGAGGGACCCTATAGTTAGTCCAGCATTTTCTCGCTTAGTCTATTAGAGCCACCCTTTTCAACCAATAGGAGCTCTCCATAATTTCTATGTCTTTGTATATTGCTTTGTGTATCGATTTCAATAATAGCCCGCAGGCCGATTCCAAACTATCCATGAATTTTTATAAAAGTTTCGGCTAAACTTCATTCTCTCAGAAATAATAAAATAGAAGCGGAAATTTTGAAACACCGCAATGAAGATACGTGGTGTAGCACTTTGCTTATATCGATATGCGATACAGACAGAAGAGTTGTATCAAGGCGCTGCGCTGTCACCAACACGTCCGTAGATCGACTTTAGTGCGGAGGAAGTCAAAACGCCTTCAATTTTTTGAATGCAATACGGACATCCGTCGAGGTCGAATAGTTGCATCAAGGCGCTGTCGTCAACGCGTCCTATTGTGTTCATTGCTACCGACGAACACAAGTGGTGCAAAGAAAGTCAAAATGATTTCAGTTTTTTAAATTTCGATGGCCAAAGTGAGAGAACACGTACCTCCGTTTGCAACGTCGCGGACTTAACGTCAAACTTTATTTTTTCATCGGAAAACTAGTCAACGCAAAACTTTAGTAATTTTTTGTCTCTGCTGGCGGAAAATTCTCTCGTGACCTACGTCACGAATTAAACAATCCTCAAGACCCAAACACCCCCTTTTTTTCTCTATGGGATACCTGACCGAGGTGTTTTTCCTTCAGCGAAAGTAAGATTTTCATCATCCAGTTTTCACAAACATAGAGGTCACTTTATAGCACTCCCTCGCGTTCTACGACTCCTAACCTCCACTGCTCTCTGTCGAACCACAAACCTTGGGGCATTGAGCACTTTAACATTTCTGCTTCTATCCCCTCCCTCCAACCTCTCATTGGGCGCCCTCTGCGCCTTCTTCCAGAGGGGTGTTGCTTCTCCCCCCTAACTAACAAGTCGCTCTTATAGCGCTTCTGTGCGCTCTGCGACACCCAACCGCCACTGCTTGAGATCCTGCCAGAGCTCCTTCGGCAAATCGCATCTCCTCATTTCCTGCCTTATTCCCTCAATCCACGATTTGGCATGATGTCCCATACGCTTTCTGCCAGGGGGACCTAATCCAGAACCTTCTTAGGCAACCTATCATCTGGCATCCGGGATCATCTAACCTCTCCCTCACCTTGTTCAAAATATATTTCGAACATGTACTGCGTGAATGGAAAGAAAAATTATCCAGTTTTCCTTTCGCATTTTCGTCCCCACATTCTGCAACATCCCGCGGGCGGGCGAGGACGGGAAACTTTGCAGTCTGGCATCCGGGGAGGATGGTTTCCTGGAAAAGCGGTCGGCGGCGCGGTCATTCCTCGCCGTCGTCGTCGTTCAGACCGGACGGGACACGACGAGAAGTTATCGACGCAACAGAACAAAGACCCTCGTTCCCGCGGGTACATCGCGGGTCCCTACTCGCGGCCGCGACTGCATTTGCCTGCTCCGCCGCGCTAAGGAGAAACGCCGTATGAACCTTCGAGCGTTGCCAAATTTCCTCCGATAATAACCGACTTCACTGGGAAAATTGTGAATATCATTTCCCGACATTTTTAGACGATTTCTATGCAATTTAGTCTAAAATATCTGCAAATTTTAGGGGGAAATATGCATGATTTTTTTTTTTTACTACTTCAAGTAGCCCACAAGGGCTAATCCTGCGCTTTTTAATCTCATCCCCCCTCCGCCCCTAACAACCAGTCCCAGGCAACCCTAGTTTGAGACCATCAAACTCGGGTCGCCTGGCTGGGAATCGAACCGTTATTTACTCAAACCTAACCTAATCTAATCTAACCTAACCTAACCTAACCTAACATAATCTAACCTAATCTAACCTTACCCAGCTTCACCTTACAAGACCTAGCTGACTTTCACAGAACTTAACTTACCCTACCTAACTTTACCTAATCTAAACGACATGTCCTGATCTAAACTAACCTAATCTAACTGTACGTGACCCAAACCTCTTCTGTACACTAAATTTTCTAATTTTACTCATAAGGAAGATATTTTTCTGTTTGTTGACATCATGATCGTTGACACCATGCTCAGGGCCCAATTTTGCGTTTTACTGCCTGAGCACGACGTCAACAATCGTTGACTCCATGATCAGATTTAGGGTTTGTTGACATCATGATCGTTGACACCGGGGACCTCTTGATCATAGAGAGTAAATGTGCTGTCAGAAATACATATTTTATCAAGGAAAATTTAGCAACTCTGGAATGTTCATACGGCGTTCTTCCTTAGCACGGCAGTGCTCCTCGCATTAATGCCACGCATCTTCAGCTCCGCCCCGCTAGGGCGCACACGCGACCCCCCCTCCCGTTTCCCCTCTCCCGTCACCCCCCCTTTCGGGATCCCCGATCAGGCGGGTCTTCTGCAAAGGGCCGTGCGCGTAGAAAAACGAGGAGCAGCGTGATTTATACGTGTTATTAATAGTTCTTTAACGGAGTTTACGAGTTAGCGATACACGAATCGACAGGCGCGTAGGGGGCGGCGGGGGACGCGGGGCGAAGACAAAGGGAATCGTTGCACCTAAGCCCGCGGTCGAGGCGGGGGAGACGCAGGACGCGCTGCAAACATCCACAACAACTTCTGCTCTCCCGTACTCAGGGAAAACGCCGTATGACCACACGATTGTTGCCTAATTTCCCCCGTGAAATAGTTATTTTTAAGGGAGGTTGTGAATATTTGGACCGTATTTAGTAGAAGCCGTATTTAGCTTGAATTAGTTCCTCCTGAGAGGGGACGAAGGGGACGCACAGTGGAAGGGTGGTGACAAGGGGTTTTAGAAGAAATGAGGGTGTGTCAACTCAACTCCTTGAAGGGCTTTGGGAGGATAGGGGAATTTGGCGGTTAGGTGTCGCAGAGCGCTGGAAAGCGTTATAAAAGCGGCTTTATACGTACATTTAGCAGAAAGGAACCAAGCCACGTCAGCTACTGCCAAATTCAACTGGGCATTATAATTTAACAAGAGAACGTTTGTGCGGATTCCTTTGAACATTTTAAGGAATTTGTTTCGCGCTATGATTGTTGATGCACTGCAATTTGCATACAAATCTGCACCACCGTTTTCATGTAAAAAATAGATCGTTCCGTTAAATTTGGCAATAGCTGATGTGACTTGGCTCCTCTTTGCTTAACAAGTTCTATTTTGCTTTGAAATTTTCAGCTACTCTTGATCAAGTCGTTAAAAATGTCTCAAAAAATTGGAGGAAGCTTATTTCCACGTTTTTTAGAAAGCTCGTGTTTTATCGTGCACAATTTGGCATCGTCCAAGGGTTTGCACTGCGTTATTACTTAGCTTTAACACAGTAGTGCTGTCTCTTTCGAATGATCCTCCAGATTTTGCCAAATTCATCTTGGTAAAATATTGAAATTTAAAAAAAAAAAATATCGATATTTTTTGAGAATTCTCAGATACACCAGAATACATTTTCGATGAATTTCTTGTAAAAGAAACTTAATCAAGAAAATTCGCATGCTTTCCAAAATATTTATAATTTATCATAAGAAATTTGACAACATTTGAGTGTGCACATGGCAGTTTTCCTTCGAATCACGGAGAAAGAAGAATCGTTGCTCTTGCAATGCTGATACTTGATTCCAGAGGTCCCGCCTGCCTTTGCAGTGGTAGTCAAACCATTTGCGGTAACAATTATTTCGATGACAGGACTAGGTCACAATGCATTATTGTTGCCGGGATAGAAAGAATCGCCATCACACACACACACACACAGGTAACTTTGTGACTGCAACGAGAAAATTTAGTAGGACCTAGAATCCTACAAAGGTTCTTTTCCGTCCGGGATTTCAATAAAATGTTCAAAATTTTACCACTGTGGACTAAGGTTCCTTTTCCTGTGCACGGTTACATATCGACACCTTCCGGCCAAAGTATCAGAAGCGTCATGCGACGTTTCATAATTTCCGCCGCCATTTTATTTTTCTACAGAGAAATTGTTCAGCGAAGCTTTCCGAAAATTTCATTAAATTTTCTTGGTGCTGCCGATAAAATTCAGTGAAGTTTTCAAACAGATTCAACCAACAATTCCTCTATAAAAAAATAAAGTGATAGTGGAAATTTTGAATCGTCGCGTGGCGCTTGTGATACTTTGGCCGGAAGGTGACGTTATCAAGGTCAAATTGTTGAGGATGCGTTTTTCTTGTCATTGTCGACTGGTGAATGTTCAACTGCAGAACTTGGTCGCGGGCGATCTTAATCGCTTGCTCGCCGCTCGCTGGGCGTGCTCATAACAACGTCTTAAGGAATATCTAGTGGTGAGTCAGCCGTTGATGATGCATCCTGCTGTCGCGGTCGCCGGAGACTGGTGACTTCTTTATTAATTATTGGTGTCAAGAGGATGTCGCGCAAGTTGCGGGTCGGCCCGTCTGAAGGCGCAAAGTGACGCTGCAAGTGCGGAATGTCTCTTGCATAGCTCGCGCCACGATTCTTGGAGTGCCTTTGCGGAGACAGTGCTGATATTTGACCTGACGCTAAAAAAAAAAGTTAGTCAATAAGCCCCAGACGATTCGGTTTGTTCTACTCGATATTTCTGATCGAACTAAAAGAGGACCAACAATACATTTTGACATATCAGAGGTCATCGGACGGGGTCACTTTAATGCGAATTTCTCCAGAATCATGAGATTATACCTACTTGATTTTTTCTCAATGCCATTGCATTTTACTTTAAAGTAGTTTAAGAAAAAACCAATAGCTCCATCGTGTTTCCCGCGAAATACGCCACGGAAAAAAAGGTGAGGGGTTATCCCCTAAAATTGTGGTATACTACCCCAATGGAGAATTTGCACGCAATTTTTTTATTGCTTCATCTGAAAGTGCCTAATGAGCTGAGTTCGCAATATTTTTCATAATTTTTTTCTGACATGGGAAATTGGAGAAAAATTGATTTAAAAGTGAGAAAATGCGCCGCCTTGTGACGTCATCTGGCGGCATTTCCCATTTAAACACATGTATTTTAGCAGAATCGGTTATTTTGTCATATCTCCTCTAATAATCGCTCAATTTATGAATCAAGGGTATCTTCGTGTTCAGTTCACTCAGAGGATTCCATTTAAACAGGAAATTCATCAAATTTCAGACCCTTGCAAATTCTCCATTTGTTGGATAATATTGACATTTCTAATTAATTTTGATACTATCGCAACTCAAGTTGGGATAGTACCGCAGCATTTGGGTTAGTAACCTAATTTATCGGGATACTACCAAAATTAAGCGGGGTATTACCACAATTAATTGGAAATGTCCAAATCATCCAACATAGGATTTAACCCCTACCTCTTTTTTTCCGTGGCAAAAAAATGCTCTTTAGTCGCAAATCCCCAACACATGCAAGAGCTTCATTCGTGGTGGTCATATTTTTGTAAAATATCGTGCTGTGAGAGTCGATTTCGCAACCTTGGTATGGAGTTACGCTCCTTCGTCTGTGCCAGGACAAAACGCCATAAGTCGACATGACAGTCAGCGTACATCAAGTCTCGACTCCGAAGCAGACCGAAATAATTGGGCCCATTTAGATTTCGCTGCTCGGAGCCGGACCGGGCTTTGTCCTACGCTGCCGTGCTAAGAAAGAACACCGTATGAGCCTCCAGGCGTTGCCAAATTTCCTTCGATAAAAACCGATTTTACAGGGAGTATTGTGAATTTTCTTTCTTCAAAATTTTCAGACAATTTCGTACGCAATTTAATCTAAAATATCTGAAAATTTCAAGGAAAAATACGTATGAATGTTTTCATAAATACATGTTTTACCACGCTGAAAAAAAAATATCGGTGCATTTACTAAGAAAAGGGTAAAATTACCAAGAATCCAGGGTTCTATTTGTTCCTAGTTTTTTCTTGGTAAAATTACCATCTATGTAGTTGGTAATTTTACCGAGGAATCTCGGTAAAATTATTGAACTTTCTCGGTAATTTTACTGGACCTCGGTAAAAACGCCAATATTTTTTTGTCGACTGTGGTAGAATTACCTAGATAAAATGGCAAAGTTACCGGGAATCGATTACCAATAAAAGTGGTATTCTTACCTGAAAAAATCAGTAAAAATACCGGTTTTTAGGTAAGCTTACCAGTCTGTCTTGGTAAAATTACCAATAATTGGTAAAAAGAAAGTGAGATGGTAAAGGTACCAACGGACCTTTGTAAAGTCGCCGAGAATTTTGTTTCAGTGCAAGGGAAATTTGGCAACTCTCGAATGTTCATACGGCGTTTTTCCTCAGCACGGTAGTACGGGACTCGCTTCCAAGGAACTTGGCTCAACTACCTGGATTTTTTATTTACTCTGGCCTCGAGACCCCAGACCCCGGGCCCCGGGAGGAGATGCTGTTAAGATATCAAAGAGTGAGGAGCAATTTGTTCTTTGCCCGCCACCTACGCCCGGTCGGTCGCATCGCGTCGGGCAAATTGAACAATTAGCGGTGATTCGAAACGCATCAATCCGAGGAGGAACCGCCGGGCGGGGGTGGGTGGGGGCGCCGATGGCCGATCTATTAAAGGGGAGGGGCCGCGGCCCCGGTCGAAGCCCAGTGCGCTCGGACTTTGAGTCTCCGAGTCCTGGGTTCGTTAAACGAACAACGAGTCACGAGCTTGCTCCGGCGACTTTCCGTTGTCGGATTCATCAAGAAAACCGCTCTAATCCTCCGGAGCTTTTCAGAACTTCCATTTCCTTCAAGTTTAGAGGAGAAGTCTAATTCGTACACACGAAAATGACGACTCTAGGTATGGACGTTTACGTTGACGTCACTGGTGCTCCACAACTCCTATTCTTTCTTACGGCCCGAGCCGTTCTTTCTACCGAGCACGCTCCTTCTTTCCCACCCCTCTACCCGTTCAGCATATACGTCCAGTTTAACCATCAAAAACAGGAGGGATTCTCATTCTTTCAACATGTTTGTTTCCTCTCCTTTTCTTCCTCGCAACTTTTCTCCAGGCTCCTGCGGGCCGATTTTTGAAATTTATAGACAAAGCGATGGACAAAGAAGACATAAGGAGCATAGAGCGATCCTATTGGTTGAAATGGGTGGCTCTTATAGACTAAGGGGGTGAATAATGGACTTAATATCGGGTCGCTCGTAAGTTGCCGTTCTCTTTTTCTCAGATCCCGGCCACCACTATGCAGGTCTCAGTTTTTTCATTGGTTTTTTCTTTTAAATTTTTATTGTTTCCGACTGGAAATGACTCAGTTTGGAGCCGAAACGTCTTGGGTTGTGTTAATTGTGCATTTTTAGCCTTGTTTCCCTTTTTTCCTCCTTGTTCTTTCCACTGCCGTTCGTTAGTCTATTATCTACGTCCTTTGTCCATTGTAACCACCCGCTTCCCCCAATAGAACCCCTCCATATCATTTTGTCTTCTTAGTCTATTGCTTTGTCCATCAATTCCAATAATCGACCCGCTGGTTGACTTGACAACAACCCCGGTCGTGTTGCGTGCAGGGAGTAGAGGACATCGACTGCTGAACGGTGTTGATCGGGTCCCCGATTACTCGCGTCGTGGCTCTGAGACACCCCCCCCCCCCCCCAAACCATCGCCCGCACCGTTCCCTTCTTACCACGAGCACCCCCCCCCCCCTGGTTCCGCCCTCGTCGTCTCGATCTTGAGCTTTCGGAGCCCCGGAAAGTTGCGGAATGCATCGTCCCCGCAACGGCGACCGACCGACCACAGAGGATGGAAACCGCGGGGCCTATCATCCGAGTCGGACTGAATTCGGAGTTCCTTCGAGTTAAGATCTGGTTAGTTTCCAGGATCTGCGGTTTCGGATCCAGCCTTATTTTAGAGGCAGGGTTTGCCGGAGCAAGAGTAATTTCGGCCCTGGTGCCCATTGGTGTAGACGAAACAATCTTCTGGGAGATACCCGGTTTTCACTGATGTAGACGGGGACTCAAGGGATTCAGACCCCTCCTCCCGTCATTGGCGGATCCAGCAATTTGGCAACACCGAATTTCCTACACTTAAACCTATGGAAATGTATCGATTCATAGGGGGCCAGGTGCTCCGACAAGAATCGATTCTTTAGCATAGGTTTAAATGGAAGAAATCTGGTGTTGCCAAATTGCCGGATCCGCCTCTGCTTTCCGTATTGGAAAATTCTCTTCAAATAATATCATTTTCCGTAATTTTTAGGAATTTTTTACGCATACCGCCCCCTTTTTATACTCTGTTAACAATTTTGAAGTGAAATTCTGTGCCGAACGAACGGACGGACTGATAGTACGGCCGATAGTACGAACGGACATACCTCTGTTTACAACGTTACGACGTGTATCCGTTATATTTTATTGACTGACAGAAAACCTTATTATGTTTTTGTACAAAATTTCGTTCGATTTTCCCTCCTTCATTCCTTTAACAATATTCTTTGAACATTTTAAAGAAGGTTGGAACAGTATTCTCTACAAAAAATAAAATGAAAACGATAATTTTCAAACATTGCGATCATGATCCTTGATTTAGTTATCTCGCAATCGATACATAAATGTATTGAAGTAGGTATTCTATTCACATTCTGATCATTTATGCACATATGCACGCAGATGAATAAAGCTATATATTCTAATAGAAAAAATTCCGGTAAGTTTTTTTTTTTTTAGTTTTTTTTTTTTTTTTTAGTTTTGGAGAGACCTTAAATAATTTCCCGCTCATTTTGTTTCAATAAAAGCCAAAAGAAATTCAAAGCTTTGTTCGGAAGGAAAAAAATTAATTATTCTTAACGTGGGTAGCAGACACTTTTATAGTGCACTCATGACCTTCCGTTTCCAGCGTATTTTTCCCCGCGGTGTGCTGTGCGAATTAGTCTACAGACAAAAAAAAAGAACCGTTGAGTGGGCTCATTTAGAAATATCGTGGCTCTTGCAAATACTTGTCCAAACAGGGAGCAAAAGAATGAACTCTGGAGAAGCTCTCGACTCCCCGTTTCCGACTTGAGACATTATTACATAATATGTTTAATGACTCCGAAATTATCAATTATTCTTTTGGGGGCTGTCTATCGTCCTCGTCTCATAGTTGACTTTCAAGTCGTTAGGCCCCGGGACCGTTGGAAAGGTTAAACGGCCCGGGTTCACATGACCTCATGCAGAGACCCGCTGGCTGATCCGTTGGTGACTCGTCCCCCTCTCGCACGAGACATTTAAATGAAACGCGGCTTTTAGCGGAAATTGCGGCATTGCGCTCACAAACTGTACATTTTTCGGCGTACCCGGACGAAGGAACGTAACTTAATCCCTACGTTGCAGAATTGGACGTATTTCTGTCAAACGGAACTATGTGCAATATGACATGAGCCCTGTTATGTATGTATTCTTATGGGTCTCAGGGCTTATGTCTTAGTGCACATAGTTCCGTTTGATAGAAATACGTCCAATTAACACAATCGCACTGGAAAAAAAAACCACATTGGATCTACAGTCCAGACTCTTAAAAACATCGACAAGAAAAAATACTCTTGATTCCATCGGATTTTGGCTTAAATCAAGAACCAAGTCTCTTAATTTGCGTAAATTTCCTTTTGATTTTAGCAAAAATCTGATTGAATCAAGAGTATTTTTTCTTGTCAATGTTTTCAAGAGTCTGGACTCTGGATCCAATGTGTTTTTTTTTCCAGTGTGATTCAATTTCTCACAGGGGTGTACCTGCGCAATTTTTGTAAAACTATTCCCTGATTTTCGTATGAAATTAGAAGAAAAATCAATGGAATTCTCAATTAGAAATTCCCAAAATTCTCCTGCTAATAATGCAATTTGCGAGGGAAATTTGGCAACATTGAAATTTAGTTACGTTCTTTATAAAGGGAAGCGACGATTTATCCTAAAAGAAACTACACGAATGATCAAAGATTTTGTTGGCACGGAAATCGCAAAGAGTATCCACTCAAACATTCAGGTGCGATTTCTCATATCAAACTTCAGAAAAAGAAGACCTTGCTCGTGATTTTCCACCATTCTATCCTGATAAAATAGATAAAAGTTTTCCAAAGGTGGCAACAGTGATATTCTAAGCTCTAGCACCACCCTTAGGAATATTAAACAGTACACTGTAATTTTGCTATGCATAATAATTTCAAAGATTTCAGAGGGTTTCCGAGCGAGGAGGGGATTGAATTTCATCGATCACAACTTCGAATGGCTTTGTCGCATTTTTTTACACCTTCAACGTAATAAGAGAAACATGGGACCAAGAGCGGCACCTTCACGACCAAGTTAGTGACTTCATGTAATTGAATTCTAGAATTAATCAGCAAAATTTTTTCGCAAAGAATTGAACATCTGAAAAATTGTAGGAATTATCAAATGAGGGGAAAAGATGAATAAACTTAATACAAGTTAATGATGTTTCTGTTAGTTCTACTGGTATAGAGGGCAGAAACGGACATTATGTCCATTTCTGCCCTCTATACTTTTAGACCTGCCTGAGATCTTTCCACGAATGCCCGAAGTAGATATCGATTCGCGAATATTAAACTTAAGTAAAATTTAGAAGACTATAAAAATTGCTGGTTAATAATTCAATCCTTTTGTTCAACTCCTCATCTCTGTCAATAATATTGTGTATGTCTTCAATCAAAAGTTTTAATTCCAAAAGTGGCATTGAATCATCAGATAAAAGGGATAAAGGAGATATTTAATTTCTCTTACTCAAAAAAAAAAGAGCAAAGAGTAGAAGAAAATATGTATGATGTTTTCTTCGATTCCATTTTTTTTCATTTTTTGCTCAGTTTTCATCCAGTTTTCTGGTAACTTATGGCTTGAACGGCCCTCCCTAGTTTTACCTATGTTTACTCTCCATGCGAATGGAAAAACTCTCAGTTCAAAAGCAATTACATTGGAGTAGGTTGCTGCGAGAGGGAGAGACGAGGAGGCTGAAAACTGATCAGGATAATCTGCACGGAGAAAATTCGTTCATTCGAGTTTAATGAGCCTAATGAAACATATACCTTCCAGCTCGCTGCAGACGAAGTAACTTTTCGAAACACAAATATCAAACTTTTTCAAACTTCCTCCGATGTCGATTAAATCCGAAACACAACCTTGATACGCGGCTTCCCCCGAGCGAGACGCGTCGGGTTGTTTAAGTTGGAAACTTCCAACTTCCCGCTATTCCTATTTATCAGTTCAAAGGTTTGAAAAATAATAATTGATGTCTTCATGGAGCTCCGACTCTAACTTTAAATGCAGCAGTGGATTCGGAGAGCGTTTTCACAAATAATTTTTCTGCGCGTATTGAATATTATATCGTCGACGCATTAGAGTAAGGGTGAAAAGTGCGCATTTCCCTCCCTTGTAACATAATTCTGTCTGTATTGCATTGCATTTTATTCAAATACGTTTTGTTATCAGGACAGAGCAAATGCAAGGGTGCATTGGAAAATAATTTAGTATGGGAGGAAATGTTGTGTGCTGAAAAGCACGGATCATCGCAGTCTTAAAGCTTTTTCATAAAGAGAGTAAGTTGTTGTTGCTGTTGTTGTTATTGTCGGTTTTTTTCCCTACGGTTAAGAGAATGGCTGGAAAATGTGTATGCGCGTCGCGTTTCAAATGAGAATGACCAAGGTCAATTTTCCCTGTGCACCTCGGAGAAAAATTATCACTTCGCATAACCAGAGTTCTCACAGTTTTTCGAGACCAGATTTTTCTGGTAAACTTGAAGTAGGATTATGGCGACAGGCTTGACGAGAAATTTAGTCGGGTAACCATAATTTTGGTTGCGTTAATCGTGATTCTCTTTTCAATCAAGAGGGAAAGTCCAAAATATAACCAGAGAATTTGCAGGTGTCTGAAATTTGGTGAATTTCGTGTTTAATTGGAAACTACTGAGTGAACTAAACATGAGGATACCCTTGGTTCATGAAATGTACAATTATTGGAGAAGATATGACAAAATGATCCAATCTGCTAAAATACGTGTGTTTAAATGGGAAATGCAGCCAAATGACGTCATTAGGCGGTGCATTTTCTCACTTTTAAATATATTTTTATACTATTCCCCATATCAGAAAAAAATTATAAAAAATACTGTAAAATCAGCTCTTTAAGCACTTTCAGATGAAGCAATAAGAAAATGTGTATGCAAATTCTCCGTTCGCGAACAAATATTTTTCTTCAGCGACGGTTGAAGGATGGAAGCTGTTCTTTTGCTTGCACCGAGTAATAACATACCGAATCCAGACTTTGACGTAAAATAGTTTCTGCGAGCAACGATGGAAGAGGAAGTAAAATTTTTAAAAACATTCTCAACGCTGAGAATAATGTGAAAACGAGAGGGATAAAGTTAGTTGAATAAAATTAAATAATAACAATGACCCCAAATCATTCTTCGGGTAGCATCATCAGCGGCAGGCGTTCCAAACTCCAATTAAAATAATTTCAATGGAGTAGTTATATTTAATGGTGTACCTATGCGGTAAGGCCTCGGCATGCGGCGAAACTTTCAAGCTGAAAGTTCACTGCCGAGCCGGAAAGTTCAAAATCCAACCCGAGGCCTCAAACGCCAGGATTATCACGGAGAAAAGTGTAGACGCGAAGTTAATAAGCTGAAAAAAGTTTCCAACTTTAAGCATAAAGCCGTACTTTTGTGCTGAAGAAAGACAAGACAACAATAGGCACGTTGGAAAGCTCCTTTCAACAGTTCATTTCTCCGAGTGAGCAAATAATGCCCGTGAAGCACTGACACACGGTGGATCGAGTCAATGGGAGAGGTCGGACAAAATTTGGAAACTTTAAACGCTTTTAACTTTGTTGATACAAAACCTAGAGATTCTACAAGTGGTTTCATTGGTTTTGTCGTAAAAATTTCTCTTACAGGCAGCCCTTGAAATTTAAAATATGACAAAATCATTAATATAAATTTCGAAGGATTCTGCCTTTTTCTATTTCACTCGAGGGGAAGTGTCCCCTCCCGGACTCTCTTCCCCACCCGGTGACTGACGCTGCGCTGTGCTGAACGGTTCAGCCTGAACCTTTCCCCTACGTCTGACCGTTCCCCACTCCTCTGTCAATCGAACCATATGCCACCGCTTACGTATTGTCGCTCGTCCACCCAGGTACCTAGCGGCCAGCGGTCAGTTGATGATAAATCTCGCTCATGCTCCTATGCAGCTACGCATTGATTACGCCAGCTAATTACTTTCTAATAATTAGAATTTCTTCGATAATAGTTTTCTTTATTTATTCGACTGTATTTTTTTCTCTGTTCTACTGTGATTTCCTTGGTTCTCTACTGTGTTTTTCCTAAATCTCTGAGTCAGAAATCTGGAGCACTTCGGTATGCACCGAGTACTTCAGATGTGTGACCTGAAATCTTCGGTATATACCGAACTACTTCAATTGTCTGACCCGAACTTCGGCAGATGGACCTTAACTTTTCGGATGCGTGATCCGAAAACTTCAGAGATCCATATGATCTCAGCTTCGGGTTCCATGCACAAATTTTTTTCTCCGTGTTTCCTTTCAGGAGACGCAACTAAAATTTCAGTAAATTTTTTTCAGAAAAGTGAAGGAAAAAAAAGAAAAAAAAAAAGTGGCTAACGATGGTTCCTCACCTTCACGTGGTGTTGGCTGTTTTTACTAAGTGGGAACCGTCCATTTTAAGATATAGTCTATTTCTTGCCCTGCCATTATTATTCTACAAGTTAATTGTGGAGTGAGAATTTCATAATGTTTTCTATGAAATCTTCAAAATATAGTTATAAAAAATTTGCAACTACTACAAAATCGGCTCGCGAAGCGAGCCGAATGTCACTCGCGTAGCGAGTGACCGGGGGTCCAGGGGGCGTAGCCCCCGGCTAGGCGTGACGGGTGCGCGAAGCGCGCCCAGAACGGCTAGTCATTAATATAAACTTCGAAGGATTCTGCCTTTTTCTATTTCACTCGAGGGGAAGTGTCCCCTCCCGGACTCTCTTCCCCACCCGGTGACTGACGCTGCGCTGTGCTGAACGGTTCAGCCTGAACCTTTCCCCTACGTCTGACCGTTCCCCACTCCTCTGTCAATCGAACCATATGCCACCGCTTACGTATTGTCGCTCGTCCACCCAGGTACCTAGCGGCCAGCGGTCAGTTGATGATAAATCTCGCTCATGCTCCTATGCAGCTACGCATTGATTACGCCAGCTAATTACTTTCTAATAATTAGAATTTCTTCGATAATAGTTTTCTTTATTTATTCGACTGTATTTTTTTCTCTGTTCTACTGTGATTTCCTTGGTTCTCTACTGTGTTTTTCCTAAATCTCTGAGTCAGAAATCTGGAGCACTTCGGTATGCACCGAGTACTTCAGATGTGTGACCTGAAATCTTCGGTATATACCGAACTACTTCAATTGTCTGACCCGAACTTCGGCAGATGGACCTTAACTTTTCGGATGCGTGATCCGAAAACTTCAGAGATCCATATGATCTCAGCTTCGGGTTCCATGCACAAATTTTTTTCTCCGTGTTTCCTTTCAGGAGACGCAACTAAAATTTCAGTAAATTTTTTTCAGAAAAGTGAAGGAAAAAAAAGAAAAAAAAAAAGTGGCTAACGATGGTTCCTCACCTTCACGTGGTGTTGGCTGTTTTTACTAAGTGGGAACCGTCCATTTTAAGATATAGTCTATTTCTTGCCCTGCCATTATTATTCTACAAGTTAATTGTGGAGTGAGAATTTCATAATGTTTTCTATGAAATCTTCAAAATATAGTTATAAAAAATTTGCAACTACTACAAAATCGGCTCGCGAAGCGAGCCGAATGTCACTCGCGTAGCGAGTGACCGGGGGTCCAGGGGGCGTAGCCCCCGGCTAGGCGTGACGGGCGCGCAAAGCGCGCCCAGAACGGCTAGTAAACATAAAAATTTGCAGTTCTGGTCAAAAAGTTCATGTCCGACCTCTCTGATTGGCTTGATCCACTGTGCGACGGATTCTCCCTCGCCCAAGATGAACACCGTATGAGCATGCAAATGTTGCCAACGTTTCCACCGATGAACCCTTTATTTTCTTAAAAGAAATTTGCATATTGTATTTCAAATTTTCAGATACGTTTAATGAAATCGCGGTTTAAATTCTCCGTAAAATACCCGAAGAAAAAAATCACGATTTGCCCAAGAATTTTGCATTTTATCATGAGAAATTGAGCATTGTTTGAATGCTTTTGCGAAGTTTCTCCATACTGCGGCAGGGTTACTGAATATGATAAATTAGTTTGGAAGTATCGAGGGCATATACTACCGTGCTGAGGAAGAACGCAGTATGAGCACTCGAGAGTTGCCAAATTTCCTTCGATTGAACATTTATTTTTTGGGAAAGCTATGAATATTTTTCCTTGATTTTCGCAGGAGCTTTAGGTAAAATTACAAAAAAAATTGCCTAAAAAATTGAAAGACAAATATTCATAAGTTCACCAGGAAATTCGTGTCTTATCAAAGGAAATTTGGCAACTCCTGAAGGTTCATAGGGCGTTTTTCCTTAGCAAGGCAGAACAGGAGGCGGCTTTGTGAATTATCGCGAATGCAGATCGATTCACAGCCTTCTCGACTCAAAAATATATAAATTACGCACCTCTAACCGATTGATTGCCAATATAAGACTTGTAATGATAAGAATTACGCTCCTTCATAATATTGTCTTACAGTCCGGGAGCGCAGTCTTCTACTGAGTTCACAAAAAACATCCACTACGTCGTTCCGTTTTCAGCACGGTCGCTGAACCTCGTAAAAAATTGAAACATAATACATATACGGGAACCATAACTCATGATTCGCGCGCACTCACCACGTCGGCTGGGATCTACCTTCTTGCCCTAGGTTAGGGCAGGGCAGAGTTATAAGTTGCAAAAACCGATCCATCCGGGACCAGCAATTTGTAAGCGTGAGATGGCTCGGAGAGATTTGCGGGTAAGCTTGGAATTACGGCAAAAAAACGAATAGTAGACGCATCTGGAAAACGATTGTGAATATACTTTTGCACTGAAGTTAAGAAGCAACGAAGCTTGATTTAAGTGAAATAATGACAATATGCCGAACCTTACAATTGAGTGAAATCGAATCATTTTCTCTTCAAAGAAAAAAATACATTATTTTCCTGTGCCCCTTTTCACCATGCATTTACCTAACGCATCGTCGATTCTAACTTTAAAGTCATCGATTAAAAAAATTGAGTTTTAAGGTTTTTACTTGGGCCATGATTGGGATGAGTTAGTTCCTCGAGGCAGAAATGAAGCAATAAGAACGAAAATTCAAGGAGGAAATTCAAAAATTCAACACCAATGATAATACTGCAGTCGATGCCAAACATATCAACACTGTTGAGTGCTGTTGATTCAACAGCACTTAGATTCCTCTCTATCGTGACCCGGTGACCACGTATTGACATTGGCAACATTGTTTTTCTCCATTTAAAGGCATGGAAATGTATCGATTCTTGGAGGGGCCAGGTGCTCCGACAAGAATCGATTGTTTAATATAGATTTAAATGGAAAAAATCCGATGTTGCCAAATTTCTGGGCCCGCCTCTGCATACTGATTTAGTTCCGCTGAAGCTTTGATTCAGGAAAACCTGCTCGCAAATTATCGATGAAGCTTAGGTAGAACGAATTAATTTTCGGGAAACGACGAACGTTAATTGAACCGTCACCAAGCGTCAAACACACAACGTTGAGCTCTTTGCGTGCCCCGGCACCCGGAAAAAAGTTAAAATTGATAAAGTCGCGTGGTGCGCAATGGCGCGCATGTTAAATTAAAATTTCTTACACCGGGGCCTCCTCATCTGGTCAGTTCTACATAATGCGACAAACGCTGCGCTGATGACAGCTTTCTTTAGCGTGCCGGAGTTTAATGCAAAATGAGAAATGTAAATTAAGCAAGCTACTTTCTTTTTCAGGACTTTTTTTCTTTCTTTTTCTTGTTCATTTATTTTGACCAACTATTGCACATTTTCTGGCACCGCATTCATCATAAGGTATGATTCACTCCGGTGGATGCATTCCAGTGGCGTGGCGTGAGTTGCGATAAATCGATTGTTATGACATTTAAACATACGGAAAAGGATCGATAAATAGGGTGTCCGCAGCGAACACCTTAATAATCGATTCTTTACCATAGGTTTAAATGTCATAACAATCGATACATCGCAATTCACGCCACGACACTGATGCATTCCTGACATGATTTCCGGTAACGAAATCGCAAAATTGTTGCGTGTTATAATTTCACACATGTTCACCAATAACATTTTCAAATTCACTATTTGGCAACGCTGTCCGTTTCGAGGGTATCATTAGTGAGTATCTAATACAATGTGATACGTACACGGCTCCACCTAAATTAAATGAAAAACTGAAAAAATGAAATGTTTACCCAATATTTACCATACAAATATGACGTTAGTGTGAACATATATACGCATTCAAAGTGCTTTATCTCATTATGTACGCCTCGTTTGTAATTCCTGATGGAAAAAAAGAAATAGAAAGGAAAAACATGCATATTCATTATGATATTTCGAAATTCTTTATTTTCTTCAGAAATGTGTCATAGCTTACATATTTTTACAAGTTTGAGTAAGTATTTTGAAAAAATACCCTTTACAAACAGCAATCATGAGGTTTTGCGACCGAGGTGAGCCCGCATTTCTTCAGTTGTGGGTTTCATCCTATACTCTTTTATATTTATTCCATTCCATTGTTTAGCTGTATTGACATCAAATAGTAACATTCTCTTTAACCCACAGCAGTGTTCATCTCTCAAGTGCGTATTTGGTCATCACATCTCTCCTTACCCGTTATTAGATTACACTTTGAAACAAGGAGCCACTATAATTGGCTCTACCATAAAAGCACATTTGTGCAGAAGGAAACCAATGACATGTATGTTGCTCCTAAATTAGGCCAATAATTGTGGTTCCCTATTGCAAAATGTAATCCAATCGCCGATCTTTTCCCTTGAATGCTTTCGGAGCTTTGTCATCATTACTTCCGTTCAAGCACACGGACGAAAAACAGTGTGAAATAAATCGAGCCTTACCTAGTAATTATGAAACATTAATCAAGACGACGAGATGAGGTAAATCAGTCTCTCGGTTCAAGAACCAAGTATTGCTGTGTATCCAAAACGAGAGAATCGCAATTGAACTATTCCCGATGCGACAGGGGAAATCAACAATGAATCGAGTCTGTGAACAGAGATAACACTGTCTTTTAGTGAAAGATACTTGAGCACAACACAAAAAATCCACACAAATAAGTAATGAGCGCTAATGACTAGACGGGCTCGCTGAGAGCGTGGGCGAACGGAAGGAACGAAACAAACGAAACGAAACGCAACGCGCGGGAAAATGCACGAGTCCAACTGTTGGCTTGGCTCGGATCCGCCGGAGCTGAAATGGAGACGAGACTCGGGGGTTGGAAACCGAAGGGATGGAGGGAAAGAGAGCCACCCGACCACCGCGTATAAATACAGAAATATTTAGCCGCCAGATGAGCTTTCTGCGGCACGGAGCCAGAGCTGCGATGAAGCTCACAATCAAGACGGATAAGGGGAGGAACAAAAAAGACCGGCAGATGTTTGCGTCGGAAAGGGGTAGTGAGAGCGAGGGAGAAGGCACGTGGACGACAGAGAGAGAGGGCGAGAGGGAGAGGGAGCGATGCAGTTGCGCACAGCGACCCGGCTAACATGTTGCGGGCGCGACGTGAAAATGTAAATATTTCGTGAGCGCCGTTTGCTCCGTCTCGGAAGCTATTCCGTGCACTCGGAAATAAATCGACGGTGAATGATGGATATCGACGCGGGATTGAAAGTGCCGATGCGGGCGCGGCCAAAGACACCCCTGCCTGGGGCGCCCCGGCTCCCGGCTTCGCAGCAGCCCCCGAGTTGAATAGACGAGAGCAGGCCTGCCGCCTCCACCGCCCTCGGGGCCCGCCTCAATTAATCTTGTGAAATTTATTATCTCGACGAAATTACCAAAGCGGAGGCCTCCGTCTTGACTCTTGAAACAAATTCCACTTTCGGGGAGAGTGTCATCGGTGCACTCCGCGACCCCCCTCCCCCCGCGCGTCTTTGCCCCCTAATTAGTACTCGAAATTAGGGTGGGGAATGATTTGAAACTTTCTACAGAGTGTTCGAGAAGGAGTGCGATCGATCGCGAAAATTGGGAGCGGTTTTTACGCCTACACTGGAAAAGAAACGCATTGGATCTAGAGTTCAGACTCTTAAAAACATCGACAAGAAAAAGTACTCTTGATTCAATCAGAATCTAGCTTAAATCAAGAACCAAGCTTCTTAATTTAAGCGGATTTCGTTTTGATTCAAGCAAAAATCCGATTGAATCAAGAGTATTTTTTCTTGTCAATGTTTCAAGAGTCTGGACTTTAGATCCAATGTGTTTTTTTTCCAGTGTCGCTCGAGTGGGAGTTAAAAAGGAGTTATTGGTGACTTTTACAGAATAATGGGCATCATGGTAATGGTAATTTCAAGATATCGACTAGGATCTAGTTGCCGAGTCATATGAATTGAGACTAACAATAAGAGCTGAAGTTCAAAAGTTGTGGCTCTCGTCTTATTGGTAGTAACGTCTAGCATGGCTAGCTCGAGGGTATTCGAACTTTCACCTGTTGCCCTTGCTCAATGTTAAAATCAATGAAATAGGTTGTAATTCATAAAAGGCGAAAAACTGAATACCCCGTCGTTTGCCAGACAAAAGAAAGGAAAAAAGGGAAAAAAGAAAGAGGGAAGGAAGTTCGTATTTGGTTTAGTTTGGTTTGGTTTGTGTTCATGACGACATTACTCAAATTGCATACTAGATGCTTGACAATTTCGAAATATTTCTGGAGGATCTCTCCTGAACCTCCCTCCATCTCCCGCGTTCGAAGTGTCTGGATCCGCCTATGTCCTTGAGCCGTGCAAGACATTTCTAAAAACGGAATCCAGGGCTCATGCTGCGAACTTCCATAATTTTCACATGTCTCCATTCGAAGACTTTTCCGAGCTAAGCCGGTACTGAAATCGACCGTTCGGTTAATAAGACACACTTTTCTTTCTGAATTATGTGCCTAGCATCGGTGTCGATTTCCTCACAATTGTGAGTGTAATTTAACGCAGCACGAAATGAATAAATCCTGATTACCGCATGCTACATTTCCCTCCACATGGCATCCGACGAGTGCCCCCGGGCATGGAACTCAATTAGAGCCACGGATCGAACCGCTCAAGTGACGAACGGTCGGGGTCGGCACACGGCATCGATTCGCCCCGATGTAAAACGGGCGCATTAGTCCCGAGGTTGACTAGACTGTGTGAATGGATAAAAGCACCCGATCAATATTACTCACCTCATGAGCGCCCTGTAAATATGAGAGGCAATCAAAGGGGGAGGCAGGCGTGAATGAGGCGGGGAGTGGGGGGGGCGGGGGCCAGGACGCGTGAACTGGAGGGTGAAAGGGCAAATAGAGCGCGCGACAAAGCCAAAAAACAAAGGCGAGGGGGACAAAGAACGGGGGGAAAAGAATAAGAGTAAACTTATTATTTAATCTCGCCGAACTTAAAGCTCGGCACTTGGGCTGTTTGCAGACGAGTAGATCCGACGCATTGTGCCGGGGCACTTACACCGGCTCCACTTACATCCTAGTTCATAATAGACGCAAGAAAGTTGGAGCGAGGCGACGAGACGGTGACGCGAAATAAAGAGAGCTCCCAGCCAAGCACCTATAGAGCGCCGAGATATGCTCATTACATGTTTAAACCTGGGGCTCTATGATTGTTCAAACTTCGACTTAGAGCAAATAAAGCTCGCGGGAGGAAAAGCTCAGGAGTTAATGGATTATACCTCGCTTATTTTACTTCGCCCTCTTCATCGCGGAACTTTGCGTCTTGGATCGTACGCAGGGTGCAGGGTCGTTACTGATAATGTCACCCGATGTTACACAGGTTGATGCTTAGCGGCGGAAGCACGTATCTTGCTTCGCAGCATTGCAGATTCCCTGCCAAATTTCACTTTTTTAAATTGTTATATTGCACAATTTGTATGTTTGTTCTTTGCCTCTTCACGGAAAAAAATAGGGTAGTGGACACAACCAGCGGCTAGTTAAAAATGCGCCAGCTACCGTGCGGTAGTTACGATAACTGCCGCACGGTAGCTGGCGCATTTTTAACTAGCCGCTGGTTGTGTCCACTACCCTATTTTTTCCGTGTTAAGAATATACGGAATAAGTCGCTTTGTCTATGGATTTTTTTCAGTGATTAACTGTAAGACACTCTGCACAGGGTGGTCCAAAAGTCCTTCACGACCAGCACCCTGTAACCTTTGAAAAATTGAGATGGGGATATGAAACTTTGTAAGTGCTCCTGGGTCAAAGGATCCTACTTTTGGCACCCCCCAAAGTCGAGGGATTCTAGGAAGGGCGAGAACCCTAAGGGCTGTACTGCCTTACTAAGGAAAAACGCCGTATGAAAAATCGAAAGTTGTTAAATTTCTTCGAATAAAATGTTTATTTTGAAGGAAAGTTATGAATATTTGCTCTTGAAATTTTCAGATAATTTGAATCTAAATAAAATTCTCGGAAAAAATGAAGAAAAAATATTTGCAGATTTTTCGGAAAGTGCCGACTCTATCAAATGAAATTTGGCAACGTCTGAAGTCCAAAACGACGTTTTTTCTTAGCATGGCAGCACAGACGTGGTGCAAGGACTTCGCGATCACCCTGTATAATAAGCTTGTTGGTAGTGTGAAAAAGTCGACTAGGTAGATGCCGGGGTTGAGGCGGCGGGAGGGTGCTGGTTGGCGTGCTGAATCTAATCGAGATCTCCTTCATTACCTCTGAGTTGCTCATGCCCATGCTGCCATGATTTGGAAAAACGCCGTATGAGCCTTCAGACGTTGCCATATTTTCTTCAATAAAAACATTATTTATTTAGGAAAATTGTGAATATTTTTCCTCAATTTTTTCTGACAATTTTGTTCGCAATTTTATCCAAAACGTCCGAAAAATTCAAAGAAAAATATGCATGATATCCTTCAAAAATACGTGTTTTATCCGGGGCAATTTGGCAACTCTCGAATGTTCATACGGCGTTCTTCCTTAGCACGGCAGCATGTCTCGGTCTGAGAAGTCGAGTGAGGTTACGTCGCAAGGACTGAACGAATCGGGTATGTTCATTGTGTCCAGTGGCGTGGCGTGCTTTGCGATATATCGATTGTAATGCCATTTAAACCTATGGAAAAGAATCGATAAACAGGGTGTTTGTAGCGAACACCTTAATAATCGATTCTTTACCATAGGTTTAAATGGCAGAACAATCGATACATCGCAATTCACGCCACGTCACTGATTGTGTCGCGGCCCGGGGTCCAGGTCTCGGGGCCCCGGGTCGTGTGCCCGGCTTTAGCTCTTCTCAAGTCAATGCGTCATTTCCCTACCGAAATAACGTAACTACATTTCAATGTTGCCAAATTTCCCCTCGAAAATTGCATTTATATCAGGAGAATATTGGGCATTTATGACTAAAAATTTTACGGCTTTTTGCTTTGATCTTCAGCAAAGATCAGGAACATTTTTTACAAAAATTGCTAGGGTACATTCTTGTAAAAATAGAATTCCTCTGAGGCAATTTTGCAACGTTGGAATGGAGTTGCGTTCTTCCGTCTGGGAAGCGACGAAATAATAGTGATCACCGCGCCGCGCCGTACAATGGAACAAGTCAAAGAAAAGTTCGGACTCGATGCGGAAACTTTAAAAGCTTGTACTTTCGGCAATACAAAAGATCTAGGTTTAAGAGTGGCCTCGTTGGTTTCATCGTGAAATTTTCTTCAGAAATAAATCCTTAAATTTTTTACTCGAAGGATCTTAGGCAATTGTAACTCGGAATCGCACTGATTTTTGCTTTGATCTCAAGCGAAAATCGGAAAAAATTTTGGACAAAAACTGCACAGGTTCCTCTTTGTAAAAAGTTGGATTTATTTGAGTCAATTTTGCAGCCTTGGAATGGAGTTACGTTTCCTCGTCCAGGAAACGACGAATGGTGATCGCCACGCCGCACAATGGAACAAGTCGAAGGAAAAGTTTGGACTTAATGTGGAAAGTTTAAAAGCTTTAGCAGGACAGCAAATAGAGGCGATAGGAGTGGTTAAGTTGGTATTCTGGTAAAATTTCCTCCAAGAAGCACCCTTTCAAAGTTGAAATATGATGAAATACGCAACAAAATTTGCAGTTTAAGTGAAAAATGTCATGTCCGAGTTCTCTGAACGGTTCGTTCCACTGTAAGCCGAGGCCACGGTCGGCCAAGTTCAAGTACCCTGCGTAACCGTGGGTTCCACAACCAAACTCAAGGCCACTCCGGAAAGGAGCCACGAGGCCACGACCGATGAAAGAGCTTCGGTTCACATGCCCAACCGAGCTTTCCGGGTATAGAAATCGGTTTTCGGTTCAAGTAACCCTCAGAGACTTGTTTAAAAACTTATATTTTCCACACATGATTCTAGTCATCAGTGCTGCTATTTTATTTTATCAGAAGATTCCGAAATAATTTTGATTTCCGGAAACATATTCCTATTTGCAAAGTTCCGAAATTCCGAAATACGCCCGGATTTAGTTCCGAAGATCGTCAAATTTGACCAAATAAATGGACAAACTGGCGAAAAAACGTAAATTTCGAGGAAATTCCGGAAAAACTGTAAATTCCGGGATTCAGAAGATTCCGAGGAAAGTTCCGATTATTTGAAAAGTTCCGAATTTTGGAATTAATTCCGGGAAATGGCAGCACTGCTAGTTATGAGCCAACACTGTTAAAAAAAATTAGCTCAGAGCACGACCTATATAAGGAAGTCGCTCGGAAGTCACTCATCGCTCAGGGCCAATTTCCACGGAGTTGAAAATCTCCGACGTAAGTATGGAAATGCTGAGCTAAAGTAACTCAGGCATAAGGACGGGCTGCGTCGCTGGCGACTGCCCTCCCCTTACCCCTGGCATCCGTCTCATACCCCGATCCGTTTCCCCCCTCTCCTCCCCTCCCTCTCCTCTCCTCCCCTCCCTCTCCTCTCCTCCCCTCCCTCTCCTCCCCTCCCTCTCCTCTCCTCCCCTCCCTCTCCTCCCTCCCTCTTCTGCCTTTCCCTTCCACCTGTAACTGCAATGTATGTTCTTTTTTTTTGAAAAGATGTGAAGTTGTACTGCAAATCAAATCATGTTTGAGGAACTTTCGGGCCAATATCCCACAAATTCGGAGCCAAAGTGTTTTTTGAGTTGCAAACACGCGACGGAAAATCAATATTTGTCATAGCTGAACAGCTGTCTCCAGTAATTTCGAAAACGCTTTTAGACAAAGAAAAGTTTTATAGATATTAAGTATTTTGTGAACATAAATTCAGTGTAAGCTTAAAAAATAAATATACACGATAACAGAATTCTAACTTTACTGGACGCCACGCCATACCCATATAATCAGGCTTTGATGCCCAAAAGTATCATACGAGCTAAAAAGAATAAATGACAATTTCGTAGAATTATACTGCAAAATTTTATTCAATACACCTGAGGTTTTTCGGCATACAGTGCCATCTCCAGACGCATAACGAACCTTCACCAAGGAAACTACAGATACTTGACAAGGAAGTACAACTAAAAGCAAATAATCCATTAACGGGAGCAACATGATGGTTTTAAATAGGGAATCAGTGGCGTGGCGTGCTTTGCGATATATCGATTGTTATGCCATTTAAACCTATGGAAAAGGATCGATGAACAGGGTGTTCGCAGCGAACACCTTATCAATCGATTCTTTACCATAGGTTTAAATGGCATAACAATCGATTTATCGCAATTCACGCCACGCCACTGTAGGGAATAATCTAAATAAACTACCATGCACATGCAAATCAACAAGCGATAAGGAATGAAGCGATAAAAGAGAAAGAGATACAATTTTGCAGTATAATGGTACGAAATATGTATTTTTCCTCTTAAACCTAGTTTCATAAAACTGCTGCCCTTACCGGCGTTTTCAAAATTCCTGGAGGTAGGCTATTCTACTAGGACGAATTTTTATTTTCCGTCGTGTTAGGAACTCAGCGAACACTTTGGTATGGGATCCATTGGGTATTATCCTGGAAAGCCTTCAAACAAAATTTAATTTGCTGTACACCTTCACGAGTCGCAACTAATCACTGTTCACGCAAAAGCCACTGGCTGGAGACTGACGCCGTCGCAGTCGTGAATTCCAGAATAAGATTGTAACGGTCAATGCGCGTTGATGATGCGCAGAAAATTATAGCTCTGTTTCCTCTTAAGTATCTTAAATCTGAGTGGAAAGTATCTCTCCCGAGCATATAGCTGTCTTTCCTGGAGTGACACATGCTACAAGGAGCTTCCCATGCCAGAGCGAGCTATCTAACTCACCGCAAAATTTTTTCACTCGATGCTCCAGGCAGGATAGCTCCATAATATTTCACTCAGGCCACTCAGGCCAGAATAATTTTTAACAGTGAAGGGGGCTGTCATAAAATACGCTAGATTTCGGATTTTTCAACCCACCTCCCTCCTTCATTTTCATAAGCGGGTTCAGGGTGGCGGAGGAGACGTGCGCCGCTCCCCCCCCCCCCCCCCCCCCGTTCGTCCAACAGAGAAGAGAAAAAAAGGGAACCAAGAAAGAAGGAAAGAACAGCTGAAAGAAGAAGGAGGGACGCTTCGGTTAATTGGTAATTATTCATGGCGAAATTGATTCAAACTGCATATTACACGCAATAAAATTTGGAAAATTTTCTGAGGGAAGTCCCTCAAACCCTTTTACGTTACGTATAAAGGGCGTAGTTTACGTTACTCTTTTATAAAGAGCTCCGGAGGTTCAAAATTTCTACAGCCTAAAAATTTAAGAGACTTGGCCGAGGCCTGTTCAGCCGTTGACAGTAGAAACGCCGCACCTCCACCCAATTCATTTTCTCAATTTTTTTTTTCTGACTAAATGCTGTTTTACAAGGAAACCGAGAAATATTCATCCCTTCATTTTTTCATCCCTTCATTCTGATATTCCATTAATTCCAAGTGATTTATTCTGAAATTTTTATCGAAAGATAGCACGTTGAGATAAACAATGAACTTATTCGCGAATTGTCCAAAACTATTTTGCTCCAATTTGTCTTTCAGCTGACTCAGGTTCATGTTAGTTGTTCCATTGAGTCCGTCGCCCATGTCATCGAGTCGTAAATTGCCGATGAGTCATAAGCGCCCGCGGTGGTCGCGTTGTACTCGTCACTCCTTAACGTAAGCACGTATCTGTGTTTTTAAGATGAACCGTGTCACCCTTATAAGCCCATGCTTGCTAAGGCTCATGACTAAACGGAGTCAAGCCGTTACGTCAAAAAAGTGACGTATTCTGTCGCGCTAATGAAAAACGCCATATGAGCCTTCATACGTTGCCGCATTTCCTTTAAAAAATCAATACTTTTCAAGATAATTTGTGAATATTTTGTTTCCAATTTCTCAGGTAATTTTGCGTGCAATTTGATCTTAAAAACCTGCAAATTTCAAGGAAAAATATTTACAATTTTTCTCAAAAATAAACACTATATCGGAGGAAATTTGGCAACTCTCGAATGTTCATACGGCGTTCTTCCTCGGCACGGCAGTATTGTGAGCCAGATTCGGCGATGAGAGAGAGCGACGATTGGCAGTTGATTGTGTGCACATACCGCGTGGCAAATTTCAATTAGAGTTGATCCTCAATAGCCACCAAGAGCGGTTACTGCTCCAGAGACACTTCTGCTCCTGTTCATCGGTTTTTTTTTTTTTTTTTTTTTTTTTTTTTTTTTTTTTTTTTTTTACAGATTGTTGTGTAAAGAAATTAGTTCGCAAAACGTGCAAGGTCCATTAAAATTCGAGTTAAAACTTGTTCCGCGCGATTCCTCGAACTGAATCAAGGTATTTTGTGCCTCTCCGAATCGTTCGTTCCGGAAAGATGATTGCCATCAGTTGATCAGCAAAGCAGTAAATTCGTTACAAAGAGGGTCTACAATGAAATTTTCCCTTTGGAGTGGGATTAAAAGGTATAACATTCCTTAAAATCGCAGAAAATCACCGGTGAGGAGGAGTGACTACCTTGCAGCGGCCTCGTTTCTTGTTTTAAATTTTTCTCCCGAATCTCAGCGACTCTTCATTGGCAGCATACAGCAGAGCTTTGCGAGTTTACGCTTCGCGGCATAGCGCCTTCAATTTTGCAGATGCAACACGGACATCCATCAAGCACAAATAGTTGTATCTCTGCGCCGTCATAAATGCGTATCCTTTCCCTCGATCTGTTTTCACGTCGTGTTGCCTCCGTTGTCTTATTTGCAGTGAAGCCTCGAGGGTTACGTGAGCAACACAGCCGAAGGTAGAAGTTGACGAATCTGGGAAATCATGTAAGTTGTCAACGTAATCGGGCTCCGTTTTTTTAACTTTCCTCCTGAACCCGAGCGACAACTCATTGGCAGCATTGAGTGGGGCTGGGGCATTGCGAGTAAACGCTCCGCGCCATCGCGCCTTCAATTTTGCAGATGCAACACGGACATCCATCAAGCACGAATAGTTGTATCTCTGCGCCGTTAACGAAGCGCGTCCTCTCCTTTCTCTATTTCGATGCAGTGAGATATTCACAGGGGAGGCAGGAAATCACTAACGTGAATTGAACTAGCAAGGCAAATTCCGATGATTTTCTTACAACGAAGAACTTTTGAGGAAGAGAGAGGGAGAAACTGTGAAAAAATCCCAGAAAACGGCAAATAAGTCATGCTATACATCCTTTTGTTTCTGAAGTTTTTCGGGAAATAACGAAATGATCTACAATGAAGTGACGTGTTTTATGAGAAATTTAGTGATGGAGCTGTCAAATTATTGGAACTTTACGAAAACTTTCAGGATTACTTAGGATGTCGAATTGGCGTACTTTTTAGATAATTATTTGCGCGATTTTGTCATTCGGATGTGACCTATGATATTCCTTCATGCTGCTATACGAGAGAAAGAGAGATTTAGGTACTCAAATTGTTTGTCTCGTGTCTCTACAAAATAATAAGAATATCCAAAACTAAAATGGCAAAGTAGATCCACATATGTAGGTGGTTTCAACCAGGGAAATCTGCCTTCTTTTAGCAGATTCAGCGGGAGAACTTCAGAAAAATTTTTTTTGCTTGAAAACACTGGGATTTTCTTGTATTTTTTACTCGTCTAGCTCCGTCGGCATTGTGAGAATGTTCGCTTTTTTCTTGTAGTTGATTCAAATAACCCACCTCCGCGCATACCCTCTCACTGATCAACGCCGTTAGACTCTCTCAGCGAGGCGATATTTTTGAGGGTCTGGTCGTACTTGAGAATTTCCTCACAGGAGGCCGCAAAGCAGTCATGCCCCGACCAATCGCAGTTAGATACTTCGATATTTTAACCGATATTTCTTGTGCGAGTAAGTGTGGTTATGGAACGATTCGATTTCGACAGATCGCATTCGGGATGAGGCCTATTCCTGTCGTCGCCACCAACCGCGAGCCTTGGACCACCCTCCGCAACGAGACAGTGACGTGGGACTGTCACATGTTCCTGACTCCCGGTTTCCGTCTTTGCCAAGTTGCTGAAATTTTAAAAGTCCGAATTCTCAGCCCTGGTATCTTCGGGAGTGGCAATCATGTTAACCGATAGGCTCATGGATGAGGTGAAAGTTTAATCCCATTTCTTACAAGGAAAATTATGCGCGTTACGAAAAATTCGGAGGTCACCTTTTGAGCAAAATAAAAATGAACAAGTTTCATATTCATATATCAGAGAATGGCTGTCTGAGATCTCACACCGATTTGCATGCAGTTAATCTAAATTATACATTAAAATTTCAAGTAGGGGTCGATATTCGTAAAAATGCTTCCTCCCCCACTTTTCACATGCCTTTTAGAAGAGATCACAAGAAATAAGGATTGAAAAGAATGTTTTCCCCGCGTGGCATAGTGGAACGAGTCTTTGGAAGAAGTCAGGCATGAAATTTTTGACAAAAATTGTAAAATTTTACGTTTATCTCGTCACAATTTTAATTTTAATGGGTACTTTTTATAGAAAATCATACGAGGATACGCATGAAACTACTATTAAAACATCAAAATTTCATATTGATTTTGAAAATGTACACTTTTAAAGTTTTTAAAGCATGCCCGACCTCTCCCATTGACTCGATCCACTATGCGTGGTAGTCCAGTGAGCTGATTTCAATAGGAAAATTTCATGAAAAATAAAATCTTGAAATTTCACGTGAAATATTTCATGAAATATGAGAAATTTATGAAAGATATCTAAAAAATACCGGTTCCTTTTTGTGTTTCGTAAAATGTAAAGATGTGGAAATGTGACTTTCTTCTATTTTCGTGTTTGAGTGCGGGTTGCATTCTCTAGCCCTTCGAAAATATGAAGCATTTCACAACATAGTGAAATTTCATGAAATATTTCACTGAAATTTCCAATATTTCATTTCTCTTTTACGTTTCATGCCACCCTGATATTCCTAATTTTGATCAAAACTGAAATTTTTTGTGATTTTCCTCTATTTTTGTGTTTGAGTGTGGGTTGCATACTCTAGCTTCTCGAAAATATGAAACACTTCACAGCCTAGTGAAATTTCATGAAATATTTCACTGAAATTTCCAATGTTTCATTTCTTCCTTACGTTTCATGCCACTCTGATCCTCCTAATTCTGATCAAAACTCATCCTGGCATCACGGCACGCCCTCATGAAGTGCTCCGAGCACTCCTAGGGACATGCCCACCGGTTGCGCTGGCTCTTCGCGATCACTTTCCGTTTCGAATGTGCATTTACGGGACCTACGGCGACAAGGTAATATGGGGGTTATCTGTTTCGACCCTCTCGAAGATGACCGGGGGGATTGTTTTATCGGCAGTAGTTGCATCGCGGATTCGAAATTACCTCCATGGTATTTGTCTCGGGGACTTGACACTCAGGAGCTGAAAATTGAATAGGAACCTGATGCGGGCTTTAGCCGAGGGGATCGGGTCTTAGAATCGCGGATATAACTACTCCTCCCCCTCCTCCCTTTACACCTGCTCATCTGCATAGATTAATGTGCGTTTTCGAATGTGCGAATGACCGATCTGATTCTCGGTACATTGCAACAGACTCATCGCGAGTGATAGCAATTAGAGTATGTCAGGTTTAGTTAAGAGAGATTTTACAGCAGTGGTGATATTGATCCTTGACATTGCTTAAGCAGCGAGTAAGGGGCTCCTAAAATATGTTCAACCCATACCTAAAATTATGCTCGCGTTTTTAAACTCTTTCGAAAAGTAGCATGAGAACTTCAAATAGCATAAAAGGCAGTATAAATTTTAAAAAAAAACTCCTTTCCCGTCCGCTTTCATTCATTTCCTTTATTTTATAAAATAAACTTATCACGTCAAACGTACTTTTTAATTCCCCTCTACTCTTCATCAGTGGCGAGGCGTGATGATCGACCATTAATATTATCCCATTTGCAGCTATGGTAAATGATCGATTATTATGGTGTTCGTTGCACATACCCTCATGATCGATCTTTTTTCATAGGTTTGAATGACATATCAATCGATACATCGCAGAACACGACACGCCAGGCCGATCTTCGCCTCTTTTTTCTCCTCTTCCCTCTCATTTTCTTCATCCTTATCCTTATTCTCTTACTTCTTTTGCTCCTACTGGTACTCTTCTCTCTCTTCTTCTTCTCCCTCTTCTTCTCCCTCTTCTTCTCAATCTCCCTCTTCTTCTTCTTCTCCCTCTCCCTCTTCTTCTTCTTCTTCTTCTCCCTCTTCTTCTCCCTCTTCTTCTCCCTCTTCTCCTTCTTCTTCTCCCTCTTCTTCTCCCTCTTCTTCTTCCTCTCCCTCTTCTTCTTCCTCTCCCTCTTCTTCTTCCTCTACTTCTCCTTCTCCTTCTTCTCCCTCTTCTTCTTCTTTCTCTTTTCCTTTTACCCCCTCTCCCTTCGTCTGTGTTTTATTTTTTCGTTTTCCTCATCTATTTTACATCTGTGCCGAGAAAATGCAATCTCCTAAGTAACTCAAAAAAAGGGGGGGACAATCTTCTTGTGAAGCTCTGCCACTGAGCATGCAGATTTCATTTTGCTTTTAGTGAAGTATGCACTGGACAGTGGAGCTGCTTAACGATCAAACTTCCTGGTCCGGGCGAGACAGCTTCGTCGCGTCGCGGCGCTCGGAAAACCGCGAGGAGGGCAAGGATAAAATTGAACGCAGAAAATTCATGGAAAAGTCGTGCGCGGGTCTCGGAATAATACAAGACGCGAATGATGTATATGCACGCGTATGACTGCATGTATGCAAACCGAGATGTTGGCGTGTATTTATATACCTATATATTATGCAGGCGGATCCATAGTTTTTCGCCAGGAGCGGAACCGTAGCCCGAACGCCGAGCTCTAACGACAATTTATGTTTTTTCGTTTCGTCCACTTGTTACTTCCCGCGCGAAGAAAAGTCTGTTATGTAAATACCGCAAGAGAAATAATGGTCTTCTTCCCTCGCCGCTATCTCTTTCTCTCTCGCTCCCTTCTTTTTTCCCCTTGTTTGTCTTTTTCCCGCCAGCCGCGCGAAGGGCGGAAATTTCAACGCTCTCAAATGGGAAAACTTCCGAGCCCCCTTTCCCCCTCGGCCGAACTTTTCTCCGGAGAAATATTCGTGGGCAAAATCATATTCAGCGCAAGATGACTCGTTAAATATGGCACTCTTTTATCTCCTTGATCTCTTCGGGTGGATTGATGGCAGCCCGGCGAACCGCGTTGTCACGTATGCTCAAGTGTGTGTTCGAGTCTGCGGGAAATCTACGTTTTTCCGCGGAAACGTTGCCGGTCTCGGCGCGGGGAGCTCAAAAATTCAAACCTCAAGTGCCGAGCAGTGAGCTTTTTATAAATTTATATTTCATGAAGACATTCTATTATTTGAGAACATTTTAGGAGAAGCGAGTGATTTTTTACTGTGGTAAAAGCGTTGGCGTTTCGCGGATCACTTGGGAGCTTGCGAGACTTCATATAGCTCACTCAAGTTGATATACTTTCAGTGCCACTCCTCCCGCTAGTCTACACTGTAATGGACGGAAGAGAATATTCTCCTAACTATTCCAACAGCCCCTTTTTTCCCTTCAACTTTTATTTACGCAGTGACCCTACAGTATTAATTTTTTTTTGGTACCGTAAATTGCACAAATTTTCAAGAGAATTTACGACCGCTGATGAACGCTTTGTGTTTGGCGCAATGCGTGAAGTATTCATGCATTCTTGTAGGCGCTATCCGTTTCACGCTGACCATAATAACCGCACTGTGTTTGATGCAATGCGTGAAGTGTTCGTGCAGTCGTGTAGGCGCTAATATGTGTTACATGCCGATCGCCGCGCCGATGGCTTCTCCTTTTCATCTCAATTCCTCGTCATCATTTCTCCCTAAGTCGCGCCGTTCCAGGCCAAATTGTGTGTTTGGTTTCTCTCTTAACTCGACTAATTAAAGATGCTGTCTCTCGTATCACTGAAAGACGACAAAATCAGAAATGTCTATACTCTCAGGAAATGAGAGATTTTGTCGCCTTTTCTCGTTTGTAATTTTGTTTTTATAAATCCGATTTTTTTTAACCTACATTTAAAAAAAATTGCAAAATTTGCCGCCCCCTAGATTTTCCGGCATGGGCCGCGACCCATGTGGCTACCCCTTTAATCCGGCCCTGGTTTTTATTGCTGTGTGCATTCGGGCTATTGTGTCTCATCTCTCTCTTATCCTCTTTAATTAGGTATTCCATGCACAGACTGTCTAACCGTAGTTACTTTTAATACGTAGTTTGCGTAATTTATCACATCACAAGAAAATAGATATTCAGAGGTACTTCCTTTTTATTTAAATAAAATCATTGCTAAAAAAGAGAAGCCCCTTACATTGCCCCGTCAAGCTCTTACATTTTTAAGTGACAAAGGGTAGCGAGGAAAGTCACGGAGACTAATTCAGCGAATAAGTACAAATGAGCAAGCGATCAAACAGATTGGCAACCATTATAGTAGCATCGAAGAGAGAGACACGGTCCATTATGCCGGCAGCCTCCCCGAGCGAAAACAACAAAACTCCCTAAGGTTTCTACAGCAGTTAAGGGTTTTTGCTTACCGGGAGGGTAGTTCACGGCTCAAGTGACTCGAAAGACACTAACCGGGAGGCGAGGCTCATTTAAAATTTAGGGAGGGAATGATATCAGCACACAGTTTCAAAGGAATCGCTACGTCACGAAAGCTCGGCAGACGGTCCGGATCGGAAGCAAGGAAAGTTCGCTGCTGAGGGACTGGAGTTTTCTAAACTTTTCTCTTTAATGATCGCGGAGAGGCAGACTTAGCGACGGGATACCCTCCCGCAGGGACAGCGGCCCCTCCGTCGGGGAGCTTCTAGCCTATTAACTAGGAAATAATTGATTTTTCCTCCGAGCATCTTGGCAATTTTCGAGAACCCCCCCCCCCCCCCCCCCCCCCGTCACGGACGAGGACCAAGTTATACAGAAATTGTTGATGATTTCGGTGAAATGTTTTTCCAACTTCAGAATATTAGTGATCGCGAGAGTCTTCATTTAGCCTTTCTCTTAATTTTATTTTTGAGTCATTCCTTTAGTTTTTGCCGGGCTAAGGAGGAGCACTGTATAAACGGTCGAATATAGCTACAGTTTCCCTTATAAAATGCTCATTCTTTCGATTCTGATGAATAGTTTTTCCTGGTATTTTCAGTAACTGCGAATAAAAAACTCTGAAAATATGAAGGCAATTTTTACAAATTTCCCAGAAATGTTTCGCTCCATGCGTCAAAGGCTTAGAATGTTTAAAAAATTAAACGACGTTTTCCATGTGCACGGAAAAATGGGCGTTATACTGTGCAAGTTCCAACAGAAAAACAGACCTTTCGCAATACTGAATGAATGTATAGATATTTCGGCGCCATGCAAAATTTTTTAAACGCTATTAATTTCTTTTATGATATTCTTTTCTTCTAATATTCTTTACCACGACCTGCGTTTGATTTTAACCTAGGCACATTTTACAGAGAGCCCAGAGTGGTTATTTTAAGAAAGCCACCTCTTTGCCATGGCATTCTATATTCTTCGCTGTATTGGGAAGGAAAAGTTATTTCTAGACATGGAAGTCTTCTGGTCAGATTTTCCAAGAGATCTTGCTCTGAGGCTGATACATTTTTTCAGTGTTTACACTTTTAGTGAGTCAAAACAAACCCTGCGGATGAGTGGGAGCAAGGCATTTTATTTTATTTAAACTCACTTTGTCTCGAAACCCCGGGTCACCGAGAGAGGAAAAATCGAGGGATGTTCAGTAGCTCAGCTGATGTCTGGAACAATAAGGTTATACTTTTAAGAAATTGAGTCGACACAGTTTTTTTTTCGCAGCGTTGTTTGGTTTCGTCTGAAAATTTTATCCTGGGACATCCTCGCGGTGCATTAAACAAACATGACCTATCTTCATTCTCCCTTCTTCCTTCTTCCTTCGTCCATGCCGCTTTTCCGCCCTCGTTTTGTTTACAACCTGAGCGTGAGTGACTCGACTTAAAAAATAAATTTTCTCACCCCCTGTACCCTTCGACCCCTTTTCCCTCCCCACCGATCTTCGTCCTCCTTTCTTTGCATTAGTCTCCTCTGGCTTGTTTGACCTCTTTATTTATTTACTTTTAGTCTCGTTATACACTGTCCCAGATCGAATTTTCCAGTAATTTCCCCTCCAGATCGCACCACTGCTTTTACGAGTCATTTTCAAGATATCTTGTGATTTTTATGAATATGCAATATTGATGGATTTTTCGGACGGCATTTACGAGATGGAACTACAGTATCTGTGTCAGTTTAAAAACGACGTGTGTACCACTGGTATTCCTAGCACATGAGTGTGTTTGCGAATGAGCTAGAGATTCATAGTTCATTCACTGGAAAAAAAAACACATTGGATCTAGAGTCTAGACTCTTGAAAACATTGGCAAGAAAAAATACTCTTAATCCAATCGCATTTTTGCTTGAATCAAAACGAAATCCGCTTAAATTAAGAGGCTTGGTTCTTGATTTAAGCTAGATTCTGATTAAATCAAGAGTATTTTTTCTTGTCAATGTTTTTAAGATTCTGGACTCTAGATACAATGTGTTTCTTTTTCCAGTGTAATTGCAAAATGTCGTCCATTTAAAGAAGGGCGTACCTAACCGCCAAATTTTAAGAAATTGAGTTTTCGACGGAATACTAGTGAACGCATAATACTGCCATGCGATTCCACCAAAATTACTCTTCGTGGTAAAAATCATAAAATCCACAGGTGACAAACATGAATATAGACCCTCACTAAGATCGTCGCTCCTCTGAAGTAAGGGCATATTTGGATTTCCACTTGGGTTCTGTCCTCCATTTCTAACTCTCTGCTTTAAAGGGCTCATGTGGTTACAGAGGTACGCCCTTACGCAAGAGAAGCGACGGTATGTGAAGAGGCGATAATGACACAGTCACGATTTAGCTGTGCTACTCAACGGTTTTACACTCCCTTAAAACTTAAGGCAACTTCAACATTTTGAGGGTACCTTAGGCGATAAACCGCTTAAATTAGCTGAAGAGTTGTTAAATTTCTCTTATTTGAGAATGCCAAAACGGGTCAGTTAGCCCTTATAAAGGCAGACGGGACAAAGGGTCCTTTGGTTCTCCAAGAGCTCATTTTACAAGTTCAAGTGCGGGAAGGCGCTTAGCTTCCCGAAGCTTTTGATCAACGGATAGCTCCTTTTTGTATGGGTGGCTCATACTCAAAGCACTTGTCTCCTTCAACGGTGCTATTTCAAGCATTACGAGTATATCAAGTGGTTTTGCCTATATTTTATTATCAGTCGTCTTGCAGTGGAAATATATATTTACCCCACTTCTATTAGTATGATACATTATATTTATACGAAACATTTCAAAAGTTAATTTTGGAGAGTATACACATCTATTTAAAATGTTTAAAGTAAAAGTGACTGGCTGTTCTTCAGATAGTAAATGCTCAAAGGCAGTTATATTTCATTTCGTAAACTTGTATTATTTTAGATGAACTTTCTTTCAAGTATCTCTCATAACGGAGGCAAACAAAACTAAAATATGAGAAAATGTAAATTAAATGTGTGTTTCCGTAAAGCATAGTAAGACCATCGAATGACTTTTGTTCTACGTCAGTCTCTCGTAGTGAACGTTTAATCTAGCAAATATAGTTGTTCTGTTTCCTCTGTTTCGATAGACAGGGATGACGATTAGGTATCACAGCGCTTTGGCGCGTTGTAAAAGCGAATTCTATAATAGTTCTCTCAGTTTTATATTTCGGAAATTCCCTTTCACGAAGAAAAAATAATCATTTCTTTAATTTACAATGATCATCATGGTCGATTCCAGGATCCAACTACATTTCTGTCATAGTTACCATGTCATCGTAAATGGTACCGATTTTTTCGGTCTCAGCAACGATGCATTTTGATACTGGCACCACAACAATTTTTAACGCTAAAAATAAAATTGCAACCACGACTAGAAAAGTACACTGGAAAAAAAAAACACATTTGATCTAGAGTCCAGACTCTTGAAAACATTGACAAGCAAAAGGACTCTGGATTCAATCAGATTTAAGCTTAAATCAAAAGGAAATCCGCTCAAATTAAGAGGCTTGGTTCTTGATTTAAGCTTAAATCTGATTCAAACAAGAGTATATTTTCTTGCCGATGTTTTTAAGAGTCTGGACTCTAGATCCAATGTGGTTTTTTTCCAGTGTATATAAGAGCAACTATTCTTTTTTTCAAGATTTTTTCGCTTGATCGCCAAGATTGAGGTAATTGATTGAGATTGAGACTCATAAATCCTATGAGTTCCAGCCTTAAAGAAAACCAAATGAACCGTCAAAAATTCTGTTTTCAAAAAACACACATTGGATCTAGAGTCCAGACTTTTAAAAACATCGACAATAAAAGGACTCTTGATTCAATCAGAATCTAGCTTAAATCAAGAACCAAGCCTTTTAATATAAGCGGATTTCGTTTTGATTTAAGCAAAAATCCGATTGAATCAAGAGTACTTTTTCTTGTCAATGTTTTCAAGAATCTGGACTCTAGATCCAATGTGTTTTTTTTCCAGTGTTCGATAGGAGCCATTAACATCTAATCGTTCCACAGTCATTCACACTCATAACATCATGTCTAAAAGATGCAAGCACTTTGAAGTTTCTGATGTTCATAAGGTCGTGAACGTAAGGGAAAGATGACGATGACGTGGTCGCGGCAAATATGACGTGACGTCTGTCTCATGCCTCAATATTCACGAGGGGGAGGCGGGGGTGACACTTCTGGCGAAAGGCGCCATGTCATCAAAGTTGCATACGCGGCTCGGTTCAGGCGCAGACTGCTCCCCCGGGCCGGGTCCCGCTGCCGGGGTCACGAGGGCATGGTGAGGAAGTGCTGCAGATGCACATTGCACGGCCCTCCTCAAGCAGCGGATCTTATAGCTTACACCAAAACATCGGAGATGCCGCATGGAGTTTCCACCGAACTTGGTTAGGTCTCCCATTCATTTTGAATTTGAATTTTGAATAATTTTTTTTCGAGAATAGACAGACCGGATCTGCCGTCCTCAGTCAGAGGCGGATCCAGCAATTTGGCAACACCGGATTACCTCCATTTCAACCCATGCTGAATAATCGATTCTTGTCGGAGCACCTGGCTCCTCCAAGAATTGATAAATTTCTATAGGTTTAAATTGAGAAAATACAATGTTGCCGATTTGCTCGATCCGCCAATGTCTTCAGTAAAAATTCCGTAACTCCATTCTAGATTTTCTCTTCAAGAGAAGAAAATTAGTTGGTTTTTAAGTAATGTTTCATCATTTGAAATGATAAGAATTGCAACTAACTTTGAATACATTTCAAAATCAGAAGTTCTAAACCACTGACTCCGCAAGATTGAATAATCACATCAAGCACAGTGCTGCCGGCGCACGGCGCGTAGCGCTTAGTAGCGCCTTACGAGACCGCAGGATACTTCATGCATTGCGCGGACAGCCTGGTGCGCGCAACGCGTAGCACAGCGCCGTACAGGTTTGCAGGATACTTCATGCATTGCGCGTATACCACGGTGCGCGCTCAAGTCATATAAAAGGTGTATTTTCTTGGTGACGAACGCAAGTACCTCGGTATACACAATTGACGAACAGTGCACAGAGCGATGTTGTAATAGGTTCGTAGAGATTTTGCGATCCTGTATGTTTTCCGATGAAAATATAATTTCCCCCCGGCTGATTCGAGAAGCCAGTCCGCTTCTGATCTTAAGTCGAGTTTGGAGTTCGAGAGAAGGGTTTAAAAAACCGCATTTTTATAAATGACAGCCAAAATCAAATTGACGGTTTTGTTTTGGAGAATTTGCACGCATATTTTTTTATTGCTTTATCTGAAAGTGCTTGAAAAGCTGATTTCACAGTATTTTTTATAATTTTTTTCTGATGTGGGAAATAGTATAAGCATGTATTTAAAAGTGAGAAAATGCACCACTTAGTGACGTCATCCGGCGACATTTCTCATTTAAACACACGTATTTTAGCAGATTAGATCATTTTGTCATAATCCTCTCCGATAATTGATCAATTCAAGAACCAAGGGTATCCTCGGGTGCAGTTATTCTGTGAAAAATTCGCTCCCAAATTCCAATTTTTAAGCATCAAAAATTCGGTTTGAACTTTCTTTCCGCCACATGGATCCATGCAATTTCGAAACTTTAAATAAGTATTTCGTCGAAATAGCAAAAACTGCACTTATGTGCCTTGTCGCTCAAGCCCTTCAAGCCTTCAATTACCAAACATTTTTAATGGGAAAGGGGACACCCGTAAAATTATTCTTCAATGCCATAAAATGGTATTTTTTGGAGAGAATTGAAGCGCTGGGAATATACAGAATGGGCATTTCTTGATTGCGGTATCTCAGAATCTCCGATGACCTTTCATCCGCTACAATTAAAGCAAATGAATGGGAATTCGTTTAAAACTTTTACTGAATTTTCTTTATGATTTTACAATACCGAAAACTGAAATCTCCAGCAAATTCATCCTAAAGTCTCCACTCTAAAATATAAATTTGAGCTGGGAAATTAGAAGTCTGAAGCACCGCAACCCAGAAACGCCCTTTCTGCACCCAACGCCTTCATTATATAGTACGGAGGACCTAGACCCCTGAAACTCCATTGTCTGTGCCTGTCACTTCACGTTTCTCAAAAAAGGAGGGATTTTATGAAGACATTTTGAAAGTTTATGGTATTGAGATCAGAGAGAGGAGAGAAAATTTTCTTCAGTATACCAGTGGAGAGTGAAATATAAATTATTGAGAGTTTCTTTTGACCTTTAGCCCTAAGAGTTTGATACAAGGGTCACTCCTTCTGGGAATAAAATGGCCTCAGTATAAAGGGGTACGTCACGAAACGCTTTTACGATTCATTTTAGAACCCAGCGTCGTGTAGAGAGAAACGTCGATTCATTCATACTGGCAACCCAGCCCTAAAACGACGCTAATTCATTCATAACTCATGTCACCTGTTTCGACTCGCGGGATGAATTCAATACATAGCCGCCGCGCTGCACTCAAAGTAGTAAGTTATGAAGACAAGTGCCCTAGTAATATGCCAATCTATACTTACAATCTGCATCTTACGTGCTCGCTTCTAGGATTCGACGAACTCGCTCACCGCAAAGCCATCAGATCTTCAAAGATGTATTTGGAACTTCTAAGAGGAACTGAGTAAGAGCTTCGGAGAAGCCATACGCTTTGGGTGATTTGTAGTTCCGACAACTTTCTTGTCCCACAGCCTTCTGAAACTGAGAACAACCCTGTCTCGCTGAGGGAAATCGCCTCGTGGTCACTTTGGAGCTGAGTAATTTCCTCTAAGAAAACAATGCGGTTTTTTTTGGAAACTGGTGGATTACTTTAAAGAAATGTTTTTTTAGAATATAATTGACGCACTAAAGTAGTGGCTGGAGGGACAGGGCTAGCGCCCCAGTTAAAAAGTAGAGCACCTATAAAGGAAGAGTACGGACTTGTCGAAGTAGGGAGCTTTTGGCCCGCGAGGGTAGCCAACCTTCCAACACAAAAAATGTCACTTTCAATCTTCAGATTCCGATATCAAACCAAGATGGCCAAAAATGTTCATAAATGAGCGTTCCTCCGTAATAATATGTGCTATTACCACTACCACTACTACTATACCAAAAAGTCGCTCATAGAGCGCTTCTGTGCGCTCTGCGACACCCAACCGCCACTGATAGCGATCCTGCCATGGGGGCCTAACAAAGGGGGGACCAAAAATGATTAAATTTATGCAAATGCATGCTTTCCGGTCGTTACAATAGTTAAAATAATTCACTCTGGCAAATTTGAATTCATGGATTGGCTACCTTTCTGGGCCCTAAAAGTTCCATGACCTAACCTCAAAATTACCGACAAGTCCGCAGTCTCCCCTTTAGGTACTCTTTGAAAAGGTAGCAGGAGTGGCGTTTAAGCTCGATTTCTTCTTATTGGTAATTTTACGCTCTCGCTGAAAATCTCGCGTTTAGCCGAGTTAGTACATTGGCGGAGTTTTATTCAATTGTTAAAATAAATCACTCTGGATAATTTGAATTCGTAGATTCGCTAACTTTCTGGGCCCCAAAAGTTCCATGACCTAACCTTACAATTACCGACTTGTCCGCAGTCTCCCCTTTAGGTACTCTTTGAAAAGGTAGCAGGAGCGGCGTTTAAGCTCGATTTCTTCTTATTCGTAATTTTACGCTCTCGCTGAAAGTCTCACGTCTACCCTGGATAATTTGAATCCATAGATTGGCTACCTTTCTGGGCCCTAAAAGTTCCATGACCTAACCTCACAATTACCGACATGTCCGCAGTGTCCCCTTTAAGGTAGCAGGAGTGGCGTTTAAGCTCGATCTCTTCTCATTGGTAATTTTACGCTCCCGCTGAAAATCTCACGTTTACCCGAGTTAGTGTCTCGGCGGGGTTTTATAAAAAGACGATTACGCGAGAGGATTGACGTCACTCGGAGCTGTCAAGAGCAAGCGAGAAGGATCGAGTGGGCTGTGCTGTGGGGTACTCGCGCGAGTTGAGGCGCAGTTGCGAGCGGCCGGAGCCGACCGCGTGCGTTCCGTTTAGGAAATGTGCAATGCGTGGAAACCGATACGTGAAAACGTGAACGCGGTGATGCACGTACTGTCCCACCATAGAGAAAAAAAAGGAGGTGTTTGCATTTCGGGCATCTTGGAATTTTTTGATGACTTGATGACGTAGGTGGGTACAGTGTGAAGGGGACGTCTCTGTACCCAGCTGTACCCACCTACGTCATCAAGTCATCAAAATATTCCAAGATGCCCGAAATGCAAACACCTCCTTTTTTTTCTCTATGCTGTCCCACTGCGCCTCCGAAATCAGAAAAAAATACCCGGACGATAGAGGGATCGCCGACCAACCGGTGGTCGATTTTCAATATTTCCCCATTTGAAGCCATGGTTAAGAATCGATTTTTAAGGGGATCGTTGCAAACATCTTGTTTATCGATACTTTTCCATAGACTTAACGTACGTACACACACTGGAAAAAAACCCATTGGATCTAGAGTCCAGACTCTTAAAAACATCGACAAGAAAAAATACTCTTGATTCAATCGGATTTTTGCTTAAATCAAGAACCAAGCCTCTTAATTTGAGCGGATTTCCTTTTGATTTAAGCAAACATCTGATTGAATCAAGAGTATTTTTTCTTGTCAATGTTTTCAAGAGTCTGGACTCTAGATCCAATGTGTTTTTTTTTCCAGTGCACGTACTGTACCACTGCGCCTCCGAAATCAGAAAAAAATACCCGAACGATAGAAGGATTGCCGACCAACCAGTGATCGATGTTCGATATTTCCCCATTTGAAGCCATGGTTAAGAATCGATTTTCAAGGTGATCGTTGCAAACATCGTGTTTATCGATACTTTTCCGTAGAAATAACCTACGCACGCACGTACTGTACCACTGCGCCCCTAAAATCAGGAAAAAAAATACCCTAACGATAGGAGGATCGCCGATCAACCAGTGATCGATTTTCGATATTTCCCTATTTGAAGTCATGGTTAAGAATCGATTTTCAAGGTGATCATCGCAAACATCTTGTTTATCGATACTTTTCCATCGATTTAACGCACGTACACACGTACTGTACTGCCGTGCTAAGGAAAAACGCCGTATGAACCTTCAGGCGTTGCCAAATTGTCTCTGATAAAATGTGAATTCCCTGGTAAACTTATGAATATTTCCCCTCAAATTTTTCAGATAATTTTGTTCGTATTTTGATCTAAAGTTCTTGAAAATTTCAAGGAAAAATATTCAAAATTTTCCTCAAAAATAAGCATTTTATCAAAGGAAACTTGGCAACTCTCGAATGTTCATGCGGCGTTTTTCCTTGGCACGGTAGTGTACCACTGCGCCTCTGAAATCAGGAAAAATACCCGAACGATAGAAGGATCGCCGACCAACCAGTGATCGATTTTCGATATTTCCCCATTTGAAGCCATGGTTAAGAATCGATTTTTAAGGAGATCGTTGCAAACATCGTCTTTATCGATACTTTTCCATAGATTTAACCTACGTAGGCACGTGCTGTACCACTGCGCCTCTGAAATCAGGAAAAAATACCCGAACGATAGGAGGATCGCCGATCAACCAGTGGCGAGGCGTGAATGATCGATTTTCGATATTTCCCCATTTGGAGCTATGGTAGAGAAACGATTATGGAGGTGTTCGTTGCAAACATCCTGTATATCGATCCTTGTCTGTAGGTTTATATGACAGATCAATCGATAAATCGCAAAGCATGCCACTGAAAGGCAGTGGCGAGTCTCGCAAGTTGGAGCCGCTTTCCGTTATTTGAACCCGTTGTAAAAAATCGATTCCAGGGGCGGCGATAGGTATTGATTGTTTTGTTTGCACTCAAATTGATATGAATTTTGGCTCGATGCGGTGGCACCTATAAATGGCGGAGGAACGGAAAATCATTTCGAGAATAATGTGAAATACTTGTAATTCTGAACATAAATTTATTTGGATTGTAGATATCACAAAAATAACTATGCCTCAAAAGGATCAGTTTCAGCTACATGACACCAGTTTAAATTTTTTATGATCTTTGAGGCTTGACGTAAGCCGTAAACTTTGCCCTCGTTTCCTCCAAATGAACGAAATTGCTACTTTATTTACCTGCTCCAAACATTGGTGGCTTCAATTTCAAGTGAACTCGCGGTAAATTCACTTAAAAGTACCTACCTACGTATCTAAATTTATTCAAAGGTAAGCCCCCGACACGTAAAACACAAACACCAGTACTTGATGGTAGAAACCCACAAGCTTTATTTCCACCCGAGAAACTTCGGTGCGCTGTTGAAGTAAACTACTTTGCCTCGTAAAAGGTGACGGTCTTCAAACGCGTTTTGACTATTTTTGACCCTCCTTCTCGTGAAATCCTCTTAGAGAAAACTTTTGAAGACCCTGCATGTAGTGTGAAAATCCCGCTCAATATTTTATTCACAAGCCAAGGCTCCTACCTTTCCTTCCTGCTCTCCCCGGAGACTGTAGCATCCAGAATAAGGTATTGCCGGATTTTATCAATAATAGCGGGTTCGTCATACTTTACATGGAATGGAACATATCGATTTCGAACAGTACGGTTTGGCGGTTAAAGTTCTTTTGTTTGATGATCAGGTGAAAGTTTGGATCGTAGAATCCACACTGTCCCATTCCACGAGTTTTTATCAAAGCACAATTCCTTAAAGTAAATTTCTAAAGCTTGAAATTTAGACGGTGGAAGAATATACCTAATTACAGTAAATTTGAAAAGTGGACAAATATACCTCCTCAACAATATTGATGTGCTATTAAGTAATCGTGTATAACGCTCGAGTGGCGAGAAGGAAAGTTTATGCGGAGAGTAACAATCAATCAAAAAGTTTCTGGATTAAAACAACAAGCGGGTAAAGCACAATCACCCCAGTTACACGGTTATTTCTACCCGGCAATCTCACGCATTTTCATCCATTATGACCCTCTGTAAATTTAAAAAATTTACACGCGCAATTGATTTTACTCGACTTAATACTTTAGTTCACTAGTCGTAATATCTCGGTACTTGTGAGCACCAGATGACCGAACGTGATCAAGAGAGCGATCATTTTAAATAGCTATTGCCAAACTTTTAAAACGAACTTATTTGTAGTGAGTAGGTTTCAACTTTTAGTTTCCTTTGTAACAACAAATTCTCTAGATACTGTATATTTTATTTAATTCCAGATTTGGCAATACTGTTGTTTTTAGGTTGAATTTTAATGCGGAAAACGTAGGATATCTTTAAAATGTAAATTTTTCTCCCTTCCGTCCCATCGTCAGTATTGCGTTTTTGCCTCCTCTTTCTCAGTGAAACCGGTCAAAACGCAAGCGACGATAGAGTTCCTCCTGAGTAATGTGCAAAATGAATTAAAAATTTTTCAGTTGTTCCTAAGTTGTAGGGTCATGATCTGAATACAATAAAGTGTTGCTAAGTTGTCCATGAAAAAGGAGACGTTTTCATTAAAAGTGAGCTCATCCATAGATATTATTGATACTTCAACTTAGTTGATAACTTTTTACTATTATTAATTTTTACGATATTTATGAGGAAAAGCGAAGAATAAGTGCTTTTTACATGGTCCCAGGTCTAGGTCCCACCATGAGGGAGAACGCAATAGTGTATTAGGAAAAATACACTAAAAAACGAAATTTTTTTACGCAGATTGTGAAGTTTGGAGTGTATTTCAGACTTCCCCAATGCGCTAAGCCACTTCCTGTAAGAAACAAATTTTCTTTGGGCTCTATCGGAAGTTTGCAACACGCCCATTGTGGCAAGTCACGTCAATTTTCAACAGAGAAGTTCCGCCTGTAATCATTTTATTCTTACTTTTTTCACCCTAAATCGGCGGAGTCTATTCGTATGTTGAGATTTTTTTGACATAGATACGCTTTCCCCTTTCCTCCCTTTACTTATTTTTATGCAGAAAAGTGCATCCTCAACCTCTACGTAGAATTAGGCCACTCTCCGAGTTGTGAGAAGGAAAAAAACATAATAAGAAAATTAACTCTAGTTCATTTCCTTTTTCGCGGGCTTAACTAAGTTGAAGGAAAGGAAATTCCACGTAACGAGAACTCTACAAGTCCACAACTGCTCCATAATTTAAACGATTCGTAAAAAAAGATCCCACGGTTCAACTTTGTTTTCCTTCTCATATTTCCACGGTTCTCTCAACTCAATCTTTTTCATTAAAAGTTTAACTGCATTCAAAGCAAGGTCCTCAATACTTAATAATGCACATTTTAATTTCGTGCCTTCCTTTCCTTCACTTCCTCCTGCCGGTCATCTGGATCTCTCCTCCGTCCGCCAACGGTGGGATCTCTCGAGAAATTAACCCTCTAAATGACTTTCAGCTTTTTTCTCGCTGGACCAGAATGAGAAGCGCCTCGGAGGGGTGAAATTTTTCAGTCACCATAAAATCTGTCAGTTTGGGGTCGATAAAACGCTGAACGTATAACAACGACTCCCGTTCAAAATTCCTCATCACACTTCAAATCAAGTCATTTATTATGACGCTTTTTTATGGTGAATTTCCATGCCCACCTCTGTTCTTTATGCTCTGTTTTAATAGTTCTAAAAAATTCACTCAATGTCGGAGATTTAGTTACGTGATGGTTATCTGAATATTTTATTTTACGCGCTGAATGAAACGGGTGAATAAAATTCGGAACGCGCGGTTTTTTCAGAGCGAGATGTAGTAACAAAAGCACGCGCGACGATGCATTGCGATGTCATGGAGTGCGTTTTTTTTATGATTACTAATACTAAGGTACCCACATTGGGAAAGTATGGTAATTTATGTGCCGTTTTTTGGTTGGTCGCAAAAAAATAGGCCTCCACGGTGAGCTTTGCTTGAGAGGTTATGAGTGTTTTGCCCAAAGCGCCGTAAATTATATTCGGCAGATGCTCAGAGACCGTAAATGTAATATTTAGTCCTGTCATAAGTAATTTTAAGTTAAACTATGTAGACAACTTTAAACAGAGTCAATACACTGGAAAAAAAGGTTACGGGCTATCTATACATACCATCCGCGTTCCGCAGGCTCAGGGGCCGAAAGTTCCAGGCTCTGGAGCCGTAGCTTGGATTGCTCCGGGTGCTACGCCCGGAACTTTCGGCTTCTCAGCCCGGAACGTGGACGGTATGTCTATATAGCCCGTAAGTACAGCTCTCACGGTCGGAGTTTTTTTTCAGTGTAGATACTAAAGATCAAATTCAGTAGTTGTGACTAAAGTTGTATAAAAAGTGTTAATAATAATAAAGAGAAAAAGGGGGGCGAATGTTCAGAAACGGGAGCAAGGGGGCAAAGCACGTGAGAATTTTTAATGTTTTTGACAGAACCATCACTTCTCGTTTACACCATTTTTTAAAAATTAAGCCCACCCTCGGCCGGCTATCACACCTCACACGAGTGGTGAAAATGATCAAATGTTGAGCGGGGTAATCGTCAGTATGTTAGCAAGGTGGTGGAAGCGTAAGCCAGGCGCAGGTTAATTGGGCCCTAATTACTCCCCGCGGGTGAGCGCCCCTTCCAGGTATTTAAGCCTAATTACTCGGCGAGAGGCTGTCACACGAAAGAACTCCGCATTTTTGTGATGAAGAGCGTGAAACATCGTGCAACTGACAGGCTCACAGCTCCGGTTGCGGCCGGATAAAAAAAACAATGGGGGGGGGGGCGGGAGGTCAAAGACCAAAAGAATGGGACTCGGCGAAGAACAAAGGTTCGAGAAACAAAATGCAGCATTAACAGCGCGGTGAGCTTAAAGTGCGGAGGAGAGCCCGGGCGAATAAACAAGGGGGTTCGGGAACTCGAAGGTGCGAAAAAAGGACAATTACGGCATTAGGGCTCACATGTAGCTTTTCCCTGGGCCGTCGCCGTAGCTTTCCGCGTTTCCGCCGCGCCGCGCCGCGACGCGACGCTGCGCGGTGGTGGCGTCGCGACGCTGTGGATGCGCCGCCGGTTGCACGTGTTCGCGGCTAGGAGTCCGGTCGCCTAGCAACCGCCGGTGCAGATCCGAGGGGACTCGCATCCTTTGGGGAGACGCCATCGTTGCCGCTATCATCCCCCTCTGGAGTCGGTTGTTGCACGCCCTTGCCCTTGGTATCATTGTCCTGCCTTCATCTCCAAATTTGTATAAACTGCGCCAGTGAAAGCCTCACTCGGAGGTGTTTGAAATGTTTAGTAGTTATAAAGATTTTTGATGGTAAAAAGGGACGGAGATCTTAAAAAAAAACAAGGGTGCGTCAATTTTTTCGTGCCACGTTTAGTGCAGTGATTCTTTTTATGGGCAAAGTTTAATTTATCACATTTGTCGCCCGGCGCCTGCATTGGAAAAAAAAACAAGCAGGAAGCTCCAACGCATTGGCGTCGGAGAGCGGCTCTGGGGGCAGTAGTTGTAGTCAAGAATGAGGGCCTAGACACATTTTGTCATTGATGTACAATCCGACAACTGTCGATTCAATCAACGAAAACGATTCAAACTGTCGAATCGCCCCAATGGCCACGATAGTTGTTAGACGTTTACGGTTTCCCTGGTAACCTTTGTTTGCTATCAGCTGATATCAAGTAATATGACTAGGAAGCTCCAACCCAGTGGTTAAAGCTTCCTTAACCGCGAAAACTTTAAAATTCAAATTTTCAAATTTTGAACGTAAAGTACATTTTTTCCATCACGAGATAAAAGCACAAACAAGTTTTGAATTGTTGACTGTATCACCATGATTCCAAAAATACAATACACAACATAGCATTGACTAACAATAAAACAGTATGCAATAAAATAAAGTCATGACAAGGAACATAGCCGAAAATGGCGCCGATTCCCATCAACCAACGCGCGGTCTCTACAATGTAACATGCTGCATTGATACTCCCCAGCTGGGACCGTCCGGAATAGCAGCTCTAGTGCAAGCACCAGAGCCGCTAAAACACATTGGATCTAGAGTCCAGACTCTTGAAAACATTGACTAGAAAAAGGACTCTTGATTCAATCAGATTTAAGCTTAAATCAAGAACCAAGCCTCTTAATTTGAGCCGATCTCAGTTGCTCCGGATTTTTGCTTGGATCAAAACGAAATCCGCTTAAATTAAGAGGCTAGGTTCTTGATTTAAGCTAGATTCTGATTGAATCAAGAGTATTTTTTCTTGTCGATGTTTACAAGAGTCTGGACTCTAGATCCAGTGTGTTTTTTTTTCCAGTGTGGTAAAATTACGAAATTTCTGGGATTTGCAAAATGTACTTCACTTATTGCAGAATTATCTGGAACTGCGTGGTTCGTCACAGTTAAAAAGGCTTAGTAATCATTCTCCTTGACGCAAAAAGTACCCATGATATTAGTCATCACTACCAGCGGTTGGTTCAAAATGCGCCTAACACCATGCGGTAGTTCCGATGACTACCGCGGTGGGGGACACAACAAACCCAGTAGCTGGTAGTTGCTGTCACTACCGAGTAAGTTGAGTCCTCCACCGGCGTATTTTGGACCAGCCGCTGGTTATGACGACCAAATTTTTTTCCGGAGAGGTTGACTATTATAATTTGCGGCTAAGAGGACTCGGAAATCTTTGTGCAATCATGAAAACCAAGTCAGAAATCGTTTATCCTGCTCAATGCAATGGGTCAATGCAGCAAATCCTCAGCAGCAAAGCAGTCCCAAGACGGTCCCGAGAACCCAGGTGGCGAATTCAAACATCCGTCATTTTTCTCAGAATGATCAATAGCCCATCTTCAATTAATATTTTAAAAGATACACTATTTAGAATTCAAATTTAGTGCAAACACAAATGAAGACGACTCTTGAACGACGGCAGACCACACCCGTGGAAGTTCTTTCTTAAATGTGATCGAAACTGGAAGGGAGAGTTCGCATTTTTATCATGTAATGTAAAAAAAAACCCTGGTTATATTTCTAAAATCTGGAAAGAGCGGCCTCAGTTAAGGACTATCACATGTCGATAGCCGCAAAAATCACACTGGCAAAAAACACACTGGATCTGGAGTACAGACTCTTGAAAACACTGACAAGAAAAAGGACTCGTGATTCAATCGGATTTTTGCTTGAATCAAAGCGAAATCCGCTTAAATTGAGAGGCTTGGTTCTTGATTTAAGCTAGATTCTGATTGAAGCAAGAGTACTTTTTCTTGTCGATGTTTTTAAAAGTCTGGACTCTAGATCCAATGTGTTTTTTTTTCCAGTGCATGGAAATTGGCTTAGTAGAATGGTAGAACGAACTGTGACAAAAATTGAAAATTTTGGGGGTCAGAGAGCTTATAGTGATGATAAGAGGCAGCTCACAGTTCATTTCTGATACGGATATCTGCCGAGCTGGGCATTTGAATATGACTCGTTGAGCTTGAGCCGAAAAGCTCGTGAAAGGAAATCGCGTGAATTGCGTGCATCGGCAGCAATGGTTGGAGTCGAGGGGGACGCTTGTCGGCAGTCGCGTCGCGATGCCCTCACAGAATCTGAGTTGCAAAACTGCGTGGAAAACTCCCCTGCACCACTCTGATTTATTCGGTGGTGTAAAGAAATTCCTGTAGAACCAAGCAACCCCGCGTGGAATACGGATTGAAATTGCGTCGTTTCCCTAACCCGCACATTGTTGTCGAATTTCTTGGCAGACTGGGGGGCTCACTATGGAAATTGATAGACAAAGAAGACAAAAGAAAAATGGGTGCGATCCCATTGGAGGAAGCACGTGGTTGCACTGGACAAAGAAAGTAAGTAATCGACTAACTAACGGTCACCCACAAGTGACCCCTATACTTAGTTCGTCATTTACCTCCTCAGTCTATAAAACAACCAACAACCACCCGTTTCAACCAATATGATCACACCAGTTACATTTGTCCTCTTTGTCTATCGCTTTGGGCTTTGTCTATCGATTCCAATTATCAGCCTGGAGTTCAAGATTCTAAAATGATTGGACGGATTTATCCAGAATCAGCCTTAGTATACATCATGCTATGCCGGATTTCTTGTACGGATGTTTTATTAGTTTACTACTAAGCCAAGCAGAATCCTGACTTGAAATTTTAATATACATATTCTTCATAATCTGACGACATTTCAGCTGAAATTTCGAGGCGTAATTTTATTAATTGTTTGAATTTTTTACCCGTCCTACCCGATTTTTCTGAGTAAGTTAGTTAAAATTATAAAAGTGCTCCCCTAATCCCCGCTTGATTTGTTTTGTGAGCTTCTCTGTCAAGAAATACTCAAGGATCTCAGGGCCCGCAGGTTACAATGGAGATGGTTCCAGACAAGATGGGTTTAATATAAACACTTATAATCATTTTCAGCCTTAGAAAATTCCCCAAAAATAAACTTATAACCTCATAGCATCCTCGTATGACAGAATGAGACTCTGTGTTTTACCACTCGTGCATGCCTTCACAAATTATTCCTTCGAATAAGTAGAAAACAATTTCAATTTGTCAACTGCTCCTTTTTTGCGTTTGGAAAAATAGGAGGAGGTGAAAAATTATTAATCCAATGCAATATGGCAATCTTGCAATTTACGGTTTTCTCGTGCGGTCAGTGCGGTTAGCTTTGCCCAAGATCAAAGATCCTTTTAGACTGGAAAATAAATTCGTATCGAAACGAGTGACGCCTTATAAGCTTAGATTTATCGATTTTAGGGTTTCGCCCGGAGCCATGCTTTTGACTGTGCTTTCGCCTTTATAAAAACAAATATACAGAGGCAACCATTTTACAGATTGATGATGTAAGCAAACACTGAGCTGGAAAATTATATTTTATATTCGGAATTATTCAGCTGTGGAAGTTCCTGTTCTGTTGGTAAAGTTCAGTTCCCGTGATGTGTGGGGGAAAAACTCTCTCGCCTCAAATTCGATAGGGTGTACATTATTGTGATTCTTTAATTATTTATTATTTATTAATTATTTAATGGATACATACATAGCATGAGAATCATGTATCAGATGTGTGTATATTATTGTAATTTTTTAATATTTATTATTTATTAATTATTTAATGGATACATACATAGCATGAGAATCATGTATCAGATGTGTGTATATTATTGTAATTTTTTAATTATTTATTATTTATTAATTATTTAATGGATTTAATGGATACATACATAGCATGAGAATCATGTATCAGATTGTGGAGCCGCTGAACCACGGTTTGCGACTCCGGAGATTTCCTGTCTCATCTCATTTTTTGACTGATGACTGATAATTGCTAAAGCTCAAATGCGTATCTTACTCTTATATTTGCTCTCAAGATTATTTTTTGAAACTCTGTTACCAAAAAGTGAGGAGATTCTCTCTCTCAAAAAAAAAAGAGAAAAAAAAGTAAAAAAAGAGAAAAAAGCAGAATGAAGAGACATTTTGAAACTTAATATGCGAGTTGTTCTGAAATTGCACAGTCAACATTCGTGTTTAACAATGAACAGAGGTTACACCACTCTATCTATGAAATGGTTGAGTTTGGGAAAGCCAACTCACCTTCCTGAACTTGCACAGGAGCCATCCCTAGAAGAGGCAATTTTTTCCATTCAAGATTACCTGATTATGCGATGGGCTCCGTGACTTTCTTTTACAAAGAGGAGAGTTTCCGGACGGTATAAACATCAGGTTGTTTTGCCTTCAGCCGAGACACGAACAACGTCGTCTTGTCATCGCATTAAGTGAAAACTTCGCCTTACTTTAAATTAGTTTGACGGGGAAAATCCTTTTTAAAAATAATTCAGGTAGAAATCATGAGAAAATCTAATTTTACCAAGCCGCCCAAGGAGCAAAGAGCATAGGCTGCGGAGAAAATATTAAAAAAATAAGTGAATGCCAATTTCACTCTAAGTTCTTTTGAACTTTCCCCTCCTTTTGCTCTCTGCTCCCGCTTTCGAGAAAAAGCCTTCAGCGCAATACGACGCTAACGTTTAGAAATGTCCCACCGGAAACATCACGGTAGAGATTGAGACGGAATAATAATAATAATACAAATGAATAAATATGAATTATCCTCTTTCTAAGTTGAATTTCGTTTAAAGTGCATCGTTCGTTAAAGTTATACATATAACAATTTTACGAGGATGGAAAACGTGTGACGGTAAAAAGAGTTTTTGGAATCACCTGATCAGCATAAAAGCATGGTTCGTTTGTTTTTTGACCTTTTTCATACATATTGTGACGAATTATTTGTAATTTTTTCTCAATGTGCTTTATATTAAACTCTTCTAACCTCATGAACTCAAACAATAATGATCTCGGTGACGATAGCTTTTTCCTTCCAAAGCTCTCTATCTTAAATTCAAGCTGCCCGACTATTAAAGGACGCTCCATGAAAGTTGCCTCGTTAGGTACTCTCTTGTACGGGTGCTACCTTCAATAGTGACTCTTGTGAATTTCTCAAGAGGCGTGAAAAGTGGAAGTGCCGTCAATTTTGAACACGCAATACGCACATCCGTGGAACACGAATAGTTGCATCAACGCGCTATACTGCCGTGTTAAGGAAAAATGCCGTATGAGCCTTTAGACGTTGACAAAATTTCCTTCCATATAAATTGAATTTACTGGTAAAATTTTGAATATGTTTTTCCAGAATGCTCAGACAATTTTGTGCGCAATTTAATCTAAAATATCTGAAAATTTCAAGGAAAACTATGCATGAATTTTGTCAAAAATACATGTTCTATCTAGGGGAATTCGCGCGGCAACTCTCGAATGTTCATACGGCGTTTTTCCTTAGCACGGCAGTATAGTCAACTCAGTGTAATCTTTGTGAAGCGGAAGCGCCTACACTTTTTGAATATGAGACACTCACATTGAGGATATTAAAAATATAATCAAAAGTTTAGAAAAAACTAGTTTTGCTTATTCGCGCTTTTACAGGGCAGACAATTTTTGATCTCGCTCTCAATTTTACGGATCATGTAACAGCGATTTTTTTAAATGTGTGCTCATTATTATCAGTGCGATGGCTGTCGATAAAGACCAGATCATAATGGTTCATGATTCGACAAATGTCAAATGCTCTTCCAATAATCGTTCAGTCTTGTACATTGGTATTTTGAAACTTCCCCAAACACGACAAAGGTCTCTGAACCTTTCACTGTACTTTTCAGGTAATAGTAAAATTATCTTTGTCGAAGCCTATTTAGCGCAGCCTAAAACTTTCATTCAATCAATATTTCAGAGATTGAAGCAGCCAAAGCTTTGAAAAATTAGCGAGCGCTAATGAGAGTGATGACGTTATAACATTACAGGCAAAGTCTTCAAATTTCATGCAAGGGCACTTTGAAGTTTAAATCTGAAATGCGCGTCACATCGGCAGTGAATGTATACCTCAGCAGGCAGCAATCTCTTCCCTGTCAGCCACATCATTAGTGCACTTTTCAGCGATGCCAAAATGTGTTTGATTTTTAATTTCTGACACAGGTTTAATTTCTCATGTGACAAAATTTGTAGATAAATCTCTATTTTTATGCATACTGTCACATCTTTCTCTTATAATGGCAATATCATTTTTCCATCCTACATGTACAGAATTTTTCCCTCTAGTTTGCATCGCCTTGAGTTTTGATCTGACAAAACCCACTTTTCATAATCTTTGTTCATCTATGTCATCTACGAGACATTGATCTAAGATATCGTCTAAGACATACCGAGATTAGTTTGGCGCCCGCGTAATATGTTCGGTCTCTTGAAGGTCAAGAATTTTGAGTATTGGGTTACGGAAACCGTTAAATTTTCATTTTTGGGTCAAAATGGGAAATTTTCAATATTTTCACCCCTTTTTAAGTGACATTTATGCTTTTTGCGTTTTTGCGTGTTGCTTGCTGTGGAATGGTTTATATAAATCTACAAGTTCGATGTTTAAATTTGTTTATCTTCTAATTACTGATTGATGGTAAAGTACAATACGGATGAAGACTGCCTACCGATGACTCATCATAAAAATACATGTGGGATGCCGAAGTTAGCAACAGCGGATGGCTGCGGCGAGAACGAACGCTTTGTTTACGTTAGTTCTGGAATTATTCTTGAGGTTTATTTGACTGGGCCGCCGACAGAGTGCAGCAGAGGACTACGTTAATGGGTTCAGGGAAGTAAACAAACGAATTATGACGTTATTCAAATACAGTTGCAACCATTCTCATCTTCCCACCGCGGAACCGTTTCAACGAGCCGCTTTATTACTTATAGTAACGATAAATAAATACGCCAAGCCTGCTTGATCGGGTAGGGGGAGGGAGGGGGGTCGAGGGCTCAGTGACAGCCCCGATCAGAGAAGGAAACCAGCTGCATTTCCTCGCACTTGGAGTCAAATATAGACATGAGCGCCCGGCCTCACTTCAGTGCCGCAGCGTGCTTTGCGATATATCGATTGGTGTGCCTTTCAAACCTATGGAAAACGATCGATAAACAGGGTGTTCGCAACGAACACCTTAATAATCGATTCTTTACCATGGTTTCTAATAGGGAATTATCGATAATCGATTATACACGCCTCGCTACTGACTCACATCGCACTAGATTGGGTCGGGTGCGTTTTATTAGCGGTACAATGGGCCTGCGTCTAGTTAGGAAGGCCTGTAAGACATCAACTTCGAAACGTTGACGCTCCGTAACCTATCTGGATCAGAGGAAGAGCGTGGTTACACTTACAATCCAAAAGGGATGGATCTGGGATGAGCCAGCTCCTTTAAAACTCAACGTCGAACCGTCGCAAGTCTTTGAAACGGAGAAATTCAGCTCGTTTTATGAAGAGTGTCGGTCTGGCTCAAAAATTGAGATGTTGCATGTGTGAGGAATTTGCGATTTGACTGTTGATTCTTATGTAAAAGTTCGCGAGAAACACGATGGTGTCACTGGTTTTCCCTGAAATCAACTCCCGAGCTCAAAAAAAGCTTTCAAGTTGAGGCCAAAATGGAGGGGATATCCCACCCTACCCTGATAGTCCACCTCTACATCAAGACAAACTCTCCATGCAAGATAGGGAGAAAATACATTAGCAGGGTTGCCGTGTTTTCAGTTTTGGAGTCCCCAAGTAAAGTGGCAGCAATGTCAATGTATTTGCTCCCTATCTTTGCATGGAGAGTTTGTCTTGATGTAGAGGTGGACTCCCAGGATAGCGTGGGATGTCCCCTCCATTTTGGCCTCAACTTGAGAGCTTTTTTTGAGCTTGAGAGTTGATTTCAGAGAAAACCAGTGCCACCATCGTGTTTCTCGCAAACTTTTACATAAGAATCATCAGTCAAATCTCAAATTCCTCACACATGCAACATCTCCATTATTAGGGGTACTGATATGTTTTTGCGGCTCTCTTATCAGGTGCCCTCCCCCCTAACTAACCTTAAGCCTTCCTTCATGTGGGTTTATCAAGTTTTGGGAGGCCTCTTGAGGGGTCCCATCTGTGCCCCCTGAGCCACTTGTCAAAAATTTCTGGATGCTGAAACATCCTGGTACCCCTTTCTAGACTGCCCTTGATTTTGAGAGAGGGTAAACGTCAAGGTGTCAGCCAGTTTTATGCTGAATCGTCGCTGCAAAAATTTATTTTTGAGTTCGCATACATTCAAACCAAGATCATCGGTAGGAAGAAATCGAGTTGCTTAACTACTTAATATGTGCGAAACACATCGAACATCCAATAGCATTTCCCGGGAGAAGGGCATAAGTGCAGGTCTCCATGAAAATATAAGGGTGATACTTTATTTTGATATTATTTATTGTCAACTGTCAATTGTAAAGGCGTGAATAAAAAAATGGAGCTGGCTTCATAATCGTCGTAACAAACGTTAAAATGATAAGTAAACTGCAAGACAAAATTTGTAAACAACACACAGTATAAATCCTCGAAAAAATATCAGCCCAGATATGAAAATTTATTCCATAGGAGAATACAAATATGCCATCAATCAGCGGGTATCAATCAAAGTTATAGTTAATTGATTGTTTAATATCCATGAATTATTATTAAGTTATACCTGGGCGTCTCTGTGAGCTCCGTGTAATTGTTTATTATTACTCCGAGCAAACATATGCATCGGTTTTACCGATCATTCAAATCCACGAGTAAAGAAACATTAATTTAGATTCACGCCTCAAGACGCAGAGAGAGTCATTATTGCTCTTCCTTGGTAAATGCTCTCGACAATAATTAGTACTAATGGTACATTTAATCATGAGCAGCAATTCATAAGGCGCTAATAAGGAAATGTGTTGATAATGTGTATCGCGGAGCAGGACCGGATTCACTACTTGCCGCCCATGGGCCGCCTATATTTTGCCGCCCCCTTCTCATTCGTTTTGAAACTCGATAAAAACCATCAAATGAACGTGCCAGCGGGGGAGGGGTGCATAAGACGCATTTACTCGTGTTGAACACATTTTTGGGAAAGCCCTGTCAACACTACTAGCAAAAGTTCACGAAACTTTGCGCGAAAGTTAAGTTCCGTAAACCTATCACTGTGTGGACAAGGCCTTCCATTCATAAGAAATGAACGAAAAAATTATGAAAGAACAAAACAAAAATGTGGTTCAATGATTTTAACTTCCGCCGCCGCGCCGCGCAGACCGCACCGTGTTGGACGCAATGTGTGAAGTATTCACGCAGTCTTGTAGGCGCTATGCGTCTCACGCTGATCGCACTGTGTTTGCCGCAATGCGTGAGATATTCATGCATTCTTGTAGGCGCTATCCGTTTCACGCTGTCCGCAATGACCGCACTGTGTTTGATGCAATGCGTGAAGTATTCGTGCAGTCTTGTAGGCGCTAATATGTGTTACATGCCGATCGCCGCGCCGAAGGCTCTCCTTTTCATCTCAAGTCCTCGTTCTAAGTCGCGCCGTTCTAGGCCAAATTGCGTGTTTGGTTTCTCTCGTAACTCGACTTATTGAGGGTGCTGTCTCTTGTATCACTAAGAGACGACAAAATTAGAAAGTACTATACTCTCAGGAAATGAGAGATTTTGTCGCCTTTTGTAATTTTTTTTTTATAAATCCGACTTTTTTTATACCTACACTTTAAATAATTGCAAATTTTTGCCGCCCCTTAGATTTGCCGCCATGGGCCGCGGCCTATGTGGCCACCCACCCCCTTAATCCGGCCCTGTCGTGGAGGTGCCTGATAACGACCAGCCAAAGGCACGGAAGATGGGAAAGAGCGGGGTCTACGATGGTAAACTACCTAGCTGAGAAAAACTGCCGTAAGAGCCTTCAGAGGTTGCTATATTTTCTTCGATAAATCATGAATTTACTTTGAAAATTTTCGAATATTTTCCCTTCAATTTGTTGACAATATTCTTCGCAATTTGCACTAAAATATCTGAAAAGTCCAAAGAAAAATATTCATAAGTTTTCTCAAAAAGCAGAAAAGAACCAAGCCACATCAGCTGTTGCCAAATTTAATTTGGCAATTCAATTTTTTTTACATGAAAACGGTTGTGTGGTTTTTGGTGCAAATTTTAGTGCATTTTCTGCATAGTCCGAGGCAATTTTCTTGAAAAATTCCAAAGGTATCCGCACAAACGTTCTTGTAAAAAAATCAAATTTCCCAGTTAAATTGGGCAATAGCTGATGTGGCTTGGTGCCTTCTTGCTGAACGCGGTCCTATCAAAATATTTTCGGAGGTTTGGCAACTCTTGAATCTTCATACGGCGTTTTTCCTCACGACGACTGTATCAAACGGCAACACGTCTGATGGCCGAGACAGGAGTTTCCCACCCACTTTTGCAGTTACCTCACCTTTTCCGCGCCTCCCTCCCGAGAGCGTATGCGATGTATGAGCTTTTATTTTTACGACCCCTTCCGCCTTCCGCATCCGGGATTCGATCATCCTAGCTTTGTTATTATTTCCACCCCCCTCCCCTACCGCCGCGAGAGCAAGCTCGCTCTCCCGTAATACAACTTTGATACTGAATCGAACCGAAATCAAACTATTCACCGGGATGCCGGAAAGCTGTCAGTTATGAAGCCCAGGTGTCCCTTTGAGATTCAAAGAACAGATAATCCCACTTTACTCCCGCTACCTCAATGGGAGCTTTTTCTCGGATACTGACATTGATATTCGGACGGATCTCCGCCAAACGGAACAACGTACATTGTAACGTGAGCCCCGTTGTGCATATATCCTTATGAGTCTCAGGGCTCATGACTTAATGCACATTGTTATGTTTGGCAGAAAAACGTCCATTTCTTCCCCGGACCCGACTCGTTTTGCTCCTTTAATATTTTATTTCTTTTTCCCGGATCCCTTTCATTGTGTACCCGTTGCTTAACTTCTTTCCGTCGGAGACCACGCTTTGATAATAACTTGCGCTATGTGATTGCGAGCGTGATTGCTATTTTAACAGTTGTTTTTGCATGACTGCCATGAGCGTTCCGGGAAAACTGCAATAGAGCGGAGCCACGTTCGTCCGTTCTGCCGTGCTAAGGAAGAACGCCGTATGAACCCTCAGGCGTTGCCAAATTTCCTTCGATAAAACACGAATTTCCTGGGAAATACATGAATATTTTTCTTCGAATTTTTCAGATAATTTTGTTCGCAATTTCACCTAAAGTTCCTGAAAATTTCAAGGAGAAATATTCATAACTTTTTTCAAAAATAACTATTTTCTGAGAGGAAATTTGGCAACTCTCGAATGTTAATACGGCGTGTTTCCTTAGTACGGCAGCGTTCCAAGCTCGCTGCGGCAGAATTGCAATCCGCGGAGTGCTCAAGCCTCGGCGACGCATTTCGCGCATTTATCATCCCGATTTCATATGCTGCTCCACGGTTCACTTCCTATACTCGAAGTGCCCGGGTATCTCTCGCAAACTGATATGAATCATATCGTTAAAGGACTCAAAAAGTGTCTCCTTGGTGTCCTCCTTCTGCCCGAACGGTATCTGCGTCCTTCTCTCGAAAACCAATACAATAGACGCATGAAGTGGTGACGTCATGGAACGACACCGTCGTCTCGAATACTTGAAAGTCGAAACGTGCCCCAGCGAACAAATATAACCTCCAAAATGAACAATGGAGACTTTGCACACAAAAATTTTATTGCTTCGTCTGAGAGTGCTTAATGAGTTGAGTTCGCAGTATTTTTCATAATTTTTTTTCTGACGTGGGAAATTGGAAAAAAATAGATTTAAAAGTGAGAAAATGTGCTGCCTTGTGACGACATCTGGCGGCATTTTCCATTTAAACACACGCATTTTAGCAGATTAGGTTATTTTGTTATATTCTCTCTAATAATCGTCCATTTTAGGAACCAAGGATATCCTCGCACTCAGTTTTTTCCTAGTAGTACCATTTTAAAGATGAAATTTACAAAATTTAAGACACCTGCAAATTCTCCATTGACGAAATAAAGCTAAAATTAGCCTGAAAACAAACAATTAATCCATAGGATTTTAAAAAAAATTACGAAAGATTGTCATTTACCAAAATACGTTCGAGATCACATTCACGAGAATTGACTGTAAAATAAGCTCGCAAAATCTGTCTAAGGGATGAGGTCTTGGGCTTTCCGGGACATGCGAGAGGTTCAGCGAGAGGCTACCTCGGCTACGCCTCTAATTCAGCATAAAGCTCCGAAAATTCCGATTGGAAGCTTTTTAAGTAATCAATTTTTTCTCGCTTGGACCCGCTTTCGCCGGTAAATTCTAGTCGGAACGCGAAACAGCGGGAAAACTATCGAAGGGTCAATGGCCCGCTGCATTTATGAATAAAACATGGATTCTTACGGGTGGTTCACCCGCGTGAACGTTGCTCAACGCTGCAGAGGCGTCCCCTTGCACAATAAGAAAATGACGTAGAACAACAATTTCTGGATATTTTTGTCGTTTGCCCTGCACCCATTCAGCTCCGACTCGCGCTCCATTGAATAAATGAAGAGTTTAGGTCGAACGAAACCGACTCATTCCAACGCACTAATCAAGAACCGCTGATGTACCAATAGGGCTCCCTTTGGCGTTACGCGATTCTTTTCCGGCGAAACAGCATTTAGCGGAGTTGCAATAGAAAATAAGGACGCATTTTCCGCAAAGAAATCCTTTCTCCTGACCAACCAGTTTGTATGATTCTTTGTGCTCCCTTTAAAAACCGACCAATGATTCGAAAGGGAATAATAGTTGCACGGTGTTCAACGGAAGGAAAACCATTTTCCGAAAGATGGAGACTGGAGAGGTTTGCTTGATGTGGTGAACCTGAATCGGAAGTAAACTAATATCGATAAATCGAAGAAATTCAGCTAAAATACTGGTTTCTCTTTGAATTTTTTTTATCAGATCTGTTTTATCAGAGAAAATTGCAAAATAATTTCAGACCTGAAGACTTTCGTGCGAATACCCTGCCTAGTTTGATTCAACAAGTTCCTATTTGGTCTCTTGATAATAGATTCATACTAGAAAAATTATAGCTATAGATTATGCAAAAGCTCGAGCCTGCCTCTACAGAATAAAAAACTCCTGTTAGTAAGCATTTGATCGACTGTGACGTAATGTACAAACTATTTAATCACGAACTCGCAGCAAATAAACGGTCTGATGCAATCAAAGTCTGATGAAAAATTTAATTCAATTGTGATTTTTCTCGTGAACTGTCAACGGCATGTAAAAACCCGTGGTTTTCGGCGAGAGGTCCGAATTTGCAACGGTTAGCTAATGAAAATTTCGATCAAATAAAAAAAAAAAGGATGTATTCATACAGAAAAGCTTTCTTGTTTGTTTATTTTGTCACAGTTTGTATTTGTTTTCAAGTCCTACCGTATTATCATTCATGCGTTTGTTTGCTTTCGCCGAAGAGTGATTCGCATTTCAGCGTTTCACCACGGGCCAAGCTAACATGCAGGTACCTCTTGGGATTGAAACAATTCTGGGTCTCCAGTCGTGAAAATAGATTGCGCATTTCGACCGAATTGCATGGACAAACGAGTCACATAAAATCCTTCACCGCTTTCGTCAGTGTTGACATTTTTATTTGAAATCCGTCGACTTTACATTGTTTCTTACGAACTCTCCGAATAAATGGCAAATGCGGTTCTTGTGCCACGCATAATATATCAAATTAAAAAAGAGCACTGCGTTTTCATTGTTAGGCATTGGGCGAATCCACGTGGGGGTGACAATGTGACACATGCTCAACAATCATCAGAGCATTTGAATACAGCTCTGTCCGGATCCATACATTATTAATCCCTCATCTCCCCTCATCTCTGATGAATGCATGTGTCTGCTCATAGAAAAGGAGGAAAAAATAGGACACTTTTAAACCTTAACCTTTTTAAATATGAGCATTTTTCAAGTCTTTGATTTACTTATGAGTGAATTATTGCGGATGCTAATTTACGCCTTGGATATGCGTGAGAAACTGATTAGAAAAATATATGGCTAAGAGGAATCAATTGAAAAATGTTTTAAGGAAGAACGTATGCACCTCTTTCCTTGGTCAGATTTCTTTCGATGAAACGAGAGTTTTTCAAAGAATTTCTGAATATTTCCCTTGTAATATTCCAAAAAATTTTATCCGTCGTTCGACCTAAAGTATGAGACATTTTTAAGGAACAATTTCCCTAACTTTTCTCAATCATTAATGAGGGGCTTGGAGGACACGGCGCATATGTGCAGTTTTTGAGAAAATTGAGATATTAATGAACGCAACTGAAACTAGTTTGAAAAAAGTTTTGTGAGAAATTCACGACTAAAGTCCAACTGTAAAGCATCAACAAGTGAGCTTAAACTTCCTTTCAGCCATAAGGTTTCGCGTATAATTTTGACACTTCAAACACGAATTTCTTGCAATAGCAAAAACTGCACTTGTGCGCATCGTCCTCCAAACTCCCCAAATCGTCGTTACCTTCACGAAAGAACGTAACTAAATTTCAGTGTTGCCAAGTTTCCCCGCACAAATTGCATATTAATCAGGGGAACCTTGGCATTTCTAACATAATAATTTTTCTTGAGATTTAATGCAAAAATTAGGAAAAATTAATAAAAATTGCACAGGCACAGTTTTGTAGGATACATTAATTGGTTGAGCCAATTTGGCAACCTTGGAATGGAGTTACGTTCCTTCGTCAGGGGAACGACGAAATATTCTAACGGGGGAAATTCAGCAGAATTCAAGTCTTCATTCAGCGCGGCATTAATTTTAGTCAAAATTCAAGTCTTCATTTTAGCATGGCAGCAGCATTGATGCCTTACGAAGCGATAACCCCTGTAAGAGGGGGCACGTGGGGGGAGGGAGGAGACCAAAAAAAAGGGGCCCCGGAAACAGCGGACTGATGATTCCGGGCTCGACGTAATGGAACGAAAACAGGATTAAATCAGAGGACCCGCCGGAGCCGGAGCAGTTCTACGAAAATCGGGGAGGGGGGGGGTGGGGGGAGGAGACCCCTTATCGAACGATGTCGTCGATTATCAAGTCATCATCCCCCTTAACGTGGATTATGAACCCGGCTTTGTTTTCGCCGAGCGGAGTGATTTCAGGGTAAAAGAGTCGAAATTGCTTCTGGCGAACGGTAATCTGTGTAACGGGGCGAACGCTTTCGTAAATAAGTAAAGTGAACGAGCTTTCGGCGACAGAAGGGGGCTCGGGATGAAAAACGCGACTCTCATCCCCCTCCCTCTTGCCCCCTCCGTTACCGTCGAATACGAATGTTCTCGGTCGGAGCGAACTCCGTAGTTCGGCCGATTTGGAAAACCCTCCGATCACAGGAAGCGCAAAGCTACTTCCGACGTTAAAGTGTAGCGCCTCTTTGCGTTATTGCATTTTGTCAGATGTCGATTGACTTTCGCCATTGTGATCCCGACTGCAGTGGCGTGGCGTGAATGGTCGATTAACGATATTTCCCCCATTTGGAGCTATGGTAAAGAATCGATTATCTAACTAGAAATTTTGTGAATATAATAGCTGTAATTTTGCAGGTTCTCTTTCAAAATTCTAACGACTTCACTTTTACGGTGATCTGTTCTAAGCTTTGCAGTAGCAGATTCAGTTGTTTGGCAACAATGGCAATCCCACATTTAAACCCGTGCAAAATAATCGATTCTTATCGGAGCACATGGTCCCTCCGTAAATCGATCATTGGCGAATCCAGCAAATTGGCAACATTGCTTTTCTCCATTTAAACCCGTGGAAATGTATCGATTCTTGGAGGGGTCAGGTGCTTCGACTGCAAGAATCGATTATTTAGCATAGGTTTAAATGGAGGGAATCCGGTATTGCCAAACTGCTGGATCCGCCTCTGAAATCGATACATTTTAATAGGTTGAAAGGAGAGAAAGCAACGTTGCCAACTTTCTGGACCCGCTGATGAGGTGCGGTCGATAGTGCAGCTGAAGAAAGTTCCATGCTTCAAGCGTAGAGGATACCATCATGGCCGACTGAGACTGTTGGGGCCAATTGGACGTATTTAAATCAAAAGGACGTAAGTCCATTCTGACATGAGCCGTAAGCTCCATAAGAACGAACGCGTTACAGGGCTCATGTTACCATGGATATATTTCCTTTCGATTCGAATCCATCCCCAAGTGTGACTCGAGCGGATTCTCCGTTTTTCTTCGACTCAATTTAGGTCTCGAGTATCACTCTGTTCTGTCACGGTATATTGTTGGACCCGTACTGCCGCGCTGAGGAAAAACGCCGTATGAACATTCTAGCGTTGCCAAATTTCCCTCGATTAAATGTTTATTTCTGAGGAAAGCTATGGATATTTTCCCTTGAAATTTTCAGGAACTTTAGGTGAAATTGCGAACAAAATTATCTGAAAAATTCGAGGACAAATATTTACAAATTTTCCCGAAAATTCGTGATTTGCTATGAGAAATTTGGCAGCGCTTGGAGGATCATCCGGCGTTTTTCCTCAGCACGTCAGCGTAGCCCGTAGCGCCGTAGCCGGGAGTTTTAATAAGGCTGGACAACGGACAACGGACAATGGACAACGGACACGGACGGATCGGAAGGAGCATCCCACTAACAAACTCGTAAGTTGCCGCCGTGGAGTTCGTATGACCAACGGGTTGGATTCTTGCACCAGTAGTTATGGGAGAACGCCGTGTGAAAAGTCGGACCTCACCAAATAGTCCAGTCAACGAAGGGAAAATAAGGGCTTTCAGTGGAACACACTAGAAAAAATCTGAATTTTTTACCATCGATTATATACTTCAAAAGTAGTGTTTTCCAAAAAGTCCTCACTTTTACCCCCTCTGCTTACCCCCCAGCCCCCCTAAAGTGCAAAAATTACCCTTTTTTTAAATCTCTCCAAAACCCTTCGATGGAATATATTCTTTTGAGAAAATGTACAGATCTTTTTCCTCGAAACCATCCTGCTGCAGTAGCAGAACCATAGAGGGAAAAAATAAAGATTATGCACGAAAGTTCATTTTTTTTATTTAACGCATACATTCGAAAGTGTTAAAAGCGAACATTTTTTTGTAACCATTATATAAAAAAGTCATAATTTTCGTGAGCTTTTCGCAAAAATATTAAAAGATCTTCTAATTCGCGAAAAGCTCATGAAAATGATGACTTTTTTTATATGTAACAGTTATATAAAAATTTTCACTTTTAACACTTTCGTATGCATGCGTTATACAAAGAAATAAAAAAATTTTCAGGACCTTCAGGTGACATTGCGAACAAAATTATCTGAAAAATTGGAAGGAAAATATTCACAAGTTGACCAGGAAAATCAAGTTTTATCGAAGGAAATTTGGCAACGCCTGAGGGTTTATACGGCGTTTCACCTTAGCACGCAACTTTTCTTTAGGAGGAGCTTCCGAAAATCGTTCGATGATAGCGATCACTCTCAACGAATTATCGTCGAACTGTGACAGTGCACTTTACCAGACAGACAGATACTTTTAACAACATGCTCCGTTTCAAATAAAGTCGGAGTCAATTCGTTGTTGACGATTACAAGATGGTACCAACTCGGTCGAGGAGACCATTATAAAGCCAGAAGTCACATAGCACATAACTGGGAACATACCGTTTTCAACATAGCACCGTATTGGCGACATATCAGCATCGATATGGTACCATCCAGCACTCACCAGCATGGTCATTTTTACAGGAAATCGCAGACGAGCCAAGCACGGACTCCATCGTTAAATTCGTCGCTAGGCTGACATAAGGGCGTAAGTACACATTGTAATGAGCCCGGAAAAGCATTGAATTGTATGGAACACAGGGTTCATCGCAGAGTGTAGTTACGTCCTTATGTCAGGTAGGCGACGAATTAATAGCACTGGGTTGAAAGGAACGGAAACCCAATTATCGCTCCTTGAAATGAATACTTTCACTCGCCCCGATCGTTGCCCGACGTAGCTTTCAGATACTGGGAGGAGGGTGGGAGGGGGTGTTTTACCTATGCCAGCGCTCTTTTTAATAGGTAAGTTCGATTGTTTCTGTTAACCTCTTCGTTTTCCTCGGACGTGACAGAGCTGGCGTTGTTTCACGGAAAATTGACTAAAGTATAATAATTGGCACCAAAAAGTGTTTTGTTTTAATTGGCAAGAAGTTCAAAGTTTCCAGCGGTCGCCGCGGGGCAGGAGCGGGTGCACGGCTTCAAAGTTGCCGCGGAAATCCGCCGGGGGCACTGCGAGCGCTCGATGGCCGACGCCTAGTCTGGCGGCCGTGACGCCTGCAAGTGGGTATTTTTCCAGGAAAGCTCGCTGCCATGGCTCTCTCGTGTAATCTTTTAATTTCCAGTAATCAAATAACTTCCGTCTCGGCGGCTAACGAAAAGGATTCGATTTGCATCATAAACTCGTCGCTCCCAGACTGGTTCGTGACTCTGAAATGCCGCCGAGGGTTAATGAACTATTATTTTTGCTCCCTTCCTCCCCCTCCCGTTCGCCCGTTCCCACCCCCGCCGCGACCTTCTGGAGATTTTCTCTTTTTAACTCGGTTTTCCAGTTTTAATTTGTGATTAAAACACGGCCCATGCGCTCGCAGATTGGCGCATCTTATTTCTGCCGTCCCGAGAAAAAACACCGTATCAACATTCGAGAGTTGCCAAATTTCCCTCGGTAAAATGTTCATTTCTGAGGCAAGCTATGAATATTTTTCCTTGAAATTTTCAGGAACTTTAGGTTAAGTTGCGATCAAAATTACTTGAAAAATTCGAGGAAGAATATTCGTAAGTTTACTAGGAAATTTGTATTTTAGCAAAGGAAATGTGGCAACGCGTGAGGGTTCATACGGCGTTTCTCCTTAGCACTGCGGATTTAACCCTTGCCCTCGGGATAACTCAATTTCTGGACTCGCTAGGCAACGAAGGAGGGATCGCGAGGTTGTGCACCACCCCTCATTAACCCTCCCAAGTAAACGGAAAAACAGGAAAACACGTAACAAAAATCCTTCGATTAATAGATTGAAAGTCAAATCAATATTCCCCGTGGGGGCTGTACTTCCTGAAAGGTTAAAATTTTGGTAAATATTTACGATCAAGGGGAAGGGCAGCAGCTCTGGTCAACAATTTTTATTGAGGAGTCTGTAAGGGTGAATAGTTGATTCCTTTAAAGTTGCAGATAAAGCCATTTTTGGGATAAGTTTTAGGTCCAATGTATAAACTTGTCGTTTTAAACTTACGATTCATTAGTGCTTAATTAATAGTTAACAAGAAAGATAATAATAAAAATGTGCATCAAACTATATGTAACAAGGTGATATAAATAGTGCTAGGTTCACACTGTTTTGCAGGAAATGCAAAGCCAAACAATTCTAAAAATTTCAATTATTTATAGCTAAAATTTTTGACTATGGTTGAAATTTTTGGCCTTACTTACCACGCGAAATAGTGCAGACTCGACATTTTTCAAGTACTGTTAATAGTTAATATGCTTAGTTTAAGTGAAAAAAGCACTATGCAGTAAAAACAAATCATTGTATAAAATAATGTCGAAGGTTCAACTATATGAATCTAGTTAAACGAAAAAGATCCGAGTGAATTTGTACATTTTTAGAAGTATTCGGAAAATTTTGAATACGGCAGCGCGTGGTATATTTTGATATGGGTGAAAATGAGGGATTTCACAATTCGGTGCTTCATCTAAAGTTTTTTCAAAGCTATTTACCGACTCCACAATCTTCCGAGAGAGTAATCTGACGTAACCGGGTAATCACCTTGATTCGGAAAAAATATATTACTATTTTTGTGGTCTTATTCCTTGCGGCCAAAAGTTACTTAACTTTCAACTCACCGGAGCACAGTTTTAAGAACGAGATTTAGTCGAGTGATGGAGAGCTTCTAGTTCAAAAGTCTCGGCGCAATGCGATAAATTCTGAGCATTACCGCCGAGCAAGGTGAGAAAGTTCCGACTCAAAAGTACGTATTCAATCCTCGCGATTTTCTGCATCGAACTTTCAAGTGCAGCTCACGTCCTTCGAAACCCAATTCTTTCTGCCTCATCAAGTCCGCTTCATCGAGCAACGTTTTGGTGTTGAATCCTCATCATTTCATTATAGATTCATTAGAGCTCCGTCCAAATTAATGTTCGGGGTTTCCTCGCTTTGATTACAGCAAGCTATCGAAATGGATTTCATCTTACATCGAGCCTCGGTTTTTCTGAGCTTGCTTTCTTACTCACTGCGTGGTTGATGAGATCTAGTAAGCTACGATAAAAATAGAAGAAGCACAGTTAAAACGCCCGCGAGAAATGATGTTTGAAATAAGAAGGATCGAAACTTGACCACTGAGTCATTCTCAATCAGACAAAGGCAGAACAAAGGAAATATACGGTTATTTCAGCAAAAAAATACTTGTGCGACCAGAGTTACCGAAAGTATCTCTGCGTTATTCCACTGTATATTTTGTATTTTAATTTCTATATTTCACGGGCACATGGGCTACTAAATAGTGTATTTTCCTTTTGCACGGCTTAGATGGTTGGGAGCATGTAGTGTGACGGAAAATCTACAGATAATTTAACTCGGTTTTCCAGTTTTAATTTGTGATTAAAACACGGCCCGTGCGCTCGCAGATTGGCGCATCTTATTTCTGCCGTCCCGAGAAAAAACACCGTATCAACATTCGAGAGTTGCCAAATTTCCCTCGGTAAAATGTTCATTTCTGAGGCAAGCTATGGATATTTTTCCTTGAAATTTTCAGGAACTTTAGGTTAAGTTGCGATCAAAATTACTTGAAAAATTCGAGGAAGAATATTCATAAGTTTACCAGGAAATTTGTATTTTAGCAAAGGGAATGTGACAACGCGTGAAGGTTCATACGGCATTTCTCCTTAGCACTGCAGATTTAACCTTTGCCCTCGGGATAACTCAATTTCTGGACTCGCTAAAGCAACGAAGGAGGGATCGCAAGGTTGTGCACCACCCCTCATTAGTCTCACAAGTAAACGGAAAAACAGGAAAACACGTAACAAAAATCCTTCGATTAATAGATTGAAAGTCCAATAAATATTCCCAGTGGGGGCTATACTTCCTGAAAGGTTAAAATTTTGGTAAATATTTACGATCAAGGGGAAGGGCAGCAGCTCTGGTCAACAATTTTTATTGAGGAGTCTGTAAGGGTGAATAGTTGATTCCTTTAAAGTTGCAGATAAAGCCATTTTTGGGATAAGTTTTAGGTCCAATGTATAAACTTGTCGTTTAAACTTACGATTCATTAGTGCTTAATTAATAGTTAACAAGAAAGATAATAATAAAAATGTGCATCAAACTATATGTAACAAGGTGATATAAATAGTGCTAGGTTCACACTGTTTTGCAGGAAATGCAAAGCCAAACAATTCTAAAAATTTCAATTATTTATAGCTAAAATTTTTGACTATGGTTGAAATTTTTGGCCTTACTTACCACGCGAAATAGTGCAGACTCGACATTTTTCAAGTACTGTTAATAGTTAATATGCTTAGTTTAAGTGAAAAAAAGCACTATGCAGTAAAAACAAATCATTGTATAAAATAATGTCGAAGGTTCAACTATATGAATCTAGTTAAACGAAAAAGATCCGAGTGAATTTGTACATTTTTAGAAGTATTCGGAAAATTTTGAATACGGCAGCGCGTGGTATATTTTGATATGGGTGAAAATGAGGGATTTCACAATTCGGTGCTTCATCTAAAGTTTTTTCAAAGCTATTTACCGACTCCACAATCTTCCGAGAGAGTAATCTGACGTACCCGGGTAATCACCTTGATTCGGAAAAAATATATTACTATTTTTGTAGTCTTATTCCTTGCGGCCAAAAGTTACTTAACTTTCAACTCACCGGAGCACAGTTTTAAGAACGAGATTTAGTCGAGTGATGGAGAGCTTCTAGTTCAAAAGTCTCGGCGCAATGCGATAAATTCTGAGCATTACCGCCGAGCAAGGTGAGAAAGTTCCGACTCAAAAGTACGTATTCAATCCTCGCGATTTTCTGCATCGAACTTTCAAGTGCAGCTCACGTCCTTCGAAACCCAATTCTTTCTGCCTCATCAAGTCCGCTTCATCGAGCAACGTTTTGGTGTTGAATCCTCATCATTTCATTATAGATTCATTAGAGCTCCGTCCAAATTAATGTTCGGGGTTTCCTCGCTTTGATTACAGCAAGCTATCGAAATGGATTTCATCTTACATCGAGCCTCGGTTTTTCTGAGCTTGCTTTCTTACTCACTGCGTGGTTGATGAGATCTAGTAAGCTACGATAAAAATAGAAGAAGCACAGTTAAAACGCCCGCGAGAAATGATGTTTGAAATAAGAAGGATCGAAACTTGACCACTGAGTCATTCTCAATCAGACAAAGGCAGAACAAAGGAAATATACGGTTATTCAGCAAAAAAATACTTGTGCGACCAGAGTTACCGAAAGTATCTCTGCGTTATTCCACTGTATTTAAGTATTTTATTTAAAATCTATATTTCACGGGCACATGGGCTACTAATATAGTGTATTTTCCTTTTGCACGGCTTAGATGGTTGGGAGCATGTAGTGTGACGTAAAATCTACAGATAATAGAAGTACGATACAGATAATAGAAAATCCATAAAGTTGTACCTATATTAACTAACTAACTAGAGGTCATTAGTGAAGGGGTACTTGGTTCCCAAAGATTTTTTTAGAACACTGACAACAAAAAATTTGAATGATCCTTGAAACAGTCATCAAATAAAAGTATGTTGCAGAGTTTTAAGACGTAAGAATACTAATTTCTCATATACAAGCCATCTAGCATTACATAAAGTGGACAAAATAGGAGAAAAAAGGTAGAAATGGTAACTAAAAACATTGAGAAAATAGGTATTGCTTCCCGCCACGAAAAATGGCGCCGATATCCATGAAGCAGTGCGGGCCTTTACCAATGGATACATTAGTAACATAGCCGTTGGAAAACGATGGCAAAGAGCGTCCGATACTAATGTGAACGCTCAAAATCAACTAACCAACCAAAAAATTAAAACAACATGAAACAACATGTCATAGAAACATTTTACTCGTGAGTTGCAACCTTGGTGCAACAAGTATTTCCCCCTGTGCAACGAAAAATCGCTAAGGAAACGAGTTTCTTACGACGATGGACCCGATTTTCTCCCTGGGGTGAACGTTAAGAACTAAAATTCAGGAATGGCACGTTTTATTCCCTTCCGCGAGGCCGAGGAGGCTATGCTAATGAGGGGCGAAAGAAAAACGAAGGTAATTAAGTTTCAGCGACGCGACATAACCACAAAAATTTCAGGCGACGTTGGTGCGGTGCGACGTAACGTATGCAAAATCGATCCGATGAGGACGTGGCCAGGGTGCAAAGCGCCGCGGCGCACAGTGCGGCATCCTTATGGACGATGCGGACAAAAATCGGTAATAGACACTTGGATTCCATTTTGCAAGAAGGAACTTAGAGCATCCCAATGTTGCTAAGATTGTGCAACTTACTTCCTCTGCAAATATTTTCTGTAATCATGCAAAAAACAAATTTATAAAGGTAATTTTCCTCTTGAATTCATAGATTATTGGGAGTAAAGATAAAACTTGTTTAGATGATCGGTTTATATTTGCAAGGTAAAACAAGTTGAACAATCTTATCCACATTGGAAGGGCTCTTGGTTATCCCTTTTGCAAAACGCAATCCACTTAACTTCAAATTATGAAGATAGTAGCACCGACACAGGAAATCCCCTTTGGCACTATCAAAGTAAAACACTCGCGGAATAAGAAAATGTTACATCTCAGGATTTTTTTGCGTATTTTTCGAGAAAAGCTCATTTGAAGTTGGCAACCTCAAATTAGCCCTATGTTAACAATGTAAATACAACGTGGAAAACCAAAACTTTAATTCCCAATATCTCTGATAGTCGCAAGATCTATTTAGTAGAATTGAAGTTGGATATCTGAGGATTCAGAAAATGTTGATCACCCAGGGCATAATGCGTTTCAAGCGAGGAACTCTTAATTTGAAATTCACGTCTTTTTCTCGTGTATTTCTTATAGACCAGTGATCCTCGGCCCATTTCCCGCCCACTTTCTACCCAAATTTGAAGTAGTTTTGAGCGAAAATTTTGAAAATGAACCATCATTGTGAGTATGACAAACTTCAAAAAACAATATTCAAACGTCGAGTTGTGAATTTTTGATTTTTGTCTACAGAGGGCCGCACTGTGCGGCGTGGCGGCGGGGTTGCACGGGGTGGGGCTGGGGGGTGAACGGACGGGGGTCGGGCGGCTGAGCGGTGGAGAAAAGAACGAAAATGAGCGGAAGTTGAGCGAGAACGAATTTTCATTTCACTTATTGCACCGAGTCGCACTTGACGTACTCGGGCAGTGCAAATACACTCGCTTCAAGAGGCTCGCCGCGGTTGCCGTCGTGTTGCGAGCCCCTTAAATGTAGGCAAATTTTAAATTTTACCGGTAAATTGGAAAGGGGCGTTACCATCGAATTTTTTGACACTCTATATCAGAAACCATAAAGTGAAATCCGCTGTACAATTAACTTCGAGTTTTGATTTCCCCCCGAAAACCTGAGTGATAAGAGAAAGAAGGCGAATTCGATTTCATTTTAACAGTGTACACTGGAAAAAAACCACATTGGATCTAGAGTCTAGACTCTTAAAAACATCGACAAGAAAAAGTACTCTTGATTCAATCAGAATCTAGCTTAAATCAAGAACCAAGCCCCTTAATTTAAGCACATTTCGTTTTGATTCAAGCAAAAATCCGATTGAATCAAGAGTATTTTTCCTTGTCAATGTTTTCAAGAGTCTGGACTCTAGATCAAATGTGTTTTTTTTTTTTTTTTTTTTTCCAGTGTAGATTGCAACTCTGACAAAATCGCTCGAAAAGATGGGATTTTTTCTTTAATTTTGATTTCAATTTCAGAGGGAGGACGGAAATCTCTCGGTACACTATCAGAAACCATGAAGTGAAATCCGCTGAAGATTTAACTCTGATTTCTCATTTTCATCCGGAAAACCTGACTGATATCAGGAAGGAGTGAAGTTCGATTTTCGCTCTGACATTTTCAACAGCGCGGATTGCGATCTTGCCAAAATCGCTCGAAATTGATTTTTCCTCTTAATTTGGATTTCTACTTCAGTGGGACGAAGGAGTAGAAAGTTCTATACAATCTACCTACACCCTTCCTTGGTTTACATTCAAAGTTCGAAAAACAATACTTGAGCGTAGAATTCTGCTTTCTAAAAAGCTGCATGTGGAGCACATTCTATTTGATTGTAGTAATGGCTACTACAAAAAAATACGATACAGAGAAGTTTGTAGGTAAGTATAGAGAATTTGCCAAAATTCAATGATGTTTGAGTGCCCGCGTAGGTGACCTCGATCCAGTCTTTGCAACAGGAGTAATTAATTCGGATACTATACAAAAACGCAAATATATTTTTCCAATTGGAACCATAGATTCCTAAAAGAAACACAGATTTTTCTTGCTTTCCCAGGATTAAAAACTGTATTATAAAGTTTTTTGTTAACTTAATGATTTAATTGCGGAACAGAGCCAAAACAATATTTCTTTCATCTCGTTTACTTTTCTATCTCGTAAATGGAGAGACATTGATGCGTGGTATTTCTACGACTTTGAGAAAATACGCAAGACCATCGTGGGACCCACCATAAAAATAAAGATCGGGTCTCTGCTTTTCGGTGGCCTTTCAGCTATTCTTTTATTTATTTTTTTGTATACGATACTGCAACCCCGCAAATGACCATGTCACCGAGAAAGCTGAGTTTAACACCTGCATATTGACGTCCTCGTACTCGAGTGGACAAGTACGAGAACTCAACGTCACTTGATGTGCGCTTACGAGGGGTAAAGATTTCGTCATGAAAAGTAAGCGACATATAACAGTAAAACGCTTTGCAAAGTAATACATTTGAACAATGCTGCACGTTAAAGTAAGATCCTCATAAGCTCAACATTCGTTGCGTTTCAATCGTTGACGATGTCATGCACCCTGCGATAAATTCGATTCGATCACATGGAAATAGCGTCTCATGGCGGTTTCTAGTAATGCTCAGGCGCTTAAACTTGTTATGGCAAGAACGGCATTACTACGCCGGTAAAACTTTACCAATAATAACGAATGTTGAACTGTCCTGGTCATGATGAAAGTTTGTACGTGAGTTAACTAGAAAAAAGTTGAAAACTTTCCTTGTTTCAACTAAAATGTAACTTGTCATCTCCGACTTGAAGTGACAGAATTTTTGTCTCATTAATAACGTAATAACGTATTTATGCCAAATTCTAGTTCTCGTTCAAAAATATTTGCTTGAAGGTTTTTGTGTACGAAGTATAGTTAGTTAGTTATTTGATTCATATATATTCAGAATCCTAGGCTATTAACGTCTTTACAAAGAATTTGGAAGATGGGTGTATGTACAAAAATTTAGATTTTTAAATTAAGGGAGGCTAAGGGGTTTCCGTTGTTTGGTTGTGACATCGGGTTCATCGCATTTTAGTGGGTTCCTATTCACTATATAATATGAACGTTATACAGTTCTTTATGCTAGTTAGTTAGTTAATTTATCTAAAGACATTCAGAAACTTAGGCTTCATGTCAAATCAGCTGATATTTTTAACTCCAGGTTAGTCGTGTATGTTTCAGCGATTCATCCCGTCCTGTACCGTCAACAGGTAATGATATTGATCAAATATTAAATAATAATTCAATTATTTCCCAAGAATAATAAAAAAAAAGGTTCGGGCGGTGAACGCTCTCCGACGTCCATACGTTGGAACCAACCCCTTGTTTTTTGTTTCCGGCTTCCCAGTAATCCATTCTTCCCTAATGCACTCCAATGCGTCACATATTTTGGCGAAAAACCAACCACTCAGAGCAGAGTCCAATCTCTCCGGGGGAACGCCTATGATGAAAACCCCGCACAGATCATCCCCTACGAAGGATGCCTCTAATGCTCTGCAGTGAAATCCTGCGTCTTGCGAGTGGCCAGATAAATCATGGCGTCTCGAAAGCCGCAGCAGGAAGTGACGGTGGACGGGCAAAACATTTGCAGAAAAAGTGGCGACAGAAACTCAAAATCGATAAAATGTTAAGTCGCAACGATAGCGCACGTTTAACATAAAAACACGTTGCGATGTTGCGACGTGATCTGGAGTGATGAAGGGGGCACCGGTTTCCGGTTGGGGAGAGGGGGGGGGTTGGGGGTTCAGTCGTCGCGGACACGAGCTTTCCGCGAAATCCGCTGAAAGCTCTGCTGCCGGACGCATTCCTCCACGAGGTAAGCAGTTGTTTATCGGGCCGGCCAGAAATTGCGCCTCAGCTCAGGCGCCGAGGGCTAGAAACTTATGATGCCGTGCTAAAAAGAACTTATCACTATTGCCGTGCCAAGGAAAAACGCCGTATGAGCCTTCAGGCGTTGCCAAATTTCCTTCGACGAATCATGAATTTTCCGGAAAATTTGTGAATATTTCTTCTCCAATTTTACCGCGGATTTTGTTCGTAATTTGATATGAAAAATCTAAAAATTGCAAGGACAAATATTCAAAATTTTCTCAAATCTAAAAATTGCAAGGACAAATATTCAAAATTTTCTCCAAAAATAAATCTTAAAGCCGTGCGAATTTTTGGACGTTGCCAAATTCCCTCGATGAAATTTGATTTTTTAAAGAAACTTGCAGATAGTATTTAATTTTAGAAGAAGAAAAAAAATCAGAGAATTTCAGTCGTAATGTGAACTGTAGTATCTAATAATTCCGAGGAAGAATATTCATAAAGTTCCTCTAAAGTTAATATTTCATCGGGGGATATTCGGGAACATTCAAATATTCATAAGGCAATTTCTTTTAAAATGCCAGCGTGCACAGAGCACATGCCGATATGACAGCAGTAAGACCGCTCAGGTGGATATACAATTCGCCGCAAACCTTTCTTTTTGAAGACGTTAAAAACGGGGATTCGCTATTTTTGGAAACGAGAGGCTGTCGAAGTATTGCGTAACGAATCTAGGAGGGAAAGGAGGCACGAAATTGCGCCACGGTGCGTTCAGTTGTAAGGAGGGGGTCATGCCTAGAGTTACGTAAATATGCCAAATATTTCAGAGAAGAAATGTCAAAATATCTGGACAAAAAACTCCCTCGAGTATCTTCAATTATTAAATGTGACAGGTTCAGTTAATTTCCATACAGAGACGGAATTTTAATTTTTAAAGGAAACATGTTTAGTCTGATCGTGGCAGATTGCAACTCTAAGAGTGAGACAAACGAAAATAAAAACACAATATGGAAATAGAGCAAGGGACATGACGCGCGATCGATAACGGCGCAGAGATACAACTATTCGTACTTGATGGATGTCCGAGTTGCGTCTCTAAAATTGAAGGCGCGATGGCGCGAGGCCTGAACTCGCAATGCTCCGCTCTTTTCTGCCAAAAAGGTGCAACTCAGACTCGGAAGAAAAGTTAAATAACGAGGCCCGATTACGTCTTTCTTATCTTTGGCTGTGTTGCTCACGTAGTCCATAAAGCACAATTGCTAATAAAATCAATGAAAACTAACGCAATACAGAAGTAAAAGCAAGGGAAAGGAAGCGCATCGATGACGGCGCAGAGATACAACTATTCGTACTTGATGGATGTCCGTGTTGCATCTGCAAAATTGAAGGCGCGATGGTGTGAAGTCAACTTACAATGCCTCCGCTTTATGCTGCCGATGAGGTGTCTCTCAGATTTGAGAAATTAGTTAAAAAACGAGATCCGAATATGTGTCTCCTATCTTCGACTGAGTTGACACTTGATTTTCTCTTTTTTTTTAAAAAAAAAAAAAAAAATTTGATGTCTGATGATTTCTATACATTATATTTGGATATGTTAGTTCCACAAGGAAAAAAACCTGTAAACTATTATGTTCCACTTTGACCTATTAAGAGCTCACCATTTTGCAAAAAAATGCCAAGAAATGTCTGCTTTCGACCTACTTCCGTCCTTCATTTTCCAGGAAATTTGGGATAGAAAAACCTAATTTTTTTTACTTATTTCTAAAACGGCCCCAGAGAAGGTCCTCAAATACCGATCAGATTTCCACAGAACATCAGGGTTCCTTTCATTCCTGAGTTCGTTTATTTCCACTTCAAATCAATTTCCGGTCTCGCCCTTACGCACTAAACCCTCGCCGACTCGCACATTTCTAAAACAATGAAAAGGAGAAATTTATTGCACCGGGCAGTTAACATGTTGACGGACAATCACCAGGTAAGTCCATTTGGAAATAAACGGCTTTATGAGCCCTAAAAACGAAACAAAAAATAAACTTTGATGGGAGTGACATTTAAAATTTGAGCCAAATCCGGGAACAATGTAGTGCGCTACCCTCTGAAGCACAAATCGCCTAAATTCAACTCAGAACCGCCGGTAGATGCGCGGTTTTCGAAGCGCGGGTTATCACCCGAACGGGCCATCATTGATGATGACCGGCTGTAAAAAGCGTCCAATTGGAGCGAGGGAAAAAAGGTAAAGTTCATCAGTCCCGGCTGAGGTGTAAAAAGTAGAAACTGAGCGGTGGGAATGTGGGTTCAAAACTAGGTTTTAATTGATAATAAAATGGTGGCGGAGTGGCCTGGCCGTGTTGCGCTGGTGTGGGTGAGGGCGCACTGCAGGCTGCAACGCGGGCCCTTTAAATATTCAACGAGGCTTGAAAGGTTCTTTCGTCAAAAATTGATCCGGGGGAATCGTAACAAAAGCGATCGACTCGGCATTTCGTTGTGTTAAAGGTAACGCGGGAAATGAGATTTCCTCGTTAGAGGGTGAAATGGAAGAGGCACTTGAGATGGTATCGCTGCAGCCTTTTCATGTGGATTGGACTTCATTTATCGGGGATTACACTGAAGGAAATTTCCATCCTGATAAATAGGAATATTTCCCTTGATACCTTTTTTCCCCGGGCGACTGAAATGCTATCTGGAACGACCAGAGTTCTTTTGGGAGGACACGACTTCAGCCTGGGGAAATATTCAATAAAGACTCGCATTCATAAAAACGGAAATTATTAGTTTAGGTATTCATTTATTACTTTTTTTTTCTTTAGGAAGTGAGCTGGTTTCTCGTCACTGACTTTTTGTTTCAAAGTTCGAGGTAAATTTTTGTTGTTTCCTTTCGAGAACAAAGTCCTCCTTGGGTCATTTTACAGACCTCGAGCGTCCATATTAATAAAGACATTTCATATTTTTTTTTCATAATCAATTCATTTTCTTCAGACTTTAATTGCTACTCAAGTACAGTAAGCACTCGATATTCTACAGGAAAAATTATTTTTAATTCGTGAAATGTGATTAAAATGTGAGGATGGTTTGAATCATAATTTATTTATGCATGAACTCATTGAAGTCTTGCATATAGATGACATGAGCGTAAAAAGTTAGTCTGGTGAACTTTACATAGAAATTTGCCAACTTTTGATATTTTTGTATCATTTCAAGTTCAATATTTGCTCCAATAATTAAAGAAAAAAGAGAATCCAAGTTTTTGTTGAGCCATAGAGTTAATTTTTCAGAAGAAGAAAGTTTTTAAAAGGCATCGAGTTTATCTACAGGCGGAGGATCGGTACCCATAGCGTGGATAGTACCTCTTTAGTGCTTGAAGCTATTTGCGGCACGGAGTACTAAGCGATAATATAGTGGAGTTGCAATAAAAACTGCTCTTTTTCAAGCGGGAAGAAAGCACAGAGAGCGCGGTTTGCGTACGCTAAAACTGAACCGTAAACAATGTAACTCGGAATCCGAGTTCTGTAAGAGGTGTATTAACTGCATCGCCTCCAGCTCGCAGTGCATCTAATTCGGACCCAATTAGGCGGAGCTTTGGAAGCACTGAGGGTGAATTAGAGCGACGTAGCTTTAATTTTCATCCGACGACCAGACTGCCGTGCTGAGGAAAAACGCCGTATGAGCCCTCCGGCGTTGCCAAATTCCCTTCGATATATCGCGAATTTCCAAGGAGACTATGCTATATTCTTCTCCGAATTTTTCAGAGAATTTTACCCGTTATTTAATCTTCAATATCTGAGAGTTTCAAGGAAAATTATTCTTAAATTTCCTCAAAAATAAATGTTGTGTTGAGGGACGTTTGGCAACATTCGGATGATCGTGCGGCGTTTTTTCCTAGCGCGAGAGTCGAGCTAGGGCACCTCCCAACCTGAGGAGCTGAGTTAAGAGCACCTCTGCACAAACAAATGACCCCGGCTACTAAACGATCGTAAACTTCAGTCGAAAGTAAGCGAGTTTGAACCTCGCGCCCCGGTCTAAGCAAGAAATACGAGCTCACTTTTGCATTAGAAATGTATGAGGACGCGAGAAAAAGTGAAACACATCAAGCTACCTTCAATTTCGGCTCGCCGAGGAGGAGCCAGAATGGGCAGGGAACTTTCCTTATTTTCTTACTACTCGGACACCTACACTCTCGGTAATTTAAACGCTACATGAGGAAGGAAAATTCATAACATGGGGAGCGCCATCAGCTGGACGATTGTTGAATCGTTATCGAATGACCTTGATCGATTAATAGCATTGCCAGGATAGGGATCTATCGATCAAGCTCATTCCATAACGATTCGATAAATAGCATTGCCAAGATAGGGATATATCGATCAAGCTCATTTGATAACGATTCGATTAATAGCATTGCCAATATAAGGGATTTATCGATCAAGCTCATTCGAAAACGATTCAACAATTGACAGGTGCAGGGCCGGATTAAGAAGGTGGCCACATGGGCCACGGTCCATTGCGGCAAATTTTGCAATTTTTGTTAAATGTAGGTATAAAAATAAAACTGCAAACGGGAAAAGGCGATAAAATCTTGCATTTCCTGTGAGTATCTTAATTTCTAATTTTGTCATTTTACGGTGATACAAAAGACAGCACCTTTAATTAGTCGAGTTATGAGAGAAACCAAACACGCAATTTGGCGAGAACGCTCATTTATGAACGTCCTTGGCCGTTTTGGTCCGACATTGGAATCTAAATTTTGTCAGTGACATTTTTGTGTCAGAAGTTGGCTGCCCTTTCATTAGTCTAGTTGAGAGAGAAACCAAACACGCAATTTGGCCTGGAGCGGCGCGGCGCGGCGCAGAGAGCAATGATGACGAGATATCGAGATGAAAAGGAGAGGCTCTCGGTGCGGCAGTCGGCACGTAACACGTATTAGCGCCTACAAGACTGCATGAATACTTCACGCACGGCGTCAAACACAGTACGGTCAGCAGCGCAGCGGTTGACGTGTAACGCATAGCGTCTTCAAGACTGCATGAATACTTCACGCATTGCGTCGAACACAGTGCGTTCAGCAGCGGTCGGCGTGAAAGGCATAGCGCCTACAAGAGAGTAGGAATACTTCACGCACTGCGCCAAACAAAAAGCGATCAGCACGGCACGGCGCGGCGGTGGAGGTTAAAATTATTGAACCACATTTATGATCGTTCTTTCATAATTTTTTCGTGTTTTACTTATTAATGGAAGGCATTGTCCACACAGAGACAGGTTTACGGAACTTAAATCTCTCAACAAGTTCCGTGAATTTTTGCTAGAGTGTTGACAGGGCTTCCGCAAAAAATGTATCTAACACGAGTAAACGCGTCTTATGCATCCCTCTCCCTCCGGCACGTTCACTTGACGGTTTTTATTGATGTTTCAAAACAAATGAGATGGGGGCGGCAAAATACAGGCGGCTCATGGGCGGCAAGTAGGTAAATCCGGCCCTGCGCAGGTGTGGCTGAAATTGCGCATGCTGCTTCTTCTTGAAAAATAATCTAAATGCTCTTGCTTCATCAACTTCATGATTTCAACAGAATCCTTTTTTAAGACGATAGGAATGCAACAGAATTCTCCTGCAAGGACCACAGGAGAGCTATTACTTAAATTGAGGATTGGACATTCTCCTTGATCTAAAAGGAAAGTTTGATAAAAAAAAAATGAAGTTGAAGTAAGATTTATACTCCTCACTTTGAACTCCTCGCTTGTTTTTTTTTCTCTTCATAATTGGCATTGGAGCAGCGTATTATGTTTAATTGCTTAATACCTCAGAATCCTTTTCGTCTGTCCTTCAGAGCAGGCGATCCCTACTTGAGCAAGATAACTAGATCAAAGGAGTTGAGTTTCCCATTTCGTGGAAGATGAGTTTACGCTATCTTACCTTTGATAAAATAAACCGCATAGCCCTCAAACGATTCGCCGACAATTATTCAAAGCTCATTCCTCATTTTTTATCCATCTTAACTGGATACTTTCTGCGTTAATTCATGCCGAGCAGATGAATGATTTCAGTAAGTTAATGAAATTTCACATTTTTTGGAATTTTTGGCGGCGAATTGCTACGCGGCGGTGGTCACCCACTTAAATTAAATAAACGGATACTGGGGCCCATTACGATCCTTAGGGACCAAAACAATGGCGGCAACCCTGGAAGCTTGGGAGGGGGGCTGTAGGGAATATCTTTGACCGTATTGACCTGTCGCACTTTTTGGCAACCTTGCCATGGTAGAGGTCATAGTTTGGATTGATATTTTAATCGGATTTTAAATATTGAGTAATGCGCCTATAACTATGTAATTTGAGATAAGTTACCGAATTAAATATAATTTCTGGACAAATTTAACTATCTGCATGCAACGTCTGCCACTCATCTTCAGCAGAAGAGTTTTATGGAGTCTACGATGGCATCTTAAGACATCTTTGCGCATCAAATTTGAAAAAATCTATTCAGCCGACATCTCTACCATGGGAAAAGTAGATAACAAGTGCACCAGGTAATAATCCTCGAAGGTTGGCATCAACCTCTCCCCATCCACAGTCATAGGCAACCCCCGCCCTCCCCCAAGGACCCCTATAAAACCCAGTGAAGGACAAGAAGCAATGCTTTTTAATTTTAAGATTTAATTACGAAAAAATATTGGTTTCTTTTTTTCAGTTTACTTTATTTCATCGGCGGATCCAGCAAATTGGCAACATCTTCTTTTCTCCATTTAAACATATGAAAATGTATCGATTCTTGGAGGGGCCGGGTGCTCCCACAAGAATCGATTATTTAGCATAGGTTTAAATGGAGGAAATCCGGTGTTGCCAATTTGCTTGATCCGACTCTGCTTTATTTACAGTTATTCTCTATGGTCTTTACTCTCTTTGTAAGGGCTCTTCACTCTAATCTTGCTCAGTGGCGTGTCTGAAACTTCACGTCGCAATCCGCATGTGGAAGCGTGGCTCAATACGTCAAAGCACCATCAAACCCGTCTACGTTGAGGCGGCGGGGCCGAAATATGGGCGAGCGATTGCTCTCGACCTCCTGAATAAAAAATGACTTGATAATAGGGTTATTCCGCGCCCGTCGACCGCCAACGCCGATTTGGGGCTGAATTTGCGAGCGAGTGTACGGTCTTCACTCCGACCGATGAGAAGACTCGCTGTATGAACGCAGGTGACACTCCAATTTCGTAGATTTTCGTTGCTTTCCTCGCATAAGAACGTAACTACACTGCCGCACTGAAAAAAAAAAAAAAAAAACACATTGGATCCACAGTCCAGACTCTTGAAAACATTGACAAGAAAAAGGGCTCTTGATTCTATCAGATTTAAGCTTAAATCAAAAGGAAATCCGCTCAAATTAAGAGGCTTGCTTCTTGATTTAAGCTTAAATCGGATTGAATCAAGAGTCCTTTTTCTTGTCAATGTTTTCAAGAGTCTGGACTCTAGATCCATTGCGTTTTTTTTTTTCCCAGTGCGTGCTTAGAAAGAACGCCGTATGAACATTCGAGAGTTGCCAGATTTCCTTCATTAAAATGTTTATTTTTGACAAAAGTTTTGAAAATTTTTCCTTGAAATTTTTAGGAACTTTAGTTGAAATTGCGTACAAAATTTTCTGAAAAATTGAATGGAAAATATTCGTAAATGTACCAGGCAATTTGTGTTTTATCAAAGGAAATTAGGCAACGTCTGGAGGTTCATACGGCGTTCTTCCTTAGCACGGCAGTACACTTCTCGATTTTACCAAATTCCTCCCCGCAAATTGAAATGATATTAGGAGAATGTTGAGCACAAACTGATTGGAGTGGAAGCATGGGTCGTAAAGACAATTTATGTTTGTGTTTTTTAGCCAACGTGCGTTAAAATTTCAGCATAAAACTGAAAATCTCAATACAGAGGAAAAAAAGTCTTATGAGCACAATTTTCCCGCACAGAAATATGCTGTTGGGTGCGACACTATAGTTACGATCATTGAGAAAGGCAGCTGCAGACGCGTGTGCAGGGCAGCAGAATGTTGAGCATTGCTATCTGAAAATTCCACTGATTTTTGTTCCAACCCCAGACAAAATCAGAAAAATTTTGGACAGCCAGTCTGCCGTCCCAAGGAAGAACGCTGTATGAGCTTTTAGACGTTGCCAAATTTCCCCCGATTAAAACGTTTATTTTGAAGAGAAAGCTATGAATACTAGTCCTTGAACTTTACAGATATTATAGATTTAATCCCAAACAAAATTGTCTGAAAAATTAGAAAAAAAATGTTCGGAATATTCTCAGTAAATTTGGTAATTACCGAGCCAAATGTGGCAAAGTCTAAAAGCTCAAACGGCACTTTTCTTTAGCATGACAGAAGTGCTCTGATATCTTCTTGTACGAAGTTGAATCTTTTGAGTCAATTTTGCAACCTTGGAATGGAGTCACGTCCCTTCGTTCGGACAACGACGATTTGTCTCCTCAGGATGAACTGCATCGGAAAGATGCACATTATTATATCGATGCAGTGGCCAAGGGCTGGTCCATCAGATAATATGCTGATCGCAGTTCATTCTGCCGTGCTAAGGAAAAACGCCGTATGAACATTCGAAAGTCGCCAAATTTCCTCGGATAAAACGATGCATTTTTGACGAAATTCATGTATATTTTTCTTTGAAATTTTCAGATATTTTAGATTTAATTGCGAAGAAAATAGTCTTAAAAATTTGAGGAAAAACCTTTACAATTTTCCCAATAAATTCGTATTTTACCAGAGGAAATTTGGCAACGCCTGGAGGTTCATACGGCGTTTTTCCTTAGCAGCATTAATGTCCGTCGCCTAGCTTTCTCTCAGTGCGTGGGCTTATTGAATCAACTTGAATGAATCGAACTGCGCACGGATCATTATAAGCCTGATTACTGATCGACCCGCTAGATTTAAGGGTGCCAACAACGTAAATGCTGGTAGGCATGGTAATCTTGAAACGCAGCAGCTTTCCGTTTCTGAATCCGGACACTGACACCGAGACGCGAGTAATTTTGCGAAATTTGGCAACCGCGCCGCGGGAATAGAGGAAGGATCGATAGAGAATGCTCTTCGTGTAAATGAAATGTTAATCCGTGGAGGGCATCAATCAAAGCATTAAACAAGTGAGCGTTTCGTCGCCCGATCGGATATGACTGCCGAGTTTTTCGCGCTCCTACACGGAAGGCGAAGAATGATTGATTGAATTTATCATACGTGCCAAAATTGGAGCATACAAGGTAAAGTCAACCCATTTAAAAATTGAAGGCGCACTAACTTATTACAAGAGTGAATTTTTCTGCTAGGAGAGCGTTAATAAATTGTGTAACGCGCGATGAGGGGGAGGGGATACGAGCCTCTGTCACGCTGCGTTACAAGGGGGGTAGTGGTAGGTCAGTGCCAGTGTTACGTAGCCCTTTCTACTGATAAGAAACACACCAAATCCAAAATATACATCTTACTTATTTCATCGACGTTATTTGTCACACTATTACTAAAAGCACTTCGAATTACATCCAGCGATATATCCAACGGTTTACTACAATTTTTGGGAACTGAGGGGGAGGGGGATCTGTCAAGAGGTCCGTAATTATCAAGGGGAGTTTGGGTTTGCGTTAAGAAAAATTTCGAGAGTGGAGAGATAGGGAGGTCAAAAATGCGGGAAAAGTGCGTTACGTAATTTAATAACACTCCCAGGTCAGTCGGCAAACGGATACAAAATTAATGTTTCATGAAATATCTGCGATATCCAAAATAATGCTTGGTGAAAAAACTGAAAAACATGATGTACGAGAATGTGTATGGACGTTATTTTGCTATTAAGGGTCCTTTATTTCTGGCTAGTCGAATAATTAGCGGTCGCTTGGAGCACCGTTTTCTTGGATGAAAAAATGATGACAGATTTGATCAAATAAATGGGCCACACTACTTCTACTAATTTAGTTCTACTGAAACATATGGAAGAAGCAGCCGTCTACTTCAACTCAATAGGGGAGACAGCTATTCAAAGTCTTTTCATGAAATGATAATATTCAAAAAGGTAAAATGTATCATTGTCTCGGTCAAGTTTTTCTGTAGATATATATTTATTGCTTGCTTGCTGCTATGCTATTTGCGAGATAACAATTCAAACGGTTTTTGAGTTTGGATTATCATAACTCATGAAGCTCTGGGTGCAGAAAGGGCATTTCTTAGTAGCTGTATCTCAGGATCTGCGTTAACGTTTCACCCACTATAATTAAAGCATAATTAAAGCAAATGCACGGAATTCGTTAAAACTTTTACTTTATGACTTTGCTTTAAAATGATGAATGCTGGAAACTAAAAAATTCAGAAAGTTCGCTCAATATTTTCCTCTCTAAAATACATATTAGCATTTGAGACTCTGAAATACCGCAGCCAAGAAATCCACTCTCTTTAGCCTACGCCTCAAATGCCGACATGGTAACGCGTGAAAAAAAAATGTTTATGAAGCGTCGAATAGTGGTCCATTAGTCAGAAATAAGGGGCAAAAGTCAATGAAGCTCCACGAGTAAAAGCCCAGACAAGGCCAAGCATGGAGGGAAAACGGGGAATGGCATGTTGCACCATACCGCAAGCCGCCACGCCGCGCCTTGCTTGGCTGCAACCTGCAGTGCATTGCAGCCCCGCCGCGCCTCGGCAGACATGGCGTGGCAAACAGGTTGAGACCGGGACAGCGCAGTTCTGAAGTTCCCGCCACGCTAAAGTCACCGGCTTCGCTTTTGCGGAGCAAACCACACACCTCCAAGACAAAAGCGTGGGTAAACTCTCGGAAATAGGGGGATAATATTTCTGATATGATGGGGAATTCGACTGATTTTACAAGAAATAACCGAGAAACACGGATATTCAAATGTTTGAATTTTCTCAGTGTCCAGATTCCAAATTTAAATAGCACATTTTTATGTAAAAAGATTCATTCGTGTGAGAAAGATGTAATTTGAAGGACACCAAAGAAGGTAGCTAATAGCCGTGTGCTTTTTGAATAAATCTAGCTTGAACCTTTTTTTCATATATTATGCGGTGAAAAATGTATAGCAAGACGCATTTCGGAAGGTTCTCGAAATCCATTCGTTCATGTGTGTATATACTGTACACTAGAGAAAGGACCTTAATGCACATTGATTTTTTACGATTGCAGCTTTTGTCAACATGCAGGCGGCAGAATTTGGAGTTTCCAAAAAACAGGCTTTAGTCGCGGCAGACGAAGTTACTTGTGGCTTATCATATTCTGTGCCATCAGAATTGTAAAGTTGTATTTTGATTTGACAATTTTTTGAGACGTAAATAACAGATTAAAGCCTCGAATGGTTTTCCCCCCTAAAAATTACGATTTTGAACTGCAAACTTCAAATTGATGCTTTGGCTAAAACGCTCGGGCGTCTTTTGTACCAAAGTGTTCGCAAAATAATCCACTTGTCTATTAATGATACCGACATCGCAGTTCTGAGTTTGTCGGCTCACATTTCCGTTTTCCTGACAATTTTACATAAAGGACTTTTTTCATTTAGGACTTAATTTAATACTAGCCAACTTTCCGAATTTTAAAAAAAATATATCGTGATTAAAACATGTAGGTATATCAAATGAATCATTTAGCGAAAGAATAGTTAGTTGAAAAATCAGGTATATTCCAATTTGGTTAGTTTCGAATTCTCCAAAATTATTGAGACACACATCAATATATATATAAATTCTCATATAATTTCACTATAGAATCCTCGCGCCGGACAAAATAATCCATACGAATGAAATACGAGTGTACTTACATGGAGCGACAGAGTCGTAAAAGCTACGTCGCAGCCAAACGCGAGACGAAGCGGAAAAATCAGAAACGGATTCCGCGGAGGGAAGTAAAAATTGGAAAAACTTAGTCCTTTTCAAAACTAACTCGTGTCCTTTCACTCGGAATTCGACTCGGGCAAAATCGGATTGCCGCTCGTCGCAACAGGGCGAAAAACCGCGAATACAAAAAAGAACCTCGGAAATAGAAAAAAACGGAACAAAATCAACAAAAACAACACAAGTCGAGTAAGCGCGAGCGACACAGGATCACCGGAAGCGTGGTCGGGGGGAAATGCTAAGCTACTCTTCGCGAGCCGGAAAACCGCTCGGGACCGGAAGTGGAGGTGAGTCCTTTGCGAAAAGGCGAGGGAAGCAAACTTAACAAGTTCTCCCGGACTTGACGTCGTGAGCTTACTAACAAAGAGCGGCGGCGGCGGGCGAGCGTCTTTGTTTGGGCGTCGCGACGCCGCACCGCCGTCCGGCTGCGTCGGCCCATTACGCATGATTCCGTTTACGCATTCCCGCGGCTCCCGTCCCAGCAGCCGGCGGCGGGGGACGGGGTCCCTCTTTTGCACTTTCAATGTCAATATTGTTCCAATAAGTGAGCTCCAGCCCCGCGCCGCGCCGCCGGGCTGGGTTGCACCAGCCCCGGCTAATCCTCAACCCATGCACCACACTGGCTCCGGCTTAACCTCAAACCTTAGCCTTCCGACGCCTCTGTCGCTGCGTCTTCGATTTGCCACGGCTGGGAATCGTGCACCCTAGAGTACCTATAGATGCGTTCTCTGGAGGCATCAGAGAAAAAACCTAGCTGATTTTTCATGAATTGCGCTGATGACCAACTTTCGTCATGTGACTGTCATGGCGCGGCGGCTCAAGTCTGTTGTCATCGTGTTCTTTTCGGATTTATCGGTTTTCTGGGTTTTGTTTATGTTTACTTCAGGAGCGTGTAAATGGCGGGAATGCGAGATACTTGAGGTTGATACTTGATACCTTTAAAAGGTGCTGGGCGATTGCGTTGGCCGATGACCCGCCATGACAGTCATCGGGAAATTAGCGAGAAGTCAGCAAGTCTTCAAGAACGATCGTTCAACTCTCAACAGTACTCATCGGGTAATCAACAGTTGACCTGATGCCTCCTGAGAACACATATACGGGAGAATATTGCCATATCTGTGCCGCTCTCTGATTGGTTCATCAGTTTAAGGCTATCATGGAGCTTCAAAGTTGGCCCAATGTAAACAAACCCGACCCAGATGAACACGTACTATCGGCTGAGAAATGAATGATAATCACACGCAAAGGTTAATTTTCGGCAAAATATCCATCGGAGTACGATCCGAACTCAATTCAGAAGTTGGATATGAACAAATTTCTATCACATCCAAAATCACGTCTAGAACTTTGTAGAACTTCGTCGCCATCTTATTTGTTTACGTTGGGCCAAACCAGGAGCGGAGGGGCAGGGGTTTGTTTACATTTGTCCAACTTTGGGACTCCATGAAGGATTGAAACGGCAATACTCTCCCGTATACAAGTACTTTAATGCACTCGAGGCAAAGACGCTATTAGTGGAGAAGTCTTAATAGGGATTCTCCATTAAATCGAACTTGATCCAAAACAAGGACAATCGGTCAAAAATCGTAAGAGAGTAATCGATTTTCTGTCTTACTGCGTACAGGGTGATCCAGGGTTAAACAGCCAGACTGCAGCAGCCGAAACACCTTCAAACCCCTTCATCAAATTGAGATTTCGATTCTTTTTGATCAATTATGAATTCAGGGTATAACAGTGCAGGAAAGAGCAAATTTTCATAAGATTTGGTTCATAACCGCCGGTAAAATTCAAGGAAAACGATTTACTTTCTGAAGCTTTTTTATCGTGGGGGGGGGGGGAGCTCCGACTGGGGGCACTTTTGGAAAAAAATTTATACAACAAAAAAGTCTTATTCTGACCCATGGAACACGCTCCTGCAGTCTGGCCGTTTAACCTTGGATTAGCGTGTTTATTTCGGGGGGGGGGGGGGGGTCCATCATTTGCGGGGGAGCGAATTTGGATTTCCTTTTAGGACCCTCTTCATACGAGAAATCGCTGCAAAAGAAGATGGTCACCCTCAAGCGCGGCACGAAGTCGAAGTCAAGACCAGAGGTCTCATTTCGCCTAAAATTTTGATGATACCTTAAGCACATCCATGAAGCTCGAATAGACGTATCCAAGAGTCGTACAAAGTCGCGAGCCTTGTGCTGTCGTCATCTCTTGATTTTTCGCATCTCAACCGTACTTTTAACGCCAAAGACTCGGCTCGATAGTGTTGTGAAATTGAAAAAAAACTTGAGATAAAGTTTGTTCAAAATCATGTCGGGGGTGGTCGTCTATTCGCTTTGATAGAAAGAAGCCGTCCTTGAGCTCGGCTTGAAGTGAAGTCGGAGTCAAAAGCAGATGTCTCAATGCGCCTTCCATTTTGATGATACTTCAAGCACATCCATAAAGCACGATTAAAGGTATCAAATAGACTTGGTAAGTGTAAATATATAATTTTCTTTTGGCGTTAAAGATCGATTACAGAGGATCGATAGATCATGTTGTGTCGGATCATTACGTGGCGATCCGGGCATATTCGATTGGCGAATTTTGAAATTTTGAGATTGGCGGGAATGATCGAAATCTTTGGATCGATTATTCAAAATATCGATTGTTCGGAAGCCGATCCTTTAACCGAATCGATTCCCTCCGGGCCGATTCATATCGATTCTTAAGAATCGATTTTTAGCCCGAGACGAGCTACTACTACAGTATATGCATTCAAATCTTGAACAATTTTTTTAACCCTAATCTGTTTGCCGGATGGATTTCGACGAGGGCAAGGAATGCCATGGTCGTGCCGATACGTCTTCACTGCTTTGTCCAAGGTATCCACAAGCGTTTTACCTCAATCTCAATCGCAACAGGTTGGCTACTTATGCTACTCAGTTATGGAAATGGAGCAGAGAAGGTAGTTAATGAAAATAATATATTCGGAAGTGGCGTGGTGTGCTTTGCGATTCCATTTAAACCTATGAAAAAGGATCGATTAACAGGGTGTTCGCAACGAACACCTTAATAATCGATTCTTTACCACAGTTCAAACGGGGAAATATCGATAATCGATCATCGGGCCGCGCCACTGATATTCGGACAGGAGCCGAGGGAAAACTCATGAATTACAGCCGGTCGATTTCCAATCTCCGTGGCAACCGGCCTGAAATGACCTCGTGAGCTGGGTGACTTATTGACCCAAAGAACCTAATCGTCAGAGATGGATCTGAGGAACGGAGTAAATTCGGTGGAGAGGCGCGAACGATCGATTATCGATATTCCTCCATTTAAAGCTATGGTAAAGAATCGATTATCAAGGTGTTCGTTGCGATCACCCAGTCTATCGATCCTATTCCGTCGGTTTCAATGGCAGATCGATGGATATACCGCGAGGCACGCCACGCCACTGAGTAAATTTATTCTGCAACGGTGCAATGATGAAACGATAACATCTATATTTTACGGTCACGAATTTGAATAGCACAATGGCTGGCTGGAAGTTGTACGGAAACACTTGTAGCGCGTAAGTGTCGATTGTCGTCGGAATGGATGGGGTCCCTATCTTTCACCGGAGAATTGAATGCAAACATCGAAAACTGTATTAAACCGCACGAGCGCCAGCGTCCCAGCACAATCGTTCATTCGAAAGCTCTTCATCATTCCAGCGTAATCAATCAATCCTGGGTGATCCCTCATCAAGGATCTGTAATTGCTTTTAATACTGAGCACGCCATCCGTTACCGATACGGATACCTCCTCCTATGCCGGTGCCAGGAGCGTCCAGCCGTCCAGCCGTCCAGCTAAAGAGTTACGCATATCTCCTGGCTCAACAGATTACTTCGTTTCATGCTGGAAATACTGCGCTGGAAAAAAGGCCCTTGGACCTGGAATCCAGACTCTAAAAAAAATTGACCAGCAAAAATGAAGTGGCGGCCGTGATGATGACTTTACTGGTCGAAACGCGTCGGATTGTTAAAATTATCTGACTAATGATTTTCTTAAATTGTATATTTTAAAAATGTTTATTTTAAAAATGTTTACTCTGGGAGGCCTTGGAAAAATCTGATTTTACTCGTGGACTAATTAATGCAATTAAGCTTTTTTATCAAGGGACTTTCGCAAGAATTAAATGTAAAGGCGGCTTGTCGGGGGGTTTTTATGTAACAAAGGGGCCAAAGCAAGGGTGTTGCCTCTCCCCCACCTTGTTTAAAATATACTTAGAACATGTACTGCGTGAATGGAAGAAAAAATGTTCCGGAATGGGTGTCCCTCTAAATAATGAAGAAACTCTTTACACGTTATGCTTTGCTAATGACCAAGTACTTATCGCCCAAGATCAAGATGATGCTGAGTACATGACTCGAAAGTTGGTGGCTGAGTATCGGAAATGGGGCCTCGAGTTGAATGTCAGCAAAACCGAGAAGTTGACCGTTGGCGGGAATCAGCAAAGTATAGAATTAGAGGATGGGCGGCAAATTGGAAGCTGCGATATATACAAATATTTAGGAATGTTTTTAACCCAGGATGGAAGATTGGACCAGGCCATCAAGAAGAGGAATATGCTGGGTAGGAGGGCAATCGCTATGTTAAATGGAGTCCTTTGGGACCAAAGGATCTCCAAAGAGAACAAAAGGAGGATTTACAACGCGATTGTCAAGAGCATAGTAACCTACGGGTGTGAAGTATGGCCGATGAAACAGCGGACCCGGGAGGTTTTAGAGGCAACAGAGATGGACTTCTGGCGTAGATCCGCTGGTATTTCCAGAAAGGATCGCGTCAGGAATGAGACGGTACGGGATATCATGGATGCCAAGCAGACCATCGTGCATGACATTATGACAAAACAACTCATCTGGTATGGTCATGTCCAGAGAATGGCAGGAGACAGGTTGCCGAAGAAGGTCCTTGACTGGGTTCCTCCTGGGAGAAGACGCAGAGGGCGCCCAATGAAAGGTTGGAGGGACGGGATTGAAGCAGAAATGTTGAGGTGCTCAATCCCCCAAGATTTGTGGTTTGAAAGAGAGCAGTGGAGGTTAGGAGTCGTAGAGCGCGAGGGAGTGCTGTAAAGCGACTTGTATGTATGTATGTATGTATGTTATTTTAAAAATGCCAGGGCCAGGCCTTTTAGTTTAAGTAGATTTTCTTTTGATTGAAGTAAAACTCCGTCCGAATTAAGAATATTTTTTCTTGTCTCATTTTTCAAGAATCTAACCTATAAATCCAAGAGACCTTTTTTCCAGTGGGCCTCATCAAAAAAAAAAAAAAAAACCTTTAAGATCCGTTTCAATGAATAGGAACTCTATTTTAAGACTGCGGCCGAGCTGGCAATTTATTTCTAGCCAATGACATATCTATAATGTTCATAATACAGTAGACTCTGGATTATCCGGCTTCGTATTATCCGGACTCTGGATTATCCGGCTTCGTATTATCCGGACTCTGGATTATCCGGATCGATTTTGCAACCATGTAACTACGTACGCATTCCGATAAGTGAGCGGATCCGCGGAGAAGCGGTCGCAAGGCATATTGGCGCCTGCAAGGCTGACGGAATACTTCGCGCATTGCGCCAAACAGTGAGGTCGGCGTGGAACGCATCAGCGCCTACTAGATTGCATAAATACTTCTCGCATTACGCCAAACGCAGTGCAGTCGGTTAGTTAGTCTAAAACGCACATTAGCGGCTACAAGATTGCATGAATACTTCACGCATTGCGCGCTTTAATTGTTGTATTGTAATTTATCGTCGTCGGCTACCATTCACAATCACCATTGAGTCGTTCAGTTTGGCATTAACCTTTCAAATTCGTGTTGGTATGTACATGATGTATACATAATAAGAATACTGTGGTGTTGGTTGGTGGTGTTTGTGTTTACTATTATTATCCGGATTTCTTTTTTATCCGGATCGGGCCCGGCACCAATTAATCCGGATAATCCAGAGTCTACTGTACAGTAATTTGATAATTAAATTTTACAAGTAAATCAAGATTTGTCCAGAAGTCAAGTTTCCATGTTCAGCATCGACGACGTCATCTCATCTTCAAAAAAATGATCAATGCAGTTATAACGCGGCCGCGCCGCGGCCGTCCCAAAGAAAAACGCCGTATGAACATTCAAGAGTTGCCAAGTGTCCTCCGATAATAAATTGATTTTTTAGGAAAGTTATGCATATTCGTCCATGAACTTATAAGATATTTTAGTTCAAGTTGCGAAGAAAATTGTCAGAGAAATTGAAGGAAAAATATTCACAATTTTCAAAGTAAATTCATGTTTTATCGAAGGAAATGTAGCAACCTCTGAAAGCTCCCGACGGCGTTTTTCCTTCCCACGGGAGAAACGATCACTGAAACATAGTCGCAGTCATGTAGACTGATCATGCGAGGCTACGTTTATTTTTCTCCGTGTTTCAATTGACAGGAGGTATCTTGAAATGAATAAGAATACTATTTGAAATTAGCAGATTCCCTTTAATTCAATTGAGAAATTCCTGTTGTGGCTTAATTAACAGGAATTCCTGTTGATCCGAAACACGAGTTTTCTCGAAGCGAGGCGAGAGGAAAACCCACAAAGATGGGATGTATCATAAACTCGGCAACCAGGAACAACTGCCGAAATGAGCGCTCCTTTGTTACCCCAAGCATATAGGTTATTGGGTATTGTATGAATATATCCTAGCTTCCGATTGAATGGATCCTTGTCACGTGATCTCTCATTAATATATGCGCTCTGCCCTGCTCCCGTGGGCTATGCTCGCCGGGCTCAAGTGCCCTATAAAACACAATCGCAGCTTATAAATGTCGACTCAACAAGCTCGTATCTGTTATTTTTATAAGTTCCTTAACGAATCGATCCATCCTGGTTCTTGAGGGGTCTTAGGCTTTCCTTCCCCGTGAAAGCGCACCGAGTTTAATAAAAGGGGTATTCACGGTCGTTTCTTAAACTTTTCCTTTCTCTTAAGCGATGAGAAACGCATTGTTTGGGGAACCATCCATTCTTCTCCGTTTTTTAGGCAACATCATGAATACGACCTCGCGGCTTTGAGTTGGTTTTAATCACAATAGACCATTTTTATAAAAATACCACAAAGGAAGAAAAGGAGAAAACCAACCTGTCGCCGTGTCAGTAAAATTGAGCCAAAAAAGGGTAAAAATGCACGATGACCTCTTAGACCCCTAAAAGCTCCTGTAGACGTTACAATCAGTAAGGGCTAAGATTAAAATAACCTGTAGCTATTTTGGGCAAACTGCTCTTGAAATAAAGAATCAACAATACCCCATCTACACTATAGAGGTTCTACACCAAAAATAAAAGGATGCTGACTTAACATTCTGGATATAAAAAAGTGTGCGGCAACTCATAAAACGCTTAGTTAACCGCCACTGCAACTACAATGTCAAGATGCCAAGATGTAAAGGTAACTGCTGTGGTGGTTAACTCGGCGTTTTGTGTGTTGTCGCACACTTTGTTTCATCCAGACTGTAAAGTCAGCATCCTTTTTTTTCGGTGTAATATTAGAAGCATATCCCGAGAAGTGTCGCAGAGGAACGATGAATTGGCAATTTAAAATTTTCTCCGGATGATTCGGACGTATTTCTATCAAACGGAACTATGTGCATTAAGACATGAGCCCTGAGACCCGTAAGAATATGTGCATAACACGGCTCACGCCAGAATGCACATAGTTCCGTTTGATAGAAATACGTCCATTTGGACTGATTATTTCAGTATTTCCCTTTAGATCCTCTGTATTCGTCCTGCCACCCATGGAAGTTTTGAATGCTCCAAATGAATTTTACCTCTTCAGCACTCTGCTAAAATCACACCTTGATTCGCTTCTTTTCCTCGGGAACTGATAATCTCATGCTCAGAAAGTCCACCTCTCAGCTTTTATACAACCACGGTGTGTCTTGAGGCATAAAAAAAAATTTAGCTCAACCATTGAACCCACGGTCCACGGGGTCTGCTGTCACGATGTGAAGAAGTGGACTAAATTCATAGATTGTGCGTTATACATTCTGCTCCGTTAAAGCTTCACCGGTGGGAATGCACGTGTTTTTGGCGGCTTGACCAATGGCACGTGGCGCTCCACCACGGGATAACGTATACCTCCAAATAAGTATAGTATACCGAGCTCGTTCAAAAAATATTTGTCCAAAGGAGCCATCCGTGTCAAACGCAAAAACTTGTGCAGTAACCAATTACAAGTCACATGACCCAAAAGCGTGGGATATTTCTTGAAATAGATTGGAAGTAACACTTATGGATAGAAGCATCTGCACGCAAAAGGAAATTTTGAAATTGCAGTCGGAAGTGCTCGAAACAGCGACGGGAAAATTCATTGGAAATACCAATGTTTAGCCATTTCAAGGAAAACGGGTGACCATCCGATCTTACGGTTTTCTTTTTTCGGTTCAGTATACCTTGTACCAACAAGTTATATAAGTATTCAAGCGTTATTTAGGTCGAAAAGTATACATTATTCAGGGTTTAGACTATGAAAAATCAGTATCTGAAAGTCGGTGAGAACGAAAATACACCAACTCGGAAATTTTTAAACGCTTAGTTCTCTGTCATCAAACATGGTGTATCGATTTCAACTTGGTGCTTCACAAAGTCTCTAAGTACTTGTATTTTGGAACCAAAAAGGTTTTTCTTAAACTAATTTCTTCGCCCGCTGCGCAGTTTTAGGTGTTTCCTGAACAATTTTTTTTTCCGAGTTGGTGTTTTTTTGAACTCACTGATTCAATTATGATTGTGTTCTACAAAGATTAATTAAGTGAGATTAAACACTGATCCGCCGGTCAGTATATGCGAATTTAAGTCCTCGTATCAAAAAATTCGTTAACTTCAACCGGAATAGACGTCATGACTGATTCCATCGGTACATAATAAACTAATAAAGGCCCGCTACATTTTGGTGCAGTGGTCCTTACGTCATTTCCGGGAGTTATTGACAAGAAAATTTACGGTGCGGCCATGGGCTTTGCAATGCCGATGAGAGCTTCCTCGTCGTAATGAATTTTTCAGCAGTCACAACCAGAAATACTTCATCGTTACAAGGTAATTTTCGTTGCCATGCCTAAAATTTTACATAGCATAATGAGTCATTACAGTCATGAATCACAAACAGAATGATAGTTTCAGTGACACATTTCCTCACCAAGATAATTCTTAAGATCTCTATAAAACCCCGATCATTTTTACCTTTAAAGTCTCATACAAAGTGGCAACCCTGCTAATGTATTCACTCCCTATTTATGCACGGAGAGTTAAACTGGATGTAGAGCAGGACCGCGTTTCTTTCCATTAAGACCTCAACTTTAAGAGTTTTCTATCCTGTGTGTTTGTTTTTGAGAAAACCAGTGGCACCATGGTACTTCTTGCGAACTTCAACTTTTAAAAATGTATTCAAATCGCAATTCCCTTCCCACATGCAAGAGCTTCATTACGCCTGCCCGTGTTCAATCTCCTGAAGTTTCCAAACACTCATTTTAGAGAGAATGCAAGGTACGGTCGTCGATGTTTTCAACTTACATCACCGCTCCTACGATACCGGTGGGCCCCCATTGACTCGAAATTTATGGATCGTATCTGATACATCAAACAGATGAGATTGTATCGATATCGAATGTATCGATTGTATCAACATGTAAACATAGCCTAAAACATCAATTGAGTAATCTGAGGGAACAGGTTTCTTGTGATAGAGTTTCATTCTTATGAATATAAAATGACAATGAAAAGTGAAATCGTCAAGAATTTTCTCATTGTCAGCTTTAACTACTTAAATCCTCAACTTTTCGTTTGAGGTTACCTATGCTCTATTGTTTGGAACAAAACGATACATCGAACCACCATCGATACGATCCATTGATGAACTGAAACAACCGGAGACGATTCGATTTTTCAGCTCTCATCAGCCGCCGGGGCAATACGAAAAAAGGCCGTGGGGGGCGCGTCGATCGGGGGGGGGGGGGGGGCGAAGGATGATGGATGATTGGGAAAGGTGACCCCAACGATTCCGGAAGGGTACATTATCGAACGAAATGAGCACGGATTCCGAGCGACACAAACATATGTAAAACAGGCCCATGCTAAGTGGTTCTCACTTGGTGGTTTGGTCAGACGTAGTGGGCGGCATTCTCTCTTTCCGTTCCGGGCCCGATAAGATATGAGATCCTACCCAGGTAGATGAATGAGAAGTACCAAGGTAAACACTGCCCCGATTTGAACCGAACACTTACTCTTCTTCACGCGTTTGTTACCGCGTGGAGCCCCGAATCTCTCGAAGAAACCAGCGTCGGGAGGCTCATCTGAGATGAAGCATGTTCCGTTTCTCTTTAAAAAATACGAGCTCAACTTCGTGAGACGAGAGCTGATTCTCCTCGAGGAGGGAGCTTTAGGTATTTGAAGAATGGTCTTCAGACAGCGTTCCTGACTTCGGATTTGTTTTTACGACTAATCGCCCTTTTCTGAATAGTTTGAGTCATCGCGGTTAATAATGCACCCCTGGATGGTCTGGCGTGACTCCTAGCCGTTATCGACGTGGACTCTTCTGCTGTGCTAAGGAAGAACGCCGTATGAACATTCGGGCATTGCCAAATTTCTACCTGTAAAAACCGCATTGTCCAAGTACGTTATGCATATTTTTCTTTGAAATTGACAAAGCATTTAATTCATGATCAAAGCAAACGTCGCTGAAAATATTAGAGGAAAACACTTATGACTTTCCTCGAAAATAAATATTTTGTCAGAGGACATTTGCCAATCCTTGAATTTTCGCGCGTCGTGTTGGCTTAGCACGGCAGAGCTTCGAATAAGTTTCCCCGATACGAGCAGCGAGCGACAAATTCAGACATTAAATAGACAGTCACAAACCACTGCAAGGCTCATTTAATTATGGAATGAGTAAATAAAAGGGACTAACTAAAATGTGAACTTTCCATAAACCTACCTGGCATACGAGAAGAACGGGAGCCTTACTACGAGGACACGACTCTAAACCTAGCAACTGAATGGCAGCGACCGAGAGAAATTCCTTCATATGGTAAGGTAGGCAAAATGAGTTACCACGAGACACGAATAGTTATCTACTCAATCTCGCCTCATCACTTATTCAACGATAAGCGGCCGTAAAATAAATGTATCACACAGAGACAGGCACACTTCGCTGGACAAATATTTATCTCATTCAAAGAGAAAAAGAAAACCTCAAATGTTTAGGAAAAATATGATGGAACTTTACTCTAAAATGTTTAAGAAGCAGATTTATTGCGGTGTTGTGGATCAATACCTAAATCTTAACTGTTTCGAAAATAATGTTTTGATGTATTACTGCTCTGTAGGTTAAGGAATTTCAGGGTGAAATAATCTTAATTGATCAAAATCAGTAAAATCATTTCATTTAAAGGTTAGAGATTCGAAATCTTAGTTGGCACGGTCTTGGGAAAAGGCAGGTTCTTCGCAGTTCTTCGCAGAGTTCCAACGGGCACCATGGTTAGAGGTTGCGATTTCCAACCCTCAGCGCCTTAATTAGAATTTTAATTCAAAAGTACATCTGTGATGAAGTTTCCGCTTCTGCCTTTCGAGGAGATATTGACTTCACTCTTTTGGATAGTACATAAGATGAGCGTTTCGTAAGTCAGAATTTAAACACGTCATTCAACGAACTAGACATGAATCTACTCGTACCTAACCTCAGGATGAGCCTAAATTGATAGATATTTGAACTTCATCCTCCCGAAACTGGTAAATAAGGGGCTTTCAAAGCGCGTACCAGGAAATATAAATTTCTATCCATGAGCATCAGTATTCAGGGGATAAATTGGCCGTCTTAGAGGGCTGAAAAGCGAGAAAATCGTTTTGAGATTCCCGTCTCGAGGGGGCTGAGAAAATTCGCCGGAATTAACATCAACAGCAACAGACAGGCTCGCGAAAACGGCGCACAGTGGATCGAATCAATTAGAGAGGTCAGACATGAAATTTGATGCGAATTTTGATGTTTAATTCGCCTTATTTTAAATTTCAAGGGGTGTTTCGAGAAGAAAATTTTACGAGGAAACCGAAAAAACCACTTTTAGAACCTCTAAGTTTCGTATGAACGGAGTTATGAGCGTTTAAAGTTTCCGAATGGAGATGTTGCATGTGTGAGGAATTTGCGATTTGACTGATGATTCTTATGTAAAAGTTGGCGAGCAACACGATTGTGCCACTGGTTTTCTCTGAAATCAACTCCCAAGCTCAAAAAAAGCTCTCAAGTTGAGGCCAAAATGGAGGGGATATCCCGCCCTACCCTGAGAGTTCACCTCTACATCAAGACAAACTCTCCGTGCAAAGATAGGGAGCAAATACATTGACAGGGCTGCCACTTTATTTGGGGACTCCAAAACTGAAAACACGACAACCCTGCTAATGTATTTGCTCCCTATCTTTGCATGGAGAGTTTGTCTTGATGTAGACGTGGACTCTCAGGGTAGGGTGGGATATCCCCTCCATTTTGGCCTCAAGTTGAGAGCTTTTTTTGAGCTTGGGAGTTGATTTCAGAGAAAACCAGTAGCACCACCGTGTTTCTCGCGAACTTTAACCTAAGAATCAACAGTCAAATCGCAAATTTCTCACACATGCAACATCTCCATTTTGACCGACCACTCCTTTTGACTCGGTCCACCGTGCGGCGCTGCAAAAGAGGAGGCCAAAGGAGCCTGGCTGCTCAAAACAATTCCTCCCGGGAGCTACCGCGCCGTGGAGCAGTGCAGGCGGGAGTGGAGGAGGGGGGGGGGTTGAGGGGGTCGGAAAAATTTGATACCCCCATCGTAACGGATAACGGGCAACGGGTAACGGCTGGAAGGAGGTAGTTCGTAGTCGGCGAGACCCGAGAGCGGGGCAGGAGCTGCTGCGGCCAATAATCCACTTGTCTCGAGTGGAGTAACGCTCAAATTATTTTGATGAGTTTCGAGAGTGAGGCGCAGTGCCTGGAGGGTTCGCCATTTTTTCTTCGCCCCGGATAAGTTCGCTTGCAGCCGGAGTCGGGGTTGCCAGCCTCGGAGCTCCGCAAATTTTCCGCCTTCTAAATTGGAGCTTTTCATCCCGAAAAAGTATGGTAATTTCGTCAAACGGCCGAAATTTGAGTGAACGTAGTCGTACACTCAAAAAACAAGTATGGGAAGAGTGACTTACCAGCCGAGTTATGGATCATGGAACCATAAAATATAGTTCGTGGAACCACGCTTATAGGTTCACGACCAATAGAGTAGGGCCCAGAAAGCCATACTGTAGACGGTAAGTTATTTTGGTTAGAGATTATGGATCTCCGAGCCATTTTTTATGGGTCTCAGAGTCATACCTTTTTTGAGTGATGTCACGAAAATGGGCTTGTTGCAAACTCTTGCTGGAGCAAAAATAAGATCTATTACTCGTGGAAAGTGTCTCAAAAATTACGATGAGCGCAACGGCAAAGTCTGAAATGCACTCCTTACTTCACAATTTGCATAAGAAATTTGCATAAAAAAATCGTATAGATTTCCAAAATTTCCTAGGGAAAAAGAAAAATCTGAACAAACCTATGCTAATTAATCTAAGTTAAATCATTAAGTGCTGCTAGTATGTATTTTTATTCTTTTGTGGGTAAATTTCGATCAATCAAGGCAGGCGGATGTTCTAAGTGGGCGAGATACCGATTACGATTAATCGATTTGCTAAATAATCGAAATCCTTTACCGCAAACTTCCTTCCTTTTGCTCAAAACACAACTAGGATACCTGGATACATCACCAAATCCTCTCATCCTTTAATTTGTTACGTCCGTGCCAGTGGCGTGGCGCGCTTTGCGATACATCGCTCGATCTGTCATTGAAACCTATGGAAAAGGATCGATGAATAGGGTGTTCCTTAATAATCGATTCCTTACCATAGCATCAAATGGGGGAATATCGATACTCGGTCATTCACACCTCGCCACTGGTCAGTGGTCTGTGCGCACTTTCAAAATACCCCAAAGTTCTAAGAGGATCACTCTCTATACATGCGGGTGAAATCCTTTTTAACCTACGATACTAAAGGAGGATTACACAAACACCACACTTTTCCCCACATGTCAGGTTGTCCCCAGTCTGCACGGGCTTAGCTGATAAGTGCCAAGTTAATAATTTGTGAATTCGCTACCGCGTATTCCGCGGGCAACGAATCTATTAAACAGGCATGATGGATCGCCTGTCTTGTGTCCCCCTTTCCCCTTCCAATCTGGGTTTCCGTGCTCTGAGGAGAGTGCGATTAAAAAGCAAGTTCACTCTCCTTCCCTTCTTTTTCGAGAACAAATTCTGCGTTTTGTTGTACTCGCGCTTTCATGCAGTGGTGTCAGAAGCCATGTTTGCAGACGAACAACTCGTCAAGTTTGAAATTGGGGGGTGACTTTTTTTTATGGGCAGTTTGTATAATCCGCCAAAGTTTTATCTGTTTTCCCTTGGTGATATTCTCCCCCCCCCCATTTATCTTTTATCCCTAATCCTTCAGCCCCCCCCCCCCGTTTTTCCGTATAAAAAATTTCGCTTAATTTTGAAAAAACAAAGATATTTTAGACGTGAAAACCAAGCATTCTGCAGTGGAAAACGGAGTCAAAACTGCTCATTGCAACCTCAATCCCTCAAATTGCCTCTAGAGAACAACAAATTGTCAAAATTTTCCATGGGATGCCCCCCGGACCCCCTGGAAGGAGTTCGCTCACAGCCCCTGGAAATTCACGGCTGTTATGAGGGTGGGAGGGGTGCAAAGTAATAAAAACCACTGCTTTCGTGACGTCTTGCGCCTTCCTCTTGAAATTCCAACTGTTCTTTTAGTTTTCTTCTTGCGATCTCTGATAAAAAAGTCCTTGGCTGATCAGCTGGGTTTTGATCAAAGGAACAGGCCGCGACTGTTTATGATAACCTCGGAAGAATTTGTATTACTGATTTTTTAACTGGAGTGACGGTTGAAGTAATCAGTAATTATGAATAGCGTTTCCGTTTCCTGATCGCAGATTTCCTGTTACCACGACCAGATGTTGAGATAACCTTGATATTAATTGCTAAAGTGCGACACCGTGTATCTCCAAGCAGTGTTTCCGCTCCTGTAGTTTATTTTTTCGAAGAGGGTTAAGTCAACTTTGAAGTTTACAATTCACACAGAATATTCTACCAACAGAGAAGAAAACTCATGGAAGTTTTCAAGAAATTACGCTCACCGGTTTTTCAAAGAAAAAATGAATTATGATCAGAAGTCTGCAACGTTGCAAGAGGAAATACGTGGTCTCGCTTTTTAGTCATCGAAATACTGTTGATGCCCAAGGGTTTCCTACTGTAAGTCATGTAAGAATTGGAGTAACACTTCAGATTATACAGATGCTGGTGCACTGCCCTACATCCTCCCACTCACGTTCTTTTGATGACTGAGATAGGTGGACTCCTTGGGCAAACTTGTTGAGCCGTTAGCTACCAGTAACTACTGAACTTTTGTGACATTTTAAGGAGTGCAGAAACGTTACCAGCTCAGCCAAATGCCTGACTCATCGAGGAAATAGCGACCTAGGCGTGATGGCTAAAATATTTGTAGAATTTTGAGTTGACATTTTAACGCAAACGAAAGAATGCAACGGTTCTTGTCCCTCGTTCCGTTGCGATATGACGAAATGATACTACATCCAGTAAACTTTTCCGGGCGTCTGTCATGAGGTGTTGCATTTTTAACTCTATGAGGTTCTACCCCGGCCGCTATGCGGTCTAACTCTGCCGTGCTACGGAAAAAGCGGCAGAAAATATTTATTTTTGAGGTGCGTTATGAATATTTTTCCTTGAAATTTACAGGCACTCTAGATCAAATTACGAACAAAATTCCGTAAAAATTGGAAGCAAAATACACACAAATTTGCCCAAAAATTCATTATTTGTCGAAGGATTTGTCTGAGAATTTATACCTTTCAGGCGTTGTTCCTTCGCACTGTAGATCTCCCATCGGGCGCTTTTTGTCTTTAGCAGGCCCCTTTGCGCAATTAAAAAAAGTACTGGGTAGTGCTTAAAAACTTTGCAGACCGTGAGCTCATTTTTTAGTCCATCATCCATTTATATGAAAATTTTTCAAAGTTCCTCTCTTGTCTATGAGCTTAAATGTATTGGAACTGGTCTATTGACCCGATCCTTTTCCGTTCTTTGATCGTCGCTGATTTGATGTGACGAATTACAATCGCAAGATATGGTACCTAAATTGAATTTTTCGGTGCGATTCGGTGCACAAGCATTGCAAGATCTCGTCTTGCGCCACCGCGCCTTCAATTTTGCAGCCGCAACACGGACATCCATCAAGTACGAATAGTTGTATCTCTGCGCCGTCATCGATGCGCTTCCTTTCCCTCGCTTTACTTCTGTATTGTGTTAGTTTTCATTGATTTTGTTAGTAATTGTGCTTTATGGACTACGTGAGCAACACAGCCAAAGATAGGAAAGACGTAATCGGGCCTCGTTATTTAACTTTTCCTCCGAGTCTGAGTTGCACCTTATTGGCAGAAAAGAGCGGAGCATTGCAAGTTCAGGCCTCGCGCCACCGCGCCTTCGATTTTGCAGACGCAACACGGACATCCATCAAGTACGAATGGTTGTATCTCTGCGCCGTCATCAATCCAGGTCTTTACCCGTGGTCCCTCTATTTCCATGGTGTGTTGGCTTCGTTCGTCTTATTTGAAGTGGTGCTTCAAGGGCTACGTGAACAACATAGCCCACAAAACAAGATAGGTCAGCGCAAATGGGCTTCATCTTTTAACTTTTCTCCCGAATCCGAGCTGAGCCTCCTTGGAAGCATAAAGTGAAGCATTGCACGGTCACGCCTCGAGCCATCGCGCCTTCAATTTTGTCCTATGCAACATGTACATCCATCAAGCGCGAATAGTTGTATCTCTGCGCCGTCATCAACACGCGTTAATGAATAATTAAGCTGAGCACGTTTATGAAAAAATTCGGATTTTCCGCTTTCCTCTAAAAATAAATTAGTCATTTTCATCCTCTATCTCTTCATTCGTGTCCTTCCCCTGCCCACTTCGATTCGCTACGTCTTTATTCCTCCTCATTTTTCTTATTCTTCTTCTTAAGTCTTTCCTTATTCCTCCTCCTCCTCCTCTTCTTCTTCTTCTTCTCCTCCTTCCTCAGAGACTCAGGATCATTTGCTCTCTTTTAAAAATAAATTAGTCATTATATTCCTCTATCTATTCTTATTCCTCTTCTTCTTCTCCTTATTCTTCGTCATATTCGTATTCGTCTTCTTCTTCTTCTCCTTTTCTTTCTTCGTCTTCTTCTTCTTCTCTTCTTCTTCTTCTTCTTCTCCTTTTCTTCTTCTTCTCCTTCGATAAAATACGCATGTGAATAGATTAGAGACCCCGTAAAGGGATTTCGACCTGGTAACTTTCCTGAAACTACTCACGGGTATTTTAAACGATACCCACGGGTGCGGGTGTGGTAGTAGGCGAAGCTGATGAGAAGGAGTAAAGGAGTGCATCAGCAAAAGTGGTCGCGTAAGCTCTAAATCGTAAAATGTCCTGCCAAATTGGGCATGAAAATACCTCATTATCAATGGGGGAAATTGGACTCCACGGAACGAAATTCACCCAACTGGCAGCGTCAAGCGTTGAGTAATACCCCCACGAAAACCGCAAACAAATGCGTCCGCGGAGCGCATAAAACCTTGTGGCGGAAAATAAAAAAGAAGAAAAAAACTCGGTAAATTACGTTTCTTACCGAGGCACAGTGGTGAGAATTTGTGGGAGAAACTAAACATTTCACAAGAAATCCAACTCTCTGCGATAGTGATTACTATGAACACTTCGGCGAATCCATCGAGTATCATCACATTTTTTGGAAGAAAGTAGTGCAAAATCCCAAAATATTCGTCATTATGATTCTCTAGTTTGGTTTTAATCTAATGCAAAAATTTAAAAGTTAGATCCGTTGCTGTGCTTCGAAAGTCAACCAGTCTTGGCATAAGTTCTGGGAAGGGAAAAAAGAAGAAGCAATCGCTGTAAGGGGATAATTTCTGATAAGAGAGGAAATAAACCTAACTTTTCGATAAATCGATTGATCTGCCGTTGAAGCTAATGGAGAAAGGTCGATAAACACAGTGTTCGCAACGAACACTTTAATAATCGATTCTTTACCACAGCCCCAAATGAGGAGATATCGATAGTTGATCATTCACGCCTCGCCACTGTATAAATCAGTGAATGATTGAAGTAACCACCTCAATCGACACTACTACTTTGGGAAATAAATCAAGTATAAATAATACTTTTTCGTTTACGCCTCCTGCAATAAAGTAAGAAAATAAATCAGTTCATGGTGGGAATCGGTGAATGGTTCATTTTAGACGAGACGTAGCTGTACATGTATTTCGCTAATGAATCATTGTAAATTACTTTTTTATTATTTATTCTGACACTGGAAAAAAAACACATTGGATCTGGAGTCCAGACTCCTGAAAACATTGACAAGAAAACGGACTCTTGATTTAATAAGATTTAAGCTTAAATAAAAAGGAAATCCGCTAAAATTAAGAGGCTTGGTTCTTGATTTAAGCTTAAATCTGATTGAATCAAGAGTATTTTTTCTTCTCGATGTTTTTAAGAGTCTGGACTCTAGATCTAATGTGTTTTTTTTCCAGTGCACCTTTCAAGCAGTGCTCTTTGCTCACTGTGCGTTGACTAGAGTGCAATATTCCAATGCCTTACGGTATTCAGATGCTCAATGCCGCGTTTTTAACACTTTCGTAAAATTAGTAACTTGGCCTGTAATTTTGCGCCTGCAGCCGCAGCCACCTATTTCAGTTTAACTCGGCCGAGAGATCTGCGATCGTTGGGTTTGTGACAGAGAAAATGCCAATGTGCTCTACTTTTACTCGGCGCATTTGGCCAATCATCGGCAAAACTGTGATATGAATGCACCGCGCCGAGCTGAGGTAACCTGCCAGAAACCAGTCCTTAGTTCTTGCAACGTACTCTTTCTGCTGCATCAAAGGGAACCCCGCCAGTCATCAGAGGGAAGGCTTGATTTTGGATGCACTAGGATAACTCTTTTGGGGTCTTCTTGATACACTGCATCAGTGCGTGCATTAAGGCTCACTTTCATGATGCGCTATAGCGTGTTTTAGCATTAATATAATTATATAATTTATAATTATATTATAATTATATAATTTTTCTCACATACACACCGATGTGTGCTCTGTGGAGGTAAGTTCATCGACTGTCGTAGTAATTTTTGTACTTATCGGAGCAGAGAGTTCTCAAACAGCCCGATTTCTCAGAGCCTCGGCTATGTCTGTCGAAACACAATCCACAAGGAGATTTTAAAATATTGTGTGTGCATTTCGTGGGGTAAATTCTGTATCTCGGTTAGATCTAAAAGATCTCTAGCTATTTTTTGTAGAAAATGTGCACAAAATTACAACTACCACCACCACTCACCGACAGTCCTAGTTGTAAGTGAAAAAAGAAAAAAACGAAGATGGACTGCACAATCTTTTCGTTTGTGCTCATACTACGTTTTCAATGCAGTTTCAAACTTGAAAATCACATGATTTGTACAAGTTGTATTTGAATTCAGAAAAATTGGGTTTTAAAACGTTGTGAAAATTGATAGGACGGGGGGGGGGGGGGTCTCAGTTTTTCTATGCAGTAAATTCATGGCACTATGCAATTCTCAGTGTTCCTTGCCATGTTTGAGAATCTCCGTTTTTGTTTCATTTTCTTGAAATAAATAAGCCAACCAAGAGTTCTGTTCCTTGAAATACACTGTAAATATTCTTAAGTGAGTGAAGAAATTCTCAGAATATTTCAAGAAAAACCCTTCGTGAATTTTCCCTCCACAAAATAAATTATACGAACGAGGACTATGCGCTGCAGAAATCAGAAATACGAAATACGCATCTGTCAATTTTAACCATGGATAATAATGCTCTGACGCTGAGGTGTGTCAGAAAGCTTTCACACGCCGATCCGATCATGTAAAACGGGGGAAAAAATAAATGCATAGCATCAAATAAAATCATTCAATCCATTTTTTGTTCATATTTTATTTCCGCTGAACTGCTTGAAGCTCGGAAAAAAAACATCGTTGATTTTATTGCACACTATGTTTCAATCCGTTTTGCCAAATCAAAGGCACGAGGATTGTGAAACGCAGACACGGAGTAATTGCGCAGTTTTCGGAGAAACTGAGCGTTTCAAACAAGTTCCCGATTTTATTTTTTTATCAATTTAACTCATGAATCTTTCAGCTATTCGACAGCAAGCACGTATCGGCGCGTTCTCGGCCGAGCCAATATTTTCCCTCTCAATAATTCCGAGCCGCTCGCGCTCTCCGGGGGAAAAAAGAAGCAAAAGATTTCGAGAAACAGGAACACTGCCGTGCTAAGGAAGAACGCCGTATGAACCCTCAGGCGTTGCCAAATTTCCTTCGATAAAACACGAATTTCCTGGGAAATACATGAATATTTTTCTTCCAATATTTTCAGATAATTTTGTTCGCAATTTCACCTAAAGTTCCTGAAAATTTCAAGGAGAAATTTTCATAACTCTCTTCAAAAATAACTATTTTCTGAGAGGAAATTTGGCAACTCTCGAATGTTCATACGGCGTTTTTCCTGAGTACGGCAGAACAGCTTTGCGCACTCCTCGCGGATGAGACCGAAAGAAAAAGCAATGAAAAATGCAGGCTCTTTGTCGCAGACGCTTGTCTCGCTGCATGTTAACCAACGTGTAATACATTTTCGTCATAACTCAAGCCAATTAACGGACGAACACCGACGCTTGAAAGCAGTTGACACTTGCGTAAACAATGAACCAGGATTAACTGCATTTTTTCACACGTTTTCGATGATTTATCTGCGGTTCGGAAGGAAGCCCTAAGCACGGTCAGCAAGTGGCAATCGACGATATTTCATAGCTCCTCTCGTTTTAATACTTATACGTCGAGACGGGACCAGGACGTGGTTGCCGTTTCAGAGGGTTGCCTTCTGAAACCTTCAAAATTTTCATCATAGCTTTGTAAGAAATTTTGATGTTCAGTGCACTGGAAAAAAGGTACAGGCTAAATAGACATACCGTCCGTTCCGGGCTCTGCAGCCGAAGGTTCCAGGTGCTGGAGCTGTACTCCGCCGTGCTAAGAAAAAACGCCGTATGCCGTATGACATGCCGATGGCATGTCAAAGACTATACAAGGAAGCTCTGTGGACTCCAATGGTATGACCACAAAAATCAAAATATAGCGGTCCAGCGGTAGCGATGGCGCCACCTTAGTGAAATAATGTACTTATCTGAGTTATCCACTACGAGTCACTGAAGATTCACCTTAAAATACCACTTCCACATCATAGAAGTTCACTATCGGTGTGAGGAGTAATGCTACCACGCTAAGGAAGAACGCCGTATGAAAATTCAAGAGTTGCCAAATTTCCCCGGATAAAACATGTCTTTGTAAGGACAAGTTATGCGTTTTTTGCTTGAAATTTTCGTATATTTTAGATTAAATTGCAAACAAAATTGTCTGAAAAATTGGAGGAAAATAAGCAAAACTTTTCAAGAAAAATTAGGTTTCATGAAGGGCAATATGGCAACGCCTAGAGGCCTATACAGCTTTCTTCCTCAGCATAGCAGAATGGTCCTCGGTCATTTCCTCGGTGCAAGAACATACGACTGCAGCACTGTCGTGCTAAGGAAAAACGCCGTATGAACATTCGATAGTTGCCAAATTTCCTTCGATAAAACGTTCACTTTTGAGGAGAGCAATGAATATTTTTCCCTGAGTTTTTCAGAACCTTTAGATGAAATTGCGAAGAAAATTATCCGAAATATTTGAGGAAAAACATTCATAAGTTTACCAAGAAATTCATGTTTTATACAATGAAATTTGACAACGCCTGAAGGTTCATACGACGTTTTTTAGCATAGCAGTGCAGCATGGGAGACTGAGGGAGACAAGGGAGGCAGCGCCTGGGCCGGGAACGCCGGATAATGAGGTTATAATGATTCGAGATAGCAGGGGTCGGTGCGGTCCAGCCGTGGCTGGTCGTTTCCAGAGATAAAGATTAAAAACACAATACGATCAATTTGAGCCCTGGGACAGCGAACGTGAACGTGTTGTATAATAAAAACAGTTGTAGGACGTAGGTTGTAGCCACTCACTCATGCTGGCAGGCCCGGTGTCTCCGGTGACTCGGACCGACCGGGCCCCTAATTTGTCTCATCTGAGTCAAGCTTAATCTCCAACACGAGAAATAAATAGAATCACTTAATAAAAAGAAAAATAAAAAATAGCCCCGGACGAAATCGTCGAGCTAACTGTTGATTTCCCGCCGCAGAAGCTGGCCGACCCACCTCCGCTCCTATCCACACCAACGTACACACCAACACTCACGATAATCGTTGTCAAACTGCGCATGTGGTTGTGGTGAATCTTTACGGTGAAAAAAACCTCGATTATACGAACCAAATAGTTCAGTAGGCGCTGTCTGGTTCAGAGGACTGAGCTCTCAGTGAAGCGAACCGATCGCTTCAGTTGACAGCATCAAGTCGGTGAGCCTAAGCTCAGTTTTACGAACCAAAGTTTCAAATCAAGACCAAAAATTTATGTTTCACGCGGAAAAATTCCCCTGTCGACCGAAGTTCTCCAGTTGAATGAACTGAGAGCTTGGTCCGTTGAACTGAACTTACGCTGTAGCGACTCTTGAAAGCTTGCAACACCATTTTTCGTCCATTTGAATGCATGTCAAACAATCGATTCTTGGTGAGGCACCTTGCCTCTCCTAAAATCGACATTTTTATTGGAAAAAAAACAGTGTTGCCATATTACAAAATCGCTACTGAACCCATGGTTCACCGAACTGAAGTTCACCTCTGTCAACTGAAGCTATCTGTTTTCTGGATAGAAGGCTCATGCAGTCCTCTGAAACGAAAAGCGTATAATGTACGTATACCCCGTTAGTTCGCGCTTCACGCAGTATTTGACGCAAGAGCAAACGTCAATTTCAATATTTTGGAGGATATACATTTAAACTCCACTTTATTGCAGCAAATTGGTGTGTTTAAAATGATGAAATTGCAAGAAATAGCTCGAAACAAAAAAAAGAGGAAGTTACCTTTAAAATTTTATATATCTAACTTAAATTAAATCTGTTATAATCAGAGACAAGAGACCCTCCACTGGTATCTTGACAATGGTAAAAGCTCATCTTTCGGAACTTCAACATTCAACTGTTGAGCTACCCACTAGGCGGATGGTTAACAACATGTTGGGAATGTTGGTCTGCAAACAAGCCAACGTTTGGGAAACTTGTTTTGCTCATGATTACACCCGAATCTCATCCACCCAGAAGGGTGATGACTGTTGCCCCCTTACAATTGTCCACAATGAAATGTTGAATCCCCGAAAGTAAAAGGTGGCCAAGAGGCCAGTAGAGGATGTCTTGTCTCTGGTCATGATAAAGTGGGTGGGTTCGTATTCCCGATCCAGATCATATCCAATGAAGAAAGAGCGAGCTTATCTTTGCAAAAGTCGCAAGCTGAAACAATTTACAGCCGGAGGCCGCAGAGGGTGCCTGAAAAGGCATCTGTTCCTTAAACGTTTACATCAAAGGCTATAAACCCTTAAATACACTTTATAAAAAAGAATCCTCTCGTGTCGTCAACACAAAAATGAATGCGTGATTACATTTAATGGGATGAATTAGGGCACGTGTTTCCATGTCATGCACAGCTTGAGGATTGATACAGCCAAAAAGGGCAGTGGACGCTGGTGCCCCGAGAGCCCCGCTACATCACTCGAGCCCCTCCCTAAAAAATATTAACATAAAGTAACGATTTAATTTCCTTGCATTTCGTTTCCCGGCCCAGCATTCTGATGCTTAATCTCTCCTCATTAGTGCGAAGCCACTGGGCAAAGGAGGCGTTTCCTCAAAAAACGAGGGAGAAAATATTTAGTCAAGAAATTGAGTCGTCATTTTCTGAAAACGAACAATTAATCCAAGATAACTCGTTATGGTGGCACCTTTTACCCCGAAGGTGATCTGGAATTTTTAAGAGTTTTTACAATTATGGCTATTTTCCTCTTACAAAGTATTTCTTCTTCATTTTGTTGTATCTGGTGATTGGAGCATGTCGGGTCCGAACTAAGTACAATCATACTCTCTAACTTTCGAGAAAGCCATACGAACTGAATGGAGTGATAAATGAAACCTATCATAACATAGGCTCATTGATACCTCATTTTTATACTTTTCCCTATCTGAAGAACCAAGCTGTTTAAAAATATCGATGGTGGTGGATTTATCGATCCTTTTCCATGGGTTTAGATGACGGATCAATCGATGTGTCGTAAAGCACGCTACGCCACTGGTGTCTGTGGGCGATCACATCTGAAAATCTATTTGTTCAATTTCGTTCAATAATTGGCATGGAAGCTCATATTTACTCTCCTATTATGCACGTCAGTTGATTTTGGGGTACGCCAAACTTGGGGGGAGGCAAGGGGCAAAACATGATTTTTAACTAATTTACACGAAAAGCTCACTTTGAAGGTATGCAGATTTCTTCTTCTTCTTCTTCTTCTTCTTCTTCTTCTTCTTCTTCTTCTTCTGTCCTCTTTTCTTCTTCTTAATCTTCTTCTAACCTCTTTTCTTCTCCTTTTTCTTCTTCTTCTTCTTCTTCTTCTTCTTCTTCTTTATCTGCTTCTTATTCTTTTTCTTCTTCTTCTTCTTCCTCTTCTTCTTATTTTTCTGCTGCTTCCCCTTCTGCTTCTTCTTCTTCCTCTTCTTCTTATTTTTCTTCTTCTTCTTCTTCTTCCTCTTCTTCTTCTTCTTCTTCCTCTTCTTCTTCTTCTTCTTCTTCTTCTTCTTCCTCTTCTTCTTCTTTTTCTGCTTCTTCTTCTTCTTCTTCCTCTTCTTCCTCTTTTTCTGCTTCTTCTTCCTCCTCTTCCTCCTCTTCCTCTTCTTCTTGTTCTGCTTCTTCTTCTTCTTTTTCTGGTTCTTCTTCTTCTGCTGCTGCCGCTTCTTCTTCTTCTTCGTCTTCTTCTCTTTTTTTCCTTCTTCTTAGTCGTCTTCTTCTCTTCTTCTTCTTCTTCTTTTCTTCTTCTTCTATTTCTCCTCTATTTTCTTATTTTGTACTTGACCAGTGAACTAGATCTCAACATAAAAAGCCGCGGCAACAGTGTCTCTCCAAACGGCCAGCGGGGGACGAAGAGGGGGTCCCAGCGGCGCGGCATCTGCAGTCAGGTCCGAGGCTGGAGCGCGGGCTGCGCGGGCGGACAGAGGAGAACTCTCACCTGGGTGCGTCGTCGGTGGACGATGGACGTGGAGCTGGACGCGGATGAAGATTCGTGAAGAAGAACAATGGTCCTCCTCGATCCCTAATCCTCCAGCTTGTGCGTATGTATGTGCGTCCGCATTCGTGTCCGACTCCGATGAGGATTGTTGGCCGCCTTGTCTGACAGATCGCTCTAATGACTCCACCATTTATCTTCCGCCCTGCGCCTGCACCGGAGAAACGCGATGCCAGCGCTATCTCTCAGATTTATGAATTAAACGTCCGATTTCGTCTTCTTCTCTTCACCCTTGGACATCCCTCTTTTTCCCGAGTCATACATTCGGAGCGTTGTCATATTTTGTTTTGGTTGTGACGAGAAGCGCGCGGAAAGAATTTCTAAGGAGTACAGAGCATCATCATAGACAGAGTATGCCTGGAGTCCCTTTATCCCTCCCCTTAAGGCTCAGATACATCTGCAAGTTACAAGCGCTTGTTGAAAGTGGAACATCACCAGGAAAGGAGGATTTCCAGTCTTAGAGTCTGTAGAGTCTTTCGAGATTCTTTAAGTCTTATCTTGATAGATCGACAAACCAAAATGCCGAAAATCAGGCTGAAGGACCCTGGTAAAAATTGGCAGTAGAATCTGTGTTCCAAAATACTATAGACCTAAAGCCGGCTGTAAGATTTCCAATAGCTTCTGTAGCCGGCTGTACAATTTCGTTTAGCCTTTTATAGCCGATGGCGACTAAGCAGCAGCCAGACAATAAATTTTATGCTAAACGTTACTAAATATGGATACTAGGACTTAGTTAGTTTTTGGACCACCGCTCTCTTTTTGTGCCGTAGTATCTTGATTTATTTTGCGAGGAATGTTCCGTACTTTTGAAGGATGCCTGTCATGCTTAATATGTTACAGCGCCTTCAATTTCTTATTCAATTTCTTGTGCAATACCTCTGGTGTGAAATAGTTGCTTCAGACGCCGTGGCACGCTGCGGCGCGGCGGGCGGGCACAGAGCGCGAAACGCGCATTAGCGCCTACAAACCTAACAGGGATACTTCACGCATTGCGCAATGCGTGAAGTATCCCTGTTAGGTTTGTAGGCGCCAGTGCGTCGCCGCTCCGCTTTGTGTTAGGCTCTAATATTTAATCTTGTGGAGTCAGGGTTTTTCAACTCATGATTTTGAAATGATTGCACACTCTGTATGGATAATTCTCATTTTAATTGATGAAAAAAAATATGTTTTAAAGGAGAATATAATGTGTTTAGTAAATATTAAGGTGGCTCCGTATCAAACTTAATGATTTCCAAAGCACACGCATTTCTACACAATTTCTCATAGCCTTTTATAGCCAATGGCGATAAAGTGTAAAGCCCGGCGATAGGAACTATAGCCCGACTGTATACTTTTTTATAGCTTCGTATAGCCCGGCTATATGATTTGCTCCGCTTTCTACAGCCAGCTATATGATTTTCAGTGGCCTTCTTTAGTCGGCTACAAGAACTCTTATGGTATTTTGAAACGCAGCTCCTATCGCCAATTTTTACCAGGGGAATGAATCCTGCATAGATGCTACCCTATCCCAACAGAAAAACTGAAATTTCATCCTAAAAATCAATGCCTCACATAAAAGTCGGTTCAGAGTTGTGGCGAGGCGCGATATCGACCATCGATGTTACCCATTTGAGGCTATGGTGAAAAATTGTTTATTATCGAATTCGTTGCGAACGACTGATAATCGATCCTTTTTCATAGGTTTGAATGGCATATCAATCGATAGATCGAAAAGCACGCCACACCACTGATTCGGAGTTTGGCAACGCCAACTGCGTGGGTTGTATGATACGTCCAGTCTTTTCTGACGGCGCGGCGTTAAATCAGTTCGGTGCAATCGCCTCTTTCTCCCGGAGCCGTATTGCACTGTAATTGGCTCTTTCTCCCTCTAGAGTGGGAGGCCTTCGACGAACCGAGACCTACACCTATTCTGAAGGTGCGTGAAAACCCTTCTAAACCCTCATAAAAGCATTGTCTTACTCCAATATCAGATAATCAGCGCTCATTAAACGGCTTCAAAAACCAGCCCGGTAGTTTTGTTTTATACCTGTATTACTTAAAAACCGCTCCTCTTGTCGTTCCACCGAGGCGCTCGAGTATGCTTGGAATTTCGGGTTTTAAAATGAGATCAATGGGGAAGGTCTAAGGTTTGTTTGTTTTTTTACCCATCTCAAGGGGTAAGGATGGGACTCATTTTATTTCTGACCTTTCAAATCCTTTCTTTTTTCCAACGTTCTCTACAGATGACCGATAGATTCTTGTTTCTTGGACGAAGGAACGTAACTCTATTACAAAGTTGCCAAACTGACTGGAACATTCGAATTTTTACGAGAATGCAGCAGTGCAATTTTTGTTAAAGCTTATTTTGATTTTTGCATGAGATCAAATGAAACATCAGTGAAACTTTCAGTTAGAAATGCCCAAGATTCTAGATTTAAAATTGCGATTCGCGAGAGGAAATTTGGCAACTTTGAAATGTAGTTACGTCCTTTGATTGGGGAAACGGCGAAATGACTCATGATTCAAGCGATGGTCAATGGTCATGCCAGGGAATTAGTTGAGTTTTCAATTGTTTGTGTTTTACCGTATAAGTTGTGCTGAAGGGAACAAAAAATACTTGGACTGGGGGAGAAAAAAAGAACGTTGCAAGATAGCAATCAAATAGGTACCCAGCTTTTTCAAGCAAAAAGTGGAAACATGACAGTATCAAATGTATCACAATAATAATATACTGATTTTTTCAAATACTGATCAAATGAACAGAAAGCTATTTTTGCTCTTGGAAGTTCAGAATATACCTCTTTCAGGTCATTAAGTGTTACATTATTTATAAAATTAATCCGATTTTCTTAAAACCAGAAAAATGACACTTGAAAAGTTTATGCACGATGACCTGGACTCTTATGTACTTTTCATACATTTTTGGATGAGGAAATTTTTGACAGTTCCGAAGATCGTCAAATTTGATCAAAAAGTCCCTAAATTTGATCAAATAACTGGTCAAACTGGCAAAAACCCGATAATTTTGAAGAAATTCCGAAAATTGCTGGAAATTCCGGGGATTCAAAAGATTCCTGGAAAAGTTCCGAATATTTGAAAAGTTCCAATTTCGGAATTATTTCCGGGAAATGGCAGCACTGAATTTTCATACTTTGAGGCACTTATGAATACAACCGATTCATTCCTGAAGCAAACGAAAGCGGGAAAACGGAAAAAGAAGTGACATGCGTACGTAACCTTGCGAGTTATTTGAACTTGGGTCCCGACGGGGCCTGGTTTGAGCGGGCGCGGGGCAGTTCACCGCACACGGCCGCGGCACTCAGCTCTCAAGGCCGAAATGTACCTTTTATTGATCGCTGTAAAACGTGTGGCACTCGGCCCTATCCCACCCGTGTTAATATGCTTTATTTAATTTATTTATTTTTATTGTCCGCCGGACTCCCTCCGACATTGTTGACAAGTCGGAAAACTCACGAGCGTGAGCATGAACGCAGATTTTTCTCATTCCGTCACCTTCCGGCCGAAGTATCACAAGATAGAGTACCTGTATACGGGAGAGTATTGCCATCTCCTTGCCGCTCTCTGATTGCTTCATCAGTTTTAGTCTATCATGGAGCTCCAAAGTTGGACCAATGTAAACAAACCCGCACTGGAAAAAAAAGTAGCTTGGATCTAAAGTCCAGACTCTTAAAAACGTTGACAAGAAAAAATACTCTTGATTCAATCGGATTTTTGCTTAAATTGAGAACCGAGCCTCTTACTTTGAGCGGATTTCCTTTTGATTCAAGCAAAATCCGATTGAATCAAGAGTATTTTTTCTTGTCATTGTTTTCAAGAGTTTGGACTCTCGATTCAAGAAACTTTTTCTTCCAGTGCGACCCAGACGAACACGTATTATCGGCTGAGAAATGAATGATAATTACACCCAAAGCTTGATTTTCGGCGAAAATATTAATCAGAGTTCGATCCGAACTCATTCAGAAGGTGGATACAAAAACATATCTATCACAACCAAAACGTCTGGAAGTTCTAGATCTTCGTAGAACTTTTCCACCATCTTGTTTGTTTACATTGGGCCAAACTAGGATCGGAGGTGCCCAGGTTTGTTTACATTGGTCCAACTTTGGGGATCCGACCAATCAGAGAGCGGCACACATTTTCTGTAGTGAAATGATTGAGATGACAATACTTTCCCGTATGCAGGTACTCAATCATAAGCACCACGCGACGTTTAAAAATTTCTGCCGTCATTTTATTTTTTTACAGGGAAATTTTTGGTCGAATCTGTTCGAAAGTTTCACTGAATTTAACGGCAGCACAAAGAAAATTCAGGGAAATTGTCGGACTCATACCTGAAGTACTTCAGATGTAAGAACTGAAGTTTCAGATGTGTGATCCAAACCTCAGCAGCTGGACCTAAAGTGTTCAGATGCTCAATCCGAGAACTTCAGAGATCCATATGACCTAAACCTCGGGTCCCTCGCACGAAGTTTTTTTCTCCGTGTGGCATTCTTGTAGGTATGTTCTAATATCGCACTCTCGATTTCCGATAACTAAGGTCCTTTTCCCCGAGAATGGTCACATTTGGCAAGCACGGATTCAAATTTTGAAGTGTGTGGCGATGGAATCCCACGAAGACACACTCGTTGACGGATTATAGTCTATTTTATTGCACTGGCTCATATCCTTAGCCCTACACAGTTACCACCGGGGTTGCCAAACTTATGCCGAGAGGCACGACAAGCCCTCACATGTCGTGCTTGACCCACCGACTTGGCAACCACGCATACCCCTCGTCCAATAAACGTGAGTGTGAAAGGCTGTTTTCCCCGACCATGCCGCACTGCCGCGCTAATATAATCACTCCGTGCGGTAAATTATCTTGTTCCCCCCTCAAAAAAAGAAAAAAATCTTCGGAATTCGAACCGTGCGTGGCCGTTGGTCAGTTAAATTGGGCGCCAATTAAGTGGTGATCTGCGTATCGAAGAAGTCTTCGGTCGATGAGCCTCAGCTCCTACGATCACTCATTTCCTCGAGGTGATAGAATGATTATTTGAATTCGACTATTTAATTTGGATTCAAGATTCAAGCAACGGCACGTTATCCACGGCAGAGTCGTTTGATCTGAAAAAATTTAGAATATGCGTGTTGTAGCTTCTGATATTCGTCCATTTGTGTGAGTATGGTCTATTCAAATGCCGAGCAAGCAGAATAGGTGTGAAACCTCATTTAGTGTCTATTTTTTTCTATTAAATCCTCCCCTACTGGGTAGAAGATGTAAAAAATTGTATAGTTTTAAAGCATATTCCTGATACCTATTTAAGCTGCATAATTTTCAAAAATCAAAGATAATTAAATGGAAAGAAAACTTACATTGAATAAAAATATTGGATCGAGAACCCTACAATCACGATTGATTTCAATGTGGAATTAGCTCAACATTATTTGACTGACTGTATAAAATTAGAGAGCAAAATAGGTTGAGTACCCAAAACTTTGGGAAAAAAAATCGCTTGGATCAAGAGTCCAGACTTTTGAAAACAATGACAAGAAAAAATACTCTTGATTTAGTCGGATTTTCCTTGAATCAAGAAGAAATCCGCCTAAATTAAGAGACTTGACTCTCGATTGAAGCAAAAATCCGATTGAATCAAGAGTATTTTTTCTTGTCAATGTTTTTAAGAGTCTAGAATCTAGATCCAAGCGACTTTTTTTTCAAATAGAACTGGTGTGTCACATTTTGAAGACAAAAAATGTCTGTTTGGGCATAAAATGAAAAAATCGGCCGTAAATAAATGAAGAATGACCGTTTCAAGAGATCCTTTTGAATTCGAAGCAACGTAAACATTATGCGCAACGAACATATCTATCCCTACCCATAAATACAAGATAAAGCACAGAATACTGAAGGAATACTATTAATACAAAGGGATCCGTGAAGCACTCAGACCCTACACGCCTTGAAGTTAATTAGATTTACAGATCCCGCCCAGCGCATGCATTCGACAAGCATTCGGAGCATTACGGTCTGAAACTTCCGACACACGTCAAGCGTAATCTTCCGCATTCGCCTTCAAAACGCAAGAACGCAAGAAACTATACACGCGTTGAGATTATTGTATCTCTTGGAACTTTCGTGCCACTCTGGAGACTGGAACTCTCCATTTTTTTCAACGAGTGAGGTTCTCTAAGTTTGTAGATATGTTCACTTAAAATGAAGAACTTACTGTGTGACTGAAGGCTGAAAATGCACAAAACAAAGAGAATTTTCCTGCGTAAAACCGCCTTAAATTCTGTGCGATTCAATTTTACGCCCGCATTGTGTCCTCGATTTTACTTTTGTGTTGGACTGCTTGAAACTTGGTTTTGATATTGAAACCTCAATTTCAAAAAATTCAATAAGCCTAACTCGTGTTATTACATTTGCACAAACTTTTTAGTGCCCTCATTTAGCCGCTACGTGGCCATAGGCGAGTTTTGCCTTTAGGGGACCGTTTCGCTGCGATGAAAAACCGTGAAATTCGATCAATATATTTGAAATCGAATAAAAGTTGAATGCGCACCTTTTTTTTTTTTTTTTTTATACAAATGTGTGCCTCCAGCATCCAGCCGTCTGCTGTGTCTGTTAGCTGTTGCTTTGAAAGTTCAATCGAGGTTATTAATTTTCATTTAGAAATAAAACTTTTTAATGTCCATATGTATACGTTGCTTCATAGCACACCCTGGCGCTCTACGACACCTAACCTCCACTGACACTTGACAAGCCACAACCCTTCGGGCATCAAGCACCTTAACATGTCTTCTTCAATCCCATCCTTCCAACCTCTCATTGGGCGCTTTTTGCGCCTTCTCCCGGGGGAATCCAATCAAGGATCTTCTTTGGCAACGTGTCTCCTGACATTCATATATTAAATCAAGTTTCATTTATCTCTGATCATTGGATAAGATGGACAGCTTTTCACTCTAACTGAATCTCATTCTATAGTAAACTTGTCTTTTATGAGCTTAAGTCTCGGACACTATTTATTGGTCTTGCGAGGGAGCGATGGTTCTTCAGTCCTTTGAAGATACACAACGTAAAATCGGTAATCAAGAAACACAACTGTTACCACCCTCCCACAGTTTCACATCCAACCATGCCCTCATCTGAGAGAATTTTGTCTCGTAGTTTAACCAAAAAGAAGAAAATAAAAACATGAGCTATTCTTTACTTCTTTCATCACGAGTTTTCATTTTTACTAAATTGCAATGTGACTATTTAGCGGTTGTCTCGAAAAATCGCAATAATGATCATCGGCGCAATGAGGGATTGATAGGTAACGACCTTTATAGGTACGATCTCGGTGTCGAGCGCCTTCAATTTTCGTGATACTCTACGCTTTGTCGCGGAGTTAGTTTAGTTGCTTGTTCGATCTGAACCCAACAGAACTCTGGCCACGGATTTCACGCGATTCACACGCTCTCCTGAGTGTTCCTGTTACTACCACGTTTTTACTGAGGAGAGAGTGGCTATCAAATTGAAGTCAAAAAAATAGTACTAGTGTCTTGTTCCTCTAAATCTGAATTTTATGATTTTCCATTCGTTCACTAGTGGCTTGCAAATTACCAACGATTGCTACTTGCCCATGACAACTTCATTCTGAGGTAGAGAAGTACTATTTCCGGCTCATTTTACAAATATTTGAAACTCAGTCGTGTCGAAACCCTTGAGTTTAGACCATGGCGCATCTAGCCCGATTTGGCGCTATGAGATTTTTGGGCCAATGACTTTTGCTATATACTGCGCATTAGTGAAAAGTTAGACGCAAGAATTTTGTAACGACTGTAGTACTTCAACTGGCAGATTTAAGCCTAAATGAAATCGTGAAGAATAAAAAAGCAAGCTTCACTTGCGTGCTGAAATTCGAGTTTTTCAAGAAGCTTGTGTTTCTTTCTTTATGACTTCCTGTGAAAATCCAGATTTTAGGGGCAATTTTAGGGCACGTTTGCGCAGAGCCCTCATTTTTTAGGCGCATGCCGTTTTTAAGAGTCTTGGCGCGCTGGCGCCTGTGAGTTTCGAACACTGTCTCAGATGCATTCAACGTGCTTTAAACAAACTTTTTATTGAAAACTTCTCTTAAAGTGTTCAAAATCTTATACCCTACCTAATGTTGTATCCAAATGAGATTTTGTTAGTTGAAAAGTGGCATGATGCATAATTCGGCAACACAGATGGAGGCAACGCGGCACTATCGTCTCAATCAGTGGCCGTCTCGTTTGTTTACACCGCGTTTACACGGATCGAATGTTTAAAATTCATGATTCTCATCGGCTCCCGGTCGCCACTGGCCATTGCCCGTGTCCGTTCAACGTTTGTTGTGCGCCTGCCGCGCTCCGGTGCCCGCCACCATCCATCTCAACACCGCACCACGCAACATTCATCAGCCATCACCTCTATTCGTGCCAAATTTGGGAGGACTGGTGTGTGCCTCGGCGACCTCACACTCACGAGTTTCCCTATCAGAGACAGTGTAAGCGTATTTTCGCATCGGATCTGGAGGAGTATGTGAAGCCGATGCAGTTGATCCGTATTTTCTCGTAAACCCGATCCTCGTTTTCGGGGTTCACCAAACGGATGGATGATGCTCACCACTGTCATTGTTGGGATTCAACTTGTACCTTGTAAAATAATGCCTCGATACTTGGAGAAAAGAACCTCATGTGTGGACCGAAGTTTAAGTCATATGGATCTCTGAAGTTTCGGATTGAGCACTGAACACTTTAGTCTAGTTGTCGAGTTTGGATCACACATCGGCAAGACTTCATTCTTACACCTGAAGTACCTCAGATCGTGAGAACCGAAGTTTCGATGTGTGATCCAAACCTCAGCAGCTGACCTAAGTGTTCGATGCTCAATCCGAATACTTCAGAGATCCATATGACCTTTTCGGACCCACGCACGAAGTTTTTTTGTCCATGATACACGATCAAATTTTAAACCAACAGACAATTTGCAGGTGTCTGAAACTTGAAGAATTTCATGTTGAAGTGGAAACTACCGAGTAAACTGAACTCGAGGATACCATTGGCTCATCAATCCAGTAATTATTGAAGGAGACGTGACAAAAATATGTAGTTTGCTAAAATACATGCGATTTAATGGGAAATGCCGTCAGGTGACGTCATAAGGCGGTGCATTTTCTCAGTTTTAAATCAATTTTTAGACTATTTCCCATCACAGAAAAAAAACTATAAAAAATACTGCGAACTCAGCTCTTTAGGCACTCTCAGATGAACCAATAACAAATTTTCGTGCATATTCTCCATTCTGATCAAAGTAGACCAGTTGATGCATGATGGTCACCATGCAACAGTTCTCTCCGATCAAAATTGGACGGGCTGTCAAACTTTGATCAGAATGGAGTGCCACCATTAACAATTTCCTGCCGCACGAAACATTTCTGCCCTGTTTTCATTTTAAAACAAAAAAATTAAATGATCCGCCAGGGGATGGCCATAAGCCATCTGCCATTGGCAGATTGGCCTTATGCTATGCCTATGCTCTGCTTTATGCTGTCAGTGAAGCGTGGCTCTGATTCGGGAGAAACGTTAAAAAAAGGCCTGAGGACATCTCTCCTACCTTCGGCTAAATTACTCACGTAGTGCTTGAAGCACCATTACGAATAAGACAAACGGAAACAAACAATATGGAAAAAAAGGGAGGGAAACGATGCTTGTTTACGACGGCGCAGAGATACAACTATTCGTACTTGATGGACGTCTGTGCTGGCATCTGAAAAATTGAAGGCGATGACGCGAAGCGTGATAGCTCTCAATGCTGTGCTTCACGTTCAATTTTACAATTTTTACTCCGTGCGATCAATAAACTATGAACCTGAAAATAGCGTAAACTTGTGCTGATTTGCCAAAATTTTCTGAACCCCTCTCCACGTAGGAAATGCCCTACCAGGAAATATCACATTGCGCTCCTTTAACCAGCCAAGGGTCTACGCCCTCAGATGCGAGTCAGTCCGACTGTCCGACCCTGCGCCCGACACTTCGAAGGTGATTGGTGCGGGAATGGAATCGGGTATCGAGACCTATACTGAGGGTTTGGTGAATCAGGCGGGAAGCTCTGTGAATTTGAATTATCTACGCACAAACGTCCGCCATTTTTGTTTTATCCTTAGACTTCAATGAGGCCGAAAATAGCTGAGCCGGGTAGACATGGAGCATCCAGTGGCCGTAATGCCTATAAAGGTACATCAAACTGCAGTAAGCCCAATACTGCCAATACTTATTGTGGGGTAAGAACCGAGTTCTGCCGTGCTAAGGAAGAACGCCGTATGCACCATCAGGCGTTACCAAATTTCCTTCGATAAAACACGAATTTCCTGGGAAATACATGAATATTTTTCTTCCAATTTTTCAGATAATTTTGTTCGCAATTTTACCTAAAGTTCCTGAAAATTTCAAGGAGAAATATTCATGACTTTCTTCAAAAATAACTATTTTCTGAGAGGAAATTTGGCAACTCTCGAATGTTCATACGGCATCTTTCCTTAGTACACGGCAGTGTTGGTTTCATGCTCAGGGTGACCACCTCATAACCACAATTCCCATTTCGTTTATAGCCCAATGCGTGTTCTCTTCGATTGGCAACGCTGATTCAACGTGTGATTGAGCAGTTTTGGAGGGTGAACGGGGGGGGGGGGGGGCAGTCGGCGCTACCGCAGACGCATCGATTACGGGCCGTTTATTTTATTTTATTAGCCGCGTCACTAATGATGGCAATAAACCAGAGGCTGTCGCGGGTCGCGCAGATACGCCGGCAGAGCCCGGCATGTCCGGTCCAGCTCAGTCCAGTCCTAAGCCCCGGTATCTGTTCTTCCATCCAAAGAGCAACAGTTCACCTTGGCCCTGCCACTCCACCGTTGCCAAGCTCCGCAACACGTACACCATTCCAGGGTTTCCGTGAAACGAAACGTTTCGGTTTCGGTCATAATATGATTTGGACAGTTTAAAGTGCACTACACTGATCAAAATATTTGTGTTTTTATGTTACTTTTGATTAACATAGGAAGTGAGACACAAACCAACCAGTGAGTGGCGTGCTTTTCGATCAATCGATATTTCCCCATTTGAAGGTGTGTTAAATAATCGATTATTAAGGTGCTCGCTGCGAACACCCTATTTATCGATACTTTTCCATAGGTTTAAATGGCAGATCAATCGATATATCGCAAAGCACGCCACGCCACTGAAACCGACACAAATTTTTTAGACAGTATGTTAGAGGTGTAGCCAACGTGTGTTAAAACCCAGAAATCTGGAAATCTCAATACATTTCCGATTTCTGGATTTCTGGATTTTAACGCACGTTGGCTACATTTCCAACTGACTGTATGTAGGACTCCTGCGTCTACCCGCAATTAGTTTACAAATTTTGTGTTGAGTTTGGTACAGTTTGCAGTTTAAATACCCATCGCATAAAATCACTTGCGCCTCTTTTTGGTCACACACAAGTTTCAATGCAGAGGCGGAATGTCCGAGGGTCTAGAGGACAATTGCCCCTTAAGCTATGGCCAAAAAAGCTCATTGCGGACCTCATTTGGCAAAATTTGGAGGTCCTCCGAGGTTTTTTTGAAAAATCTGTCGAAGGAATTCTCTAGAACTCTCTCTTTTAAAACATCCTGCACTGAATAAAAAGTGTTAGGAGTTATCTCCTAAAATGGTGGTGCCACCCCAATTTGTCGAATGAAACGGGTATTTCTAATTAATTTTGGTCGTGCCGCAACTCAAGTTGGAATTGCAACTTAAGTTGGAGTAGTACTGCAAAATTTGGGTTAATAACCTAATTTTTGGGGTACTACTACAATTAGTGGGAAATATCCAAGTTGGGTCGTCTTTCCTGTGCCTTAAGCCAGGAGGCCCCAAGCTCTTGATCCTGGTGTATGCAGTCCCAGAAAGAATTCCAGAAGGGCTGTCTGTTCTCGCTTTGGTCTTTGATCACAGCGAATGTGAAATTCCATTTCCTATCTCTCTCCGGTAACCGAAAAACTAAATTTTGATCGGAACCGAAACGATGACTGAATTTTTCCTGGGGTCAATTCGGCAGCCGTGCAAAGTAGTAAGGATGTGTATTGTCCGGTGGTTGAGTTTGGGCTGCTTTCGACACGTCTTCAAGTTGAAGGTCCCGCAGCCCCCCCCCCCCCCCGGACCCCCCTTACAATCCGACGCTTCGCTCGCATCATTAGTCCGCGCGCGCCACCAGATTTTCCCGTCCCCCCTTCGACCCCGAGCACCTAGTCAAGGTGATAGGATTAGCCCCGAGCAACCCCCCCCCCCCCCCCTCTGGATTCGGTCCGCGAGTTTTTCCATTCCGTGGGGGTCGGGGGTTAGCCTTGATCAGCCGCTGATTGCTGCTATTATTTTCGGGTCGCAGGTGACTTCTACGCCGGATGGACCTATTGCCCAGAGCCAAACTGTGCACCGAGGAAGAAATCACCATTTAAAATTTAAATTAAACACTGGAAAGAAAGTCTCGTGGATCCTGAGTCGAGGCTCTTACAAAGTTCTACAAGAAACAATACGCGTGATTTAATTGGAGTTTTGCTTGAATCGAGAGTCAAGCCGCTTAGTTCAAGCCGATTTCATATATATTGATTCTAGCAAAAATCCGATTGAATCATGAGTACTATTTCTCGTCAAGTATTTAAGATTCTGGGCCCTACATCCAAGAGACATTTTTTCCAGTGAATTCCATTGAGGGACGGGGGTTATTATAAAATAAAATATTAAAATAACGACCGGTAAGAAATTATTGATGTTTTTGCAAGAGAGTTCCTTTATTATTTCAGGTCAAAATTTTGGAAAATTATCAAGACCATAAAAAATACCGGTTACCTACTGTTAATTTTAAACTTAGGGAACGATAAAAACGTGTATTTCTCGACTGTAAAAAATCAAGTAGACCTATAGTAGATGTTACCATACTATTTTCGGTGTAAACCGCGACGTTGCAACCGTTAAGTTATACCATGGTTTATTCACCTGCGGCCGAATTCCCGGAAATTTCCCACGGGCCGAATACCCACGGCATTCCCTTAGCCTTTTCTTTATGATGATTAACCGATACCACACTCTCCGGGATCTCGACGTTATCAGGGTGAGACTGCTATACTAAGGAAAAACGCCGCATGAACCTTCAGGCGTTGCCAAATTTCCCATGATAAAACACACATTTCCCGGTAAACTCATGAGCATTTTTCTTCCAATTTTTCAGATAATATTGTTCGCAATTTCACCTGAAGTTTCTGAAAATTTCAAAGAAAAATATTCATAATGGAGATGTTGCAAGTATGAGGGATTTGCGATTTGACTGTTGTTTCTTGGGTAAAAGTTCGCGAGAAACACGATGGTGCCACTGGTTTTCTCTGAAATCAACTCCCAAGCTCAAAAAAAGCTCTCAAGTTGAAGCCAAAATGGAGGAGATATCCCACGCTATCCTGAGAGTCCTCCTCTACATCAAGACAAACTCTCCATGCAAAGATAGGGAGCAAATACATTATCAGTATGTCTTGTTTTCAATTTTAGAGTCCCCAAATAAAGTGGCAGCCCTGTCAATGTATTTGCTCCCTATCTTTGCATGGAGAGTTTGTCTTGATGTAGAGGTGGACTTCTAAGATAGCGTGGGATATCCCCTCCATTTTGACCTCAACTAAGGAGCTTTCTTTGAGCTTGGGAGTTGATTTCAGAGAAAACCAGTGGCACCATCGTGTTTCTCGCGAACTTTTACCTTAGAAACAATAGTCAAATCGCAAATTCCTCACACATGCAATATCTCCATTTCACCTGAAGTTTCTGAAAATTTCAAAGAAAAATATTCATGATTTCCCTTAAAAATAAACATTTTATCCGAGGAAATTTGGCAACTCTCGGGTGTTTATACGGCGTTCTTCCTTAGCAGGGCGAAAGGACACGAGCCCCGAATGGAAATATCCCTCCAAGGACGTGCGTTGCCCCTGCCCGGTGCGTTGCTCTCGCGTGCCCGCGGCGTAATATCCTTTCCCCGTCTCGGGTCGTGATAAACAGTCAAATCGACGCCCCGGCCCCGGCGCTGACGACGAACCCGCCGCGGAGCTTCAAACAAACCCACGCCCGGACGGGGGCTAAAAAAATAGAGGATAGCAAACGGATTGATCAAGGGTTGTTTTTCCCGGTGATTGTACTCGACAAGTTCCGCGAAGGGCTTTCCCGCTGCGCCGAGCGATGACTCAGTTGACCTTATCCACACGCAACTTGCCACATTTACACCCTCTTCGAATTATTAGTCGAGGAGCTTGGAGCAAAAACTCCTATATGGACCGCGTTAAACAGAAAGTAACCAAGCCACATCTGCTATTGCCAAATTTAATGAAGCAATTTGATTTTTTACATGAAAACGGTTGTGCGGATTTTTGTGCAAATTTCAGTGAATATTCTCCATAGTTTGAAGCAAATTCCCTAACAATTTTTAAGGAGTCCGCACAAAAATTCCCTTTAAAAAATTTAATTGCCCGGTTAAATTTGGCAATAGCTGATGTGGCTTGGTTCCTTTCTGTTAAACTCGGTCCATATATTAGGCACAATTATTATCAAAGGAACATGTCAATACTGAGATCTCCCAAATACAAATAAATAACGCAATGCCATATATGTAGAGTGTTAAAGCGGGCTGTATCGATAGCTAAAGTGCCCCCCCCCCCCTCTCCATCCCAAGGCTGCAAACGCCCGCTGTAAGTTAAGAAAAGAAGGAAGTGAGTCCTCGTTCCAAACAGAGTCCGGGAGCCAAAAGGATGAAGACTCAGGTCCTTTGAGGGTGCATTATGAACTTTTCTAAACTTTGGAGTTGGACACTTTAGAGACGGATTTAGCAAGTTAGCGACATTGTTTTCTTTCCATTCAAACCTGTGTTGAATAGTAATAACACATTGATAAAATAATGTATACAACTCATCGATAGCTTCACCCTATGTGACAACGTTGTCAAGTTTTCGAGGGAGTCCACAGAAAAGCCAACTTTTTCGGTCAATCTTGCTCTCATGTCTCTTCATTAGGTACGCGTATATTGCGTTTGCTTTCTGCGCAAGTTGGCAACGGTATTGCCGCTGTCTCTCAATGCTTTATTAAAGGAGCCCCGGCAAGGCAGAGGCAAAACCTGCTCGAAAGCGTTGGCGGTGCTTGAATAACATTTATCCTCGAACATAAACCGTCTCTGGTATCAAATTTAGCTCGAAACTTGCTTCATATCCCCATAATGTAGGTCATAACGAAGGCCGTTAGCACAGCATGGGGTTGATAGATCCACCTTCAGCTGAGACAATGAAAACAGTGACGAAGTCAGTGCTACGTAGCCCGGGGACTTAATTGAATCGATTTTTTGCCAGGGCGTAAGTCTCTTGTTCCAAAATTGTCTCGAGCAGCTTTTTTTTGTATCGCGGAACTATCGAAAGCAATCCGCTGAGACTTTCACAAAATTGGTTGCTCTAACGAAGAGTTGGACCGCGTTAAACAGAAAGGAACCAAGCCACATCAGCTATTGCCAAATTTAATTTGACAATTCAATTTTTTACATGAAAACGGTTGTGCGGATTTTTGTACAGATTTACAAACATTCGATACAGTTTCAAAAAATATCTCGACAGTCGAGACGTGCCCCAACAAACGAACACAACCCCCAAAGTGAATGATTAGAGGAATTACATAGGATTTCGCGGTAAATAGGCAGGGGGTCCGTTTGATAACTAAAGTAAGATGTCACGAGCTTATCATATCGTCCATTACTGTGAATGTGGTCTCAAAGTTGTGGAAAATGACTATAGCTTTCATAATTTTACAGTCCTATGGATTAAATTTTTGGTTTTAGACTAGTTTTAGCATTCTTTCGCCGGTTGCTCGTTTTGGAGGTTATATTTGTTTGTTGGAGCACATTTTTCCTTTCAAGTTGCCGAACTGACAGTGTCGTTCCATGACGTCACCAGAGACCAGAGTACTGTTAGGAAAAAAAAAACTATGGTTTCAGTTTGACCAGCAGATGTTCCTTTTGCTGTCTGGCGATTTCATCATGAAAGATCCTACTTTGTCTGGAGTTTAATGGTGCCTCGAAGTGAGATTAATTACTTTAGACGCTACCTCATGAATCTAACAAGACGTATTTAGCAATTCAGGAAGAAATTTGGCGTCGTTGAGGTGACGTCATTTTCACGTTAAGTCGTCACTTACCCAGTGGGCACTGACAGGGAACGGACGCTGGACGGACGGCCCGGTGACGTATCGCCGTCTCGCTCTCCTCGTGCTTCCAACTTTTCTCCTCCCTCCCCTCCCCTTTTCCTCCCTTTTTCCCCGTTTTCTCCGTAGTTTTAATTTATTCTCAAGCTCGCTCAAGCTCCCGCTGAGTTTTGTCATGAGTCGTTCCTTCGCACCTTGTTAAGGATGCACGGCATGAGACGTTATAATTTTCCGATTCACCTTGCGTCATCGCCGGAGACCAACTCTACCGTGCTAAGGGAAAACGCCGTATGAACATCTGAGAGTTGCTAAATTGCTCCGGATAAAACATGTATCTTTGAGAACGATCATGCGTATTTTTCCTTGAAATTTTCAGACATTTTAGACGAAATTGCGGACAAATTTCTCTGAAAAAATTGAAGAAAAAGATTTTCGATTTTCCCGGTGAATTAAGGTTTTATTGAAAGAAATGGGGCATCGTCTGAAGGTTCATACGACGTTCTTCCTTGGCATGGCAGAAATGGCCATAGGGCGGGGGCTAGGGGGCGATAACCCCCAAATGTTACTGCCCACACCGTTCCCCACCCAGTCAGTTCAAGCCCCCCAAGCGTTCTCACCCCCCAAAAATACTGTATCCTCTTGACGTCAACCCAATAATATATTTTCTTCTTTTCTTTTCATTATAGTAAATTAAAATTTTGCAGAAATGCTGCACGTTGTCACTGTGGTGGGTAGGCAACATCATCACAGCGGGCCGATTATTGAAATTGATAGACAAAGCTATGGACAATGAAGACAAAAGGAATATGGAGGGATCCTATTGGCGAAAGCGGGTAGTTGCAATAGACAAAAGAGGTAGGTAATAGAATAACGGCAACCCAAGAGAAACCCGACATATAGTCCGTCATTTTCTCCCTTTATCTATAAAAACCGCACATTTCAACCAATAGGAATCCTCATACTCCCTTTATCTTTTTCGTTTGTAGCTTTTTTTATACATTTCAATAATCAGCCCGAAGCCTGCAATCTGCTCGCAGATGCAATGAATTTAAAAAAATCGTGATATCCGGCCTTATGGTATGGATTGTAGACTTTTTTGACATGCTAAACGGAATTTTCGTGCGATTTTGCCGATGAAAATGTCTACTCTGGTGAGCAACAGATTCAATCAGCTTTTTTGCGAAAAATGTTTTTTCAAAATGACTATTTTCCATCTCTTTTCTGAAAAATCGTCTCCACGCATGTGAGCATAAAATAGGTGCCCCTCTAAGTGTATCTGAGCTATCAGGCGAAATCATTTAATCTCTCACCTTTAACACCCCTTTTCTCACAAGTCCTTAGCACGTGCATTGATATCGAACACACATACTAGATTTTCAGCCATCAGCCTCGATCATTAAAACTCCCACGAACTCGGCTTGCTTCATAGAATGCTTCAGTGCCCCCAATTCAGGAGAGCCCTTGCCGCTTCTTTACCAGTGGCGTGGCGTGAATTGCGATATATCGATTGTTATGCCATTTAAACCTATGGAAAAGAATCGATAAACAGGGTGTTCGCAGTGAACACCTTAATAATCGATTCTTTTCCATAGGTTTAAACGGCAGATCAATCGATTTATCGCAAAGCACGCCACGCCACTGCTTTACACCTGTCTTTCACGATTTAATTGTGCCAGTCTTTGTTCCACAGCAAACTTACAGCCTCCATCACTTATAATTTTCCAGGAATTCGCGAGGCGAGGGTGGTGGCTTGCGTAACTTACTCGCGGAGGGGAAATTTTTTCCTCCTTTTTTCCGACTTCCTTCAGGCAACTTCGCACGTTTAGCTGTGCCCTCTCGAACTCCCCTCTGTGTAAAAATATATTGAAAAGGACTCCATGAATAAAATAAAAGTTGTAAGGCGATAGAGCATCGACGTTTTTCTCCTTTCGCGTTTGAATGAAATCATTCAAAAGACAAAACTCTTACTCGTATTTGGATTGCATTTTGCAAAAAGGAACCACTAGCATTGCAATGATGCTAAGATTGTGCAACTTCATCCTTTGCAATAAAATTGCGGAAATCGTGAAAAACTATGAAATTCAGGTGGTAATTTTTGTCTTAAATTCACAGTTTTTAGCGAGTAAAATATAAACTATCAATGGATAATCGGGTTTTTCCTCCAAGACAAAAGAAGTTGCACAATCTTGGCAATATTGCAATGCTAGCGGTTCCTTTTTGCATCATGCAATCCATTTGAATCAGTGAGAACGAAAACACACCAACTCGGAAAAATGAAAGTAATCAAGACACACACAGAGAACTGCACAGTGGGTGAAGAAACTAGTTTAAGAAAAAGATGTTTGGTGCCGAAAGACAGGCACTTAGGGACATTTTAAGGGTCCAAGTTCGAACAGATGCGCTAACTTCAATGACCTTCATAAAAAGCGACCATGTCTTTAATGAAAGCTTTTCGAATTATCGAGATGGTGTGTTTTCGATCTCACTGATTCATTTGGGCTCGTGATTTTCTCTATTTGCCGGGCCTCCCATTCTTTGCCAGAAAGTTGAAAATGTAGCCAACGTGTGTTAAAATTCAGAAAACTGCATGAAAATTTCAATACAAATGGAAAATTTGTTTAGGGAAAATACCTCGCATTCGATACAGTCATCGATTTCCGTATCGAATGCGAGGTTTTCTCCCAAGACGGATCCTGCGATCTTTCTCTGAATTTTGTTTTCGCCAACTTTTTGGTTTAAAATACATTTTTGGGCTCATGCGCAGAGGCTATCGTTCATATTGTGGCTAAAAATTCAGAATCTGCCGAGATTTTTTGTTTAATCGATGCGATATATCGCACGCCAGTTTGACCACACTAGAAACCATAACCAATTACCTTAAGGTCTCGATACACGACCAAATTCCCGAACCAATTACCATCAAAGTATCGGTAGTCTTCAGTCTTAAAATAATTCATTTGCTTTAATTGAAAATGAAAACTTGGCAGAAATGTTTCTTGCGGCAGGAAGTGATGAATGGTGGCACTCCATTCTGATCAAAATTTGACGGCCCGTCCAATTTTGACCAAAGACGACTGTTGCATGGTGACCATCAATCAACAACTGGTCTACTTTGATCCGAATTTGTTCGGAATTTGATCGTGCATCCAGACCTTGAAACCATCAAATGCTCGCCCCCGACTCTGGTTCGGCGATGAATTTCTGGAAAAATCGGCATCAGTGAAGAGGCACTTAAAGAACTGGTATCGGGGCGGCGCAAGACGGTGTAAGACCGATCAGCATCAGTATCGAGTCCATCTGGGCCGGCGAATAGTGGCCGTTGGACGGTGGAGTAACGAACTTGCAAGGCCACAGCCGGGACAGGGTCGCAACGTAAGTACAGTATACTTACGACCATGTTCTTACTCCTTTTATCTGTCTGATTCTAAATTACCGCGACTGTGTTCGCTAACCCTCACCTACCTGGCCCGCTTTAATCCTTCCGCTTACCGCGCTACACGGCCGTAATGATCGGGTGTAATGGCCGTAAAAATGCTCTTTAGAGCTTTATACGCTCCTGCAGTTGCGGATCAGAGACATGTTTCACCGTGCGGATAGCGGAATGCCGACAGGAGTCGGGATCTTGGGTTCCCGCCTTCTTTGCCGATAATTTCACTGCATTTTCGGAAAACTCCTGCAGAGAGCATCCAAGAGCTTTGGTCCTAGGATTACCTTCTTTAACGCACTATAGTGATGGTGTAACATTTTCGGCAATGGACCGGCACACAGTGGATCGAGTCAATAGGAGAGGTCGAACGAAATGTGGAAACTTTAAACGCACATAAGTTTAAAATGTGTCGAAATAATCATAAAAATTCGCAACTTTTGTCAAAGATTTAATGTCCGACCTCTACGGCAGAAGAAGCCTGCACTGGAAAAAAAACACATTGGATCTAGAGTCCAGACTCTTGAAAACATTGACAAGAAAAAGGACTCTTGATTCAATCAGATTTAAGCTTAAATCAAAAGGAAATCCGCTTAAATTAAGAGGCTGGGTTCTTGATTTAAGCTTAAATCTGATTGAATCAAGAGTATTTTTTCTTGTCGATGTTTTTAAGTGTCTGGACTCTAGATCCAAAGTGTTTTTTTTTTACCAGTGTGAATGGAAAATTTGGACGGACAAATTTTATGCCATTGAAATTGGTACCTAACTCACATTTTAGGAAAAATCGAGCTAGTGGCGTTTTCGAAAACTCCATTGCCGGTTCCGTATGTGTGGAAAAGTTGGTAGCCCTATATCTTACGCCGGTTATGAGACATGAAGTTTCAAAAATTTACATTGGAATCAATGGGGCCGACGCGCGTTTATTCCCGAAAAGACTAGAGAGTTAGGTACCTTTTTGCTCTGGGGCACTCATGTATACTGGAACAAAAAACGCACAAAACAGTTGACCAAAACTGAAATTACGGCTGAAGTTTTTGGTCAAATAATTGCGGTATTCAGAAAAGACTTTTTTAAATGCTAAACGGTCATGTTCAGGACACAAACTACTGCATTTATTACGACTTTGCGGTTGTTTTTGAACGAAGAATTGACCGAACTTCCTCTAACTAGTTATTTAGGACGATGTAGAGGAGGACATGTTTCGTAGAAAACTTGAAATCCGATTTTTCCAACCTTTTCGGCCGAAAATGTTCCTTGAATGACTAAGGTTTCTTTTCCTGCTGAGGGTCACATTTGCTTCTAAAATGTATGCCTTTCATGGAAAAGTAGTCTATTTCGCCTTAGATTTGAAATTTGAACGAAAAATGTATATCTGAAATGTAACCCGTTATTAATTTAATTGAATATTAAAATACTAATATTTTCTCTTGTTTAAAAAGAGTCCGTGTCCCTAAAGCTGGAAGAGTACGGAAAATTAAAAAAGACACGGATCGTTTCCACCGAGTATTGCCTCTAAGCCACGTCAAAAAATTATTCAAGGAGTAAGAGTTAAATCAACAGAATGAACTGGAGAGAAAAAAGAAATTGCCTATTTCCCGGCTTAAAATGGATTTGTCAGAGGGAAGCGTCAAGCTGTAACGATAAAAGACGTTTAATTCTTTAGACATCTGCAGAGTTTTTTCTCTCCTCGCAGAGTTAATGAATTGCAATACCTCCAGCGTTCACCTTCACTCAAAATTGCCAGATCGAGGGGAAAACTCTACACATTTTACATTGAGTAAAGGGGAAATCACTGTTTTCCACCACAATTCGGCAACCAAGATCACTCCAAGATAATCAAAGTTGTCGGACTGTGTGTTGAAACCTTCATGGTACACGTTTAATTTTATGGAGAATAATGGTGATTTTTATGCACCACGTGGCAACTTCCTCGTTGACGTTTCTCGGGACAACAAGTGGAAAGCAAACGCAAGGGTTGAGCTTTCCGGAACGCGATTCCAAGATTAAGTCTTCAAACGAGTGGCCCGGAGTGCCTTCCGTCTTTGAATGGCAATTCCACCGTGATTAAGTTTTTAATGCCGTTAGGACTGTAATCAGCGCGTATTTGATCGGAGTTGAAAGTCTTTTGGAGTGGATGTCTCTGTGTCTGTTGCTGAAACCTTAAATATCATGCGTTGCTTAGTGCCGAGTGATGGAGCAGTAAAAAACAACGATATTTTACGCGAATCGTCTCGAAGACCATTTCCCTCTTGCATCATAGATCTTGTATTATTTGGTATCGTCAATAGAAAGCCAGGGTTTGATCTTTTATTAAATGTATTCCATCGATGGTCTGAATTTAGGCGCTTCTGTTATACCGTTTATGATCTCCGACTATTTTTATTACTTTTTAAAAATGATAATAATAATTATAAAAAACTAACTGAATGATTCATCTGAAATGACGAGATATATTTGATGGGAAGCTCATTCTTGGACGGTTTTCGTAGAATTGCCTTGCGTTTCTCGCCGACCAGCCACGTAGTGTGTTCGGCGCAATGCGTGAAGTATTCCTGCAGTCTTGTAGGCGCCAACATGCTTTTCGGGCCGACCGCGACCGGCGGCGACCGCACAGTATTTAGCGCAAGGCGTGAAGTATTCCTTCAGTCTTGTAGGCGCTAATATGCGTACCGTGTTGACAAGCGACCATAAAGAATAAGAAGAAAAACCGGAGCGATCCCACTGGCTGAGATGAGACGGATACGAGGGAATATAACTGATTAACTAAGGGGTCTCTCGTGGGTTGTCACGTCCTAGTCATTCTATAATTTACCTCGAGTGACTGAATAAGCGAGGACAATTCATATAAACTTTTTTAGTTAGTGTTTTTTTAAAACAGTAAAATGGTTTCAAAAGAGATTTCAAAGTTGCAATCGCATTTTCCGACCTCAGCCATCTATACAACTTTTTACTTTAAATCAATAAAAATGTTTATATCATCCAAAAAGCTTCAGATATACTTAAATTTTAATTACATTTTTATATTAACCATGATTAGAAACCCGTTAATTACCCTCTTTAATCGTTTCTTTTCCCCTTAGAATTTTTTTAATTATTTTGTGGTTTTCTACGTTTTTGTTAAAGTTTTGAGGCATTTTGTGTTTTTTTATATAAATTAAGGTCATTTTTAAATAGTAAAATGAAAAAGCAATAAATATAATAATTATATGAAAATAAACATATCTAAATGTTAACCTACTACCGAAATTACTTTTATAATTACAGAGGACGTAATTGCTGCGCGGCGAGATTAAATTCACACTCAGGAATCTTGAAACACATTTTCACCGTTTCACCCCAGAAATGTACTGAGGATGTTGATAGATCGATTCAATATTAACATCAAAAGAGGCAACAATGCCTAGAGAAACACAGCACAAACATCTGCGAGGGAGTACCACGCGCTGCTCATACACTTTATGTGGGTAGATACAGATTATGTAACTGACAAATAATGGTAGAACGAATAATTACGAACGAGGGGTTCCATGAACAACAGTTCAAACTCCCGCCATGAGCCGGGAGGATGGATCGAAAAATAGTGCGGCGCGTGACTTTGACTTTGAATGGGAAACTTTAGAGCTTTTGAAAAATGATCTTCGAAGTCGATGAACATTGCGCCTCTGAGACTACCGTCCCTTGATGCCAAAATTCTTGCGATCCCCTGCCAATCCTGGAATTGCAAAATACAATTGCACTCTGAGGCTTTTTGACATGGATGTCCTAAAATCAGCTTTTGACTTCGAATATACTCGAAAAGGGGGCCAGTAACTATTCAATTTGATTAATGGAAGCAGGTCGTGGATTTTGGAGAATCAACAAATAGGGATATTTCTGATCTAATGCGAATATACAAATTGCCTTCAATTTAGCGTGTACGCAACACTAACATCCATCGAGCAGGAGAAGTTGCATTCAGGCGTTGATATAAAAAATCACCCTCAGTTTAGTAGCACGTGAAAGAAGTACACCCACCGAGCAATAGTTTTCGCATCAATCCTTTGTCATGAAAAGTTACCATTATTTAAGACTGTAACGATCCGACTTTATAGCTTGAAATTTATGCTGGATAATCTCCCCACAGAGAGGAAGAATCGTGTCAGTTCTCATGAAATTACATTGACTAGCCGCTCGCTTTCCAAAGAAAAAATCAAATATGCTGCCGTGCTAAGGAAGAATGCCGTATGAACTTCCAGAGTTGCCAAATTTCCTCCAATTAAATGCTCATTTTGCGGAGAGCTATTAAAATTTTCTATTGAAATTTTCAGATGATATCGACCTAATGGAGATGTTGCATGTGTGAGGAATTTGCGATTTGACTGTTGATTCTTACGTAAAAGTTCGCGAGAAACACGATGGTGCCACTGGTTTTCTCTGAAATCAACTTCCGAGCTCAAAAAAAGCTCTCAAGTTGAGGCCAAAATGGAGGGGATAACCCACGCTATCCTGAGAGTCCACATCTACATGAAGATAAACTCTCCATGCAAAGATAGGGAGCAAATGCATTGACAGGGCTGCCACTTTATTTGGGGACTCCAAAACTGAAAACGCGGCATCACTGCTGATGTATTTGCTCCCTGTCATTGAATGGAGAGTTTGTCTTGATGTAAAGGTGGACTCTCAGGATAGCGTGGGATATCCCCTCCATTTTGGCCTCAACTTGAGAGCTTTTTTTGAGCTTGGGAGTTGATTTCAGAGAAAACCAGTGGCACCATCGTGTTTCTCGCGAACTTTTACGTAAGAATCAATAGTCAAATCGCAAATTTCTCACACATGTATGCAATATCTCCATTACGAAGAAAATTATCTTAAAATTTGAACGGAAAATATTCACAAGTTTTCTTGACAATTCGTATTTTATCGAAGGAAATTTGACAACTGACGAAGGTTCATACGGCGTTTTTCCTTAGCACGGCAGTATGACAGGAAGTCCCCAACGTCGCAAACGGAGATACGTGGTTTCGCTTTTTAGCCATCGATACACCATAAGAATAATATGACTTCATTTCATCTTAAACGAACGAAGTAATGAATATAGGGCGGATTTTTTACTAAAAAATTACCGCGTTTTGCGCTATAGCTTTACTTTTTCGATTCAAAGCGAGTAAGAGTACCATTCAAGTATTGGAGAGCTTTGTGATTTTCCTTGATAAAGTCCTGTCCGCTTCACCGAGGCAAGCTCTACACGATTCCGAGTACTTTGAGCGGGACGGAGAGGAATTCTAACCGTGCATGCTGCACGCCGCTCACGACAGAATGCACTTCGCAACAAGTTTACATTGTGGCTTTGGCGCACTGCAGCTTCCGTTTAAAAGTACTTTCGAGCAATAAGTTTGGTTCCTGCTCAATTGCGATTAGGCATTTGAGAAGGATTGCAAGTTTTAGTAACTTCTAAGCTCTTATACCTTAACGCTCGTTTCTTTTCTCGTAAACTTTTACTCGTACTCCAAGGTTTTTAGATAACTGAATACGCTGTTATCTCCTCAGACTTTAAGGATTGACCCATAGATAAACACCATGTCGAATTGACAGGGAATTCATAAATATTTTGGCTTACCGAGGTGGATGACATCATAATCTGACTTTGTCAAAGCGCGATATATCGGTCAATATTGAGGTTAAGGAAGTCGCTGTTTGAACAGATTTATTATATTTAGGTGATCTAAACGAATTGAGCATCGAAACACGTTTCTGTGACCAGCCCAACCGGCCCATTAATTTTGGTAGAAGCGCAATATTTTGATTGGTAACCTAATTTATTTGGGTACTACCACAAGTACTTAAGGTACGACCACAATGGATTGGGGTACTACTACAATTAATTGGAACAGTACCGTAATTAATCGGAAATATCCATATCATTCAACAACCCTGTACCATTTTATCCCGCGATGTCATAATCTTTATAAACTATTCCTATGCGTCGACACTAAAAACCAGAGCCGAGAGAACCTCTACTAGTATCTTGGTAATGGTGGAAGCTTTTACCTTTGGGACTTCAGCATTCTACTGTTGACTTACCTAAATGGTTGATGTTTAACAACGTGTTGGCAGTTTAGTTTTGCAAACAAGCCAAGGTTTGTAAAACTTGTCTGGCTCATGACGTCACCCGAAGCTCATGATCCACCATGTACAATGGCACCATGGTTGGCCAAATGGTAAGGGCGTATGACCGTATTGGTCATAGATCCCAAGTTCGCCACCTGGTCGTGCTCCATTCAAGCGAAGAGTCTTCGAAATAATTCTTAAACAACTTTACGAAAAACGGAGGCTTATTTAATAAAATCGAGCTGATTTAAGTCCACCTTCTCGAAATTTCATTTTTGGACAAACTACTCTTTCGGTAATGCGGCTGAACTCGTTGTTCCCCTCACGAAAGAACGGAACTACATTCCAATATCGACAAATGCCGCCTCGCAAATTGGATTTTTACCACGAGACTCTCAGAAATTTCCAGCTAAAAATGTCACTGATTTTTCATTTGACCTCGCGCAAAAATCAGGAAAATTTTGAACTAAAACCACACGGGTACATTCTTGTAACAAATCGAAATCTATGTGTCAATTTTGTAACCTGAGAATAGAGTCTACGTTCCTCGTCTAGGAAACGACGAACTGATTTTTTGCGAGAGTCCTCTTTGGTGATGTTAAGATTGATACCTTTCACTAATATTTAATTCATTGATGAATGAATGAGGTTAAATCGAAGGCTTCGAGCGAATAAGACCACAGATCTCGGAACCTTTCCGTGGGTGCCGGGGGCCACGCGCCATTTCGCGGCCTTTGATCCGTCTTTTGATTGTTCCGAAAATTATGTAATTCAGTCAGTTTCGTTGGCTCCTTCTCCCCCCGCTTTAATCTCTCCAGCTAAATTACTTCGGAGGGAGGTTGCCGGTTTTGGGGTAAGTATTCGTGATTTGAGCATCGATATTTGGCTTTTGCGACGCGAGGCACAAGCTTTCAACCCTGCGTGGCGAGCCCTTCAAACAAAGCTTAATATCCGCCATTGTCTCGCGCCGAGTATCAAAGACCCGATGTGTTACAGTTTTGTCAGTCCATTGTCGGGGCAGGGGGGGGGGGGAGCCGCCAATTTCACCAAATTTGAAAACACCTGCCGAGTGCCCGAGGCTCACGTGCTTTTTTCAGCGCGAGGATTTCTTGTCGGGTCTGAAGACACAATAATCAGTTCATTTAAACGTATGACGTGATTTTTCATTTGCAAGGGACAAACGGATAAAATTCATAACACTTCTCACCACAGGATGTAAGGGAAGCCATCAATTGAGAAGTACACCCGAGGGAACACACCGTATACAATCAGTTTAGTCGCGCTTTCCTGGGCATAGCGTTAATATTGACTTTACATATGGACTGCATTTTGCAATGAGGAACTACTATTTCTGGCTATCCATAGAAACAAGTATCTGCATAGGAAAACTGATGACGAATACGTATTTTCTACAGTAGGTCAGAAATAGTGGTCCATTGTTGCAAAATGTAGTTCATATTCCAATGATAGTTTTTTGAAAAAGACAAGAGGAAGTAAAAAAAGAAGGAGCTCGTCTCGCTAGAGTCGGAATGATGAATTGGGGCAGTGGGGCACACAGTTAACTTAGAAACTACCGTTTGCTATACAAGTTTTCAAAAAGCAGCCCTTGTCACCGTAGATTAATGATGTAAGGAGTTTTCCAAAAAATTACAAAACAAAACAAAAAAAAATCGGTTGGTAAACGCTCAATGAATGGCGGCAAGACTGCTTGCGCGAACTTCGAAGTCCTTTTGACGACGTCTCTAAGCTCGGTGGCACAAAGTCAGGAGACTGGGCCGCACTAATCACTGATCCAATCAGATCATAAATGCGTTCGCGGTTGCCTCTCTGATTGGTTGTTACCCATTAGTCTTGCTCTAAATAACGTAACTCCAAGAGGAAAAATTTACTCTGAAAGACTATCTCTCTTTACAATGAGTGTATCTGTGTGTATAAAGACAGCACCATGACAATGACATCATGTCAAAATCTTTGTCACGAAAAAATTTGATGATAAACCGTTGCACGGTAAAACTTATTTTTCGCGTCCAGTTGTATCTTACCTCTTGAGTTTTACCGCGTTTTCCCCCGAGTGTAAGGGCTCAAAGACTGCAAAGGGACCGTGACGACCATGCGAGGGATGAAGAATTCAGGAACGCTAGCTCGGAGCTAGAGCGAATTACTCAAGTCGTCGGCTGCAAAAGCAACGCGACGTCTGGTGATTTTCTTGACACAAAGCAGCTCCAATTCCAGGTTTGCATCGTATAATTTCAGTTCAAGGAGAGGTTGCGTTTTCATCACTCGAAATATGCGCTCCCATTTAAAATCGAATCAATCACGTGCTCGCTGCCTCTGCGTGCTGGTGCTTACTCCTTGTGCTAACATCAAATCGTAATCTACTCGAGCACGGTTGCAAGATACACCGAAAATCCGCAAATGTTGTGGTGTTGTATAAGGATTTGTGGTGAGATCTGGCATCCGCGACGGCGAACGGCTGGCCCCCTTGCCGGACGACCCCGTATTCGACGGGCCCCGACCGGGAATCGGGGAATAAACGGCGGAGTTTGGCACGGATCGCCGTAAGCCGTACTTTCATACGGTTAATTGCGACGCTGTTCCCCGTGTTGGCGGCAGTTCTGAAATTTCATAACCCGAGTCCTTCCACAAACCGAGAAAGCTCCAAGCTCTGAACTTTGATGCCCGCGTTGCCGTTGTCGCTGGAAAATCGGGTTCTTACCGACCAAATATGGAGTGCGGAATGTACTTTTGACTCGATAAATAATTTGGGAGCCAGGGAGATACGAATTGAGGAGTTGGGTGCAGCAACGGCCCGATTAGCAAAACCGCGGCTCCACAAAACAGCAATTGAATGTTTCATTATGGCACCAGTTTGTTACACTGAAAAAGGAAAAAAGTTACGGGTTATATAGACATACCGTCCGTTCCGGGCTCAGAGGCTCGAATTTCCTGGTGCTGGAGCTGTAGCCTAGATTGCTCTGGGTCCTACGCCCGGAACTTTCGGCCTCTGAGCCCTGAACGCGGTATGTTTATATAGCCCGTGAGTACGGTTTTCACGGCCGGAGCTTTTTTTTAAGTGTATACATTATCAGGTATAGCATGACTGAGGTCAAAAAAAGTTGGTCATATCCTCAAGTTTAAGTTGGTACGATTTAAATACAGAAAGATATTGTTAGGAAATGAGAAATGAGAAATAATAGGAATAGAGAAGAAGAGCACCTTTGCCCCGTTATGTCTTTTGTAAAATACAAGAAATGTTACATCTTCAGTGAAACTTTCCTGCTTTTTCAAAGTTTTAGCTTTGTTCAACGGGTGGATCTGTTTGCATCCATTTTTTCCGATGATGTGCTGTGTTTCGAACCTCAGTGAACATTTGGACAAGGGGAGTCCTAAACATCCTGAGCATCATTGAGCCATTTTGTGTAAAATGCCATTGACTTTAGAAAAAAAAAAAACCTAATTTACGACTTTATTTCATAAATTTTCATGGGAAAATTTTCTCTATAAGGCATTTAGGACGAGTTGCCACTAAATTCCTGGTAAATGAGAAAAACAGTTGCATGATAATCGTAAAACTCAATGACGCTCAATACGTTGAAAAGCGGTGACACGTGCTGTTATTGATAAAAGACGGCAACAGGCAGTGGCGTAACGGACTTCCGCTGGGCCCCCCTGCAAAATTTTTTCTAGGGCCCCCCATGTCGATAAAATTCCAAAATCATCCCCCCTCCCGCCCCTCTACTTTCCCGTTTTTTGGCCTGAGACATTTCAAATCACGGACTTGGACTTGGAATGCCTCACCCCTCAACGTCCCGGATCCCGTACCCGATTAAATGGGGCCCCTAAAGGATCAAGGATCTAAAGGGTGGCGGGGGCCCAGCCCAGGCCCAAGGATCTACAGAGGGGCCCATGCAGGCCCAAGAATCGAAGGGCCTTGTGGGCCCTTCAGATTCATGGGCCACCCAAAGCCCGAAATACCTACGCAAAGTGAAAAAAAAGAGAAAATTTTTAGTAATCATTGAGTGGACATTGGAAGGCAGGGGCCCTCCAGCAAAAAAAAGTTAGGAACAGTCCAAAAGAAGCATGAAAAACCCTGAGCTAACAATAAAAATCAGAGGAAAAAGCCCCATCTCGGTAAGTAAAGGCCCAAAGTTTGAAACCAAAGCTAAGCATCAAAGAGAGAGAGAGAAAAAAAAATTCCGGCGGCCGAGGGCCCCCTAGGCGCTTGGGCCCCCCTGCATAGCAGGGTCTGCGGGGGCGTCCGTTACGCCACTGGCAACAGGGTTTAATGTATAACGTCGCGATGTCGCGGGGCTCATTGTATGCAGAATAAACGGCCGGATTACGCGGAGACAAAACGCTGCTAATTAAACATTCAAACGGGCCAACGAATGAACGCGCGAGCACTGTCCTTTCGCAAAAGCTCTATCAAAGGTTAAGAATGGAATGGAACGGCCACGTTTGTAAATGCTAAGTGGCACTTGTCCGTTCACTATCGTGCCTCAAACGGTCGCGCCTGCATAGCGTCTCCACGTTTCAGGTAGAATGAAATCCTTGCATGCGAACGCGAATTGATAGAGCCATTAGCACGACTGCTTCATTTGTAATATACCGTACGGAGATGGACATTCGTGTTTAAAAAATAAAAATAAAAAAAATAAAACAACACTAAGTGTGTTATTAGCAAAGACAAGAAACCCTTAACTGGCCTCTTGGCGACAGGTGGAAGCTTTTACTTTTGGGGATTCATCCGTTCCCTATAGCCCTGGATAGACGATCAAATTCCGAACCAATTCCGATCAAAGTAGACATGCTGATGACTGATGCTCACCATCTACCATCAAATTTTGACGGGCCGCACTATTTTATTCAAAGTAAGATCAGAATGGAGTGCCACCATTCATCATTTCCTGCCTCAGGAAACATTTCTGCCAAGTTTTCATTTTAAAACTAAGCACATTAATGAGTTTGAGACTGATGACTCCCGACACTTTGATGGTAATTGGTTCGGGAATTTGATCGTCTATCGAGACCTTATGGACAGTTATAAGGGAGCAATAATCATCACCCTAATTTCGGCTGTTGACCTACCTGTTGATTTTGGGTTCTCAGGCAGGAAAATTGAATTCATATACTGACTGATTCTAATGTCCATTCAAGCCTGATTTCAGGTTCGGCTGATCCTTGATCCACTCCACCCATTTTCAGGCAGTTTTTGAAACCTCCCTCTCCCTTAAGACCCTGGCATCGTTTATGGACAGCTTCACGGTGACTCAAAGACTGACTGTCGTTGTTTATTCGGGGAAAAATACCGTGGATACATCCTCATACCCAGTCTGAAATAAAGATGGACAGGAGTGATGGACATGTTTTTCTCGGCCCCCAATTGTCTTGCTCGAAGTCTGAAACGTTTTGCGCTCCAATTGCAGCGTCCGTCGAGTCGTAGCGAGGGGGTATCGACTCCTCTAAACGTGACTTGGGCGTCACGCACCTATTCTCAGTGATTTTCCGTTGAGGCAGGTTTCGGACCAGGTGATCTGACCCACGTTTCTCCTCCAGGAACGTATGCCTTCCGTAACCAAAATTTTGAGGGCTATGACCTGTCCTCTGGCTTGTCTCTGAAGCGAATTTTCTTAATGGATTATTTCAGTCGTGCGTCATGAAACTCAACGGATGCCTCCGTATTGATTTTTCTGCCGTGCTAAGGAAAAACGCCGTATGAGCCTTCAGGCGTTGCCAAATTTCCTTTAGTAAATCACGAATTTTCGGGAAAATTTGTAAATATTTTTCGTCCAATTTTTCAGATAATTATGTTCGCAATTTCGCCTAAAGTTCCTGAAAATTTCAAAGAATAATATTCATAACTTTCCTCAATGATGAACATTTTATCGAAGGAAATTTGGCAACGCTCGAATGTTCATACGGCGTTCTTCCTCAGCACGGCAGTATTTAAATGGATGTTTTTCTCACTAGCGCTCACTTCATACCTATGTGTAGTCGTCTCTTTTAAAATTTAATTGCAGGCGTGATAATATGTATTTTTCTTAAAATACATTATGTAATGATACGTATTAAACTGCACTCAATGTTTTCACTAATATTTGCAAAAAACAAAACTGTGAGCGAATTCGGTTGTTTAACGACTTTTGGAATCAGAGTTAGATAAAGCCGTATGGAACAGGTGGTTTAGAACCAAATGTGACTTCAATCAATGTCGTCATGACATAATGACCAAATTTGCGCAACCTCGATTGCAGTGCACGGATAATTGAAGAGGTGGCTAATTGATATACGAGACTGCCTGACAATATACAATCCCTAATTAATTCATAATAACAGGAGTTGAATAGAAATACAGTGTAATACAATCATATATCCAGTAACCGAATAGTCAACACCAAATTACTATTACTATTTTTGCTGATGGTTTTTTTTTTATTTATTTATTTTTTTTTTGCTGGAAAATTCATACATACGCCTTTTTTGCAAACATTTTAGAGAATATTGCTCCCCAGAGAAGATCTTGAAGAAATCTTTCTAAGGTAGGATTTTGAGTTATAGCCTTACTGATAAAGAAAACACCACACAATTGTTTATCGTCGTGTAACGTTCCCCTCTCTCCTCCTGTAGCGGAAATGTACTCATGTTCAGCCCCCTCCCCCAGTGCCCCAGTGGTTACTAACTACAGAAATCCGACCCAAGGTTTTTGTGTAAAATCAATCCTCCAGTTTCTGATTTTCAGTTCAAGGCCTGAATCTTCGCCATCCAGTTCACGGCTACCGCCAAGGCCTCCCTCGGTTCTCTCATTAGCGCCCCGAAAATATCAAGGGGGATGAGCGGTGGAACCCGAAATTAAAAATGCCAATCTACGGGTAGAGTACTTATATAGGAGAGTACGAACCTGTCTAAATGTGGATCTCTCTTAGGGCCCAAAAGGGCAGCTAACCCTCTAACACAAAATTAAAATATCACTAAAAGTCTAAAATGCCACTGCCCATCTTCAGGTTTCATAATATCAAACTAAAGTGGCCAAGAATGTTCATAATGAGCGTTTTCCCGCAAAAATGCGTACATAAATGCAAAAGCTGCAAGATACGTGCTTCAAAAACAAAGACGCACGGGTCGTAACGATTTTAATAATAGATCACTCTGGATAATTTGAATTCATAGGTTGACTCGCTGCGTATCATTTCCGCCCATTTTAATCGTTGACTCCCCTTTCGATCGGGCCCTAAAAGCTTCATGACCTAACCTCAAAATTACCGACATTTCCGTACTCTCTCTATACAGATACTCTACTTATTGCTTTCCAGATTCAATCAGGGGCGGAGAGGCACTCGCTTCCTAACAATTTGTCGCGGAAGTCCCGAGGGGGCCCCCGCGGCGAATTTTTTTCGAGTCATCGTTTTTTTCCCGTGATGTTGTGATTTTTCTATCCTTTCCAGTCACTGAAAGGCCCCGAAATCCTTGAAAATTTGTCTCTAAGAGACATGAAAGGTCGCCTAAAGCTTATGTGATGAAGGGACCCCCGAAGAATCCTGAGAATGGGTTATTTTGAAGTTCAAGTGCTGTAGAATCCAACTCCAATAATGCTTGAAATTGCGTTTTAAAAGGGTGAAATTTTCAACATTTTCCGGGGGAAGGGCCCCCGAACGACAAGAGGGGCCCCCACATTTAGGTCGCCTCCTAACTTTTCGACTACCAGTCCACCCCTGGATTCAAGGACTATCCAGTTCACGGCCACCGCCAAGGCCTCGCTTCTTTTATTACGAGTGCTCCGAAATCGAGGGGCACGAACGGTGGAAGATCGGCGGAACCCGAAATTAAAAATGCGAGGCTACGGCGGCCGAGGACGGATCGGGGAGGAATAAACCGTCGGGGAAAAGACAAAGGGCGAAAACAGGAGCGGGAAATCGGGAGGCCTCGGCCGTGATTTAAATTTTAACGAGGCAAGCGCGGTGCCGGGTGCCATCTGCGTGGACTCGCGGCGGGAGTCGCGAATCGAGCGCGGGCCCGCCGCGTCGGCGAATTTTCAAGTTCAACATTCCGCGCCAAGGCTAAGGCCATGGAGCCGGCCGCGCCGCGCCGAGCGGGTGCGGGGCCGGGAGCCGGGGGCTGCGCGGGAAACAAAAAGCCCTCGAAATTCGTACGTCTGCGTGGGGCGGGGGCGTGTGCGTGGCGCAGACGGGGATGGGAGCCGCTTTTTGGAGGTCAGGATATTTGAAGGTCGCCGAGGGCGAGCGGGGAGGGCGGCGCGCTGGGGGTGCCGGCTTGATAAATCAATAAGCGCGCCGGGGAGGGTGAGCTCTCCCGAGTCGAGCCGAGCCGAGCCGGGAAACCACCCTCCTCCCCTCCCGACAGTCGTGAGCACGGATTTCCCCGAGCTTTTTCCCCCGAACCACCGATTCTGACGCTGTTGCCGACCTAACCTTGAATCCCGGTCGTTTACTCGTGATTTCCTTCGTGGGGCCTTGGCGGAGACGTGAGACCCTCCACTGGCCTCTTGGCGACAGGTGGAAGTTCTTACTTTCGGGGATAAGGGAACAACAGTCATCACTCTTATTTCGGCTGTTTATTTACCTATACATGGTGGATGATGAGCCTGAGGTGACGTCATGAGCCAAACGAGTTTCCCAAACTTCCACTTGTTTGCAAAACGAAACTGCCAACACGTTGTTAAACATCACCATGTAGGTAAGTTAACAGTTCAATGTTGAAGTCCCAAAAGTAAAAGTTTCCACCATAGCCGAGAAATGAGTGGAGGGTCTCTCGTCTCTTAGCCTGGCGTCCAACAGGAGAGAAACGAGGCTAAAATACATCAATAAAAAACCCGAGACGTTTCGATTCAAAACTGAGTCATTATCAGTTGGAAAATGGACTCAGATTTGAAAATGACTCAGTTTTGAGTCGAAAAGTCTTGGATTTTTATTGTTGTATTTTGCCAATAGTCTGGTGTGGACATGTCGGGAATTTGGAAGTTGGATTATGAAAGCTTATAGCCGTTAACGCACGTACACTCCGAATGCACATTCTGGTCTATTGCGCATTCGCGGGCATCGAGAATGTTCCTCATTTTGTTCTCTTGAACAACTAAATTAAGTTACAGGAATGAGTAAAAGATCGTCGCGGGTGTCTTCTTCTTCTCGTCAAACTATTCATTCTTTTCCAAGAGAAGGATGAATGTACATTCGCGATGCCCGCGCATGCCCAGTAGGCCAGAATGTACATTCGGAGTGTACGTGTGTTAGCGGCTTATATCGGGCCCAAAAAGGCAGCCAACCTATGAATTCAAATTATCCAGAGTGAATTATTTTTACAATATTTCGAAACTTTCAGACAATATGGATTAGCTTGTGAACAAAAATTAGGAAACAATTGAAGGGATGGTATTCAAAAGTTTTCTAGACATTCAGTGCAATATCGAAAGAAATTTGGCAATGTCCAATCATCTATTGCCGTGACTGTCGTATTGTTCTCGAAAGTGCTGTAAAGCCATGTTAATGTAAGTGTGCTCGCTCGCCTTCAGCCGGGCAAATATGCAACTCGTTCGCACAGGAGTCAAAATAGTGGTATCAAATGCTCTTGATTGTCACAGAATTCATTGCATCTTTCAAAAACATTCTCAATAACAAATAAAAACTGTTCTTCTTCACAGAAATTAATGTCGTGTTTCATAACAAGGACATCTCTGATCATTCTTCAAATTTCCAGTGACAAATATTCTCACGGCTAAACTACTACCAAAATGGGAGGAGATGGTGCGATGAATAATAAAATTCGGTTTATTCTGCTTATTAAGCTTCGGTTTATTAAATGTTATTTGGTACTGAGCCGATTGTTTGATCTTTTCGGAGGCTAGTTCTACTCGTCATTTTAACCGCGACTTTGAAGCATTTAATTCTTCTCCACAAAGAACGGTCTCTGGAAATAATTAGTAGATTGGCCTCTCCATGACCTATAAGATTTTAAAATCTCAAGGATACTCTTCTTTTAATAAAAGTAAACCAAAGAGGCACCACCGCATTTGTGGAGGTTGCTCTGAGAGAAAATTCTTCGGAGGAAAAAAAAACCTTCTCCGTTCCTTTGAGCTGTATTTCACAAAGCTGTATACCCACTTGGAGCGAGGCAATGAATTCAATTATTTGTGCGTTATTCTACTCATTCTGCGAAATATCATTCTCAGACCCTGTGGCCGACGTTCTGTGAAAAAGCAAAAATAACTTGCGAAATTATGAAGCGTCCATCGATAGTCAAGCTGATAGCTTTTAAGGCGGCAAAAATAATGTTTGATGGTAGTGGTGGTGGGAGGAAAGCACCGACACATTGCCAAGTTTGATGAGACTCAAAAATAAAAAGTGATGGACGAGGAAAAAGGCGAGAAACGTATTCCCTCTCATGAGCATGAAAAAAAAGGTAGCCCCGACGGATACTCCAAGAGATGAGGGTGAAGATAATCATTCAACACCACTTTGAGCCGAGAAAAGTTTACAAAGCGCGCTACATTCTGGGAATTCGAGTCTGAAGGTGCTTTTGAGACAAAGACAAAGTTAAGTATAAACCAAAACTGAGATGTTTTCCGAGAGACTTAAATGTGATCTTTCCTTTTCATTCATTCCACAAAGCTTATGCGGTATCAGAGGATATTAGGAGGTAGTCAATGGCTGAATGAGTCAAAAATAGTGGGAGCTGGAGCCAACGTACGTGTACAAGTCACTGGGCAGAAAAAAAGGAAAGCTCAGTTGATTTACATGAAAAACAAGTTTAATTAATTTTTCAAAAGTGATTAATTCCAGATAAAAATCGTTAACTTCTGATGCTCTTGTTATTCACTGGCTTTGACTAGTTTCATTATTTTGAGGAGGGTGAAGCCATTACACAAGTGTGTAATCCATATCAGCTGCGTCGCATGATTTCTCATTTATTTGTGAAGGTCGCTTCAAAAACTTTTTCTCCTTTAAAAATTATAAAAATAAGCAAATAAATTACATGAAAGTGAGAGAAAATTCATTACTCCATACCTTCATCAACGTCATTGGAAATGTCTTCTTCTCTGAAATGGCATACTTGTAAGGGAGAACCAACTGGACCACATTTTGCAATTAGGAATTACAGTTTCTTAATCATTTGTAATAGCACTTATGTGCATAGGAAAACTAAAGGTGCATATGTTGTTCCTGAATTGAGCCAGAAGTTGCAAAACGTAGTGCAACTGAGAATGTTTCTTATTTTCCTCTTTTAAAGTATCTCTCAGAAAATGTATCGTAAGAGTGCTATACTTGGACGTATTTCTGCCAAACGTAACTATGTGCATTAAGACATGAGCCCTGAGACCCATAAGAATATGTGTATAGCAGGGCTCACGTCATAATGCACATAGGTCCGTTTGATAGGAATAAGTTCACTTGGAAAACTCTTGAAGACCAAAACAGGCGCGACGATTTCCGCACCAAGCGAGAGGGATTTCACCTCGGATATTTTTTATTTGAAATTTAGAAAGTTCCAAAGTTATGCCTCGCAAGTTGAAGAGAACACGATTTCTCCGAACTCCGGAACACGGTAGATCTACAACATCCTTTCCTCGTCAATCCTGCGACTATTTACTCTTTTTCAGGTTCATAGGAGACCGCCCGACGCCACAGTGCGACAAGATTTTGGTATTTGTACCGCTTCCCTCTTATCACCGAAATTGTACCAATTGCTAACATAAATACGTTTTCAAGGCACACATGACCTGAATCGTAAAACGTTTTTATCGGGGATACTACCAGGAATCGATGCGGAACTAGAGGGTATTGATGAAAGGCTCCGCCGTTGTTGTCGGATGAACACAAAACACCTTAACCGACTTTCGTCCTAGAGAGTTTACTTTAAAAAAATATATATCGACGGCGTAAGTCCCCCCCCCCCCCCCCCCCCCCCCCCCCCCCCCCCCCCCCCCCCCCCCCCCCCCCCCCCCCCCCCCCCCCCCCCCCCCCCCCCCCCCCCCCCCCCCCCCCCCCCCCCCCCCCCCCCCCCCCCCCCCCCCCCCCCCCCCCCCCCCCCCCCCCCCCCCCCCCCCCCCCCCCCCCCCCCCCCCCCCCCCCCCCCCCCGCCCCCCCCCCCCCCCCCCCCCCCCCCCCCCCCCCCCCCCCCCCCCCCCCCCCCCCCCCCCCCCCCCCGCCCCCCCCCCCCCCCCCCCCCCCCCCCCCCCCCCCCCCCCCCCCCCCCCCCCCCCCCCCCCCCCCCCCCCCCCCCCCCCCCCCCCCCCCCCCCCCCCCCCCCCCCCCCCCCCCCCCCCCCCCCCCCCCCCCCCCCCCCCCCCCCCCCCCCCCCCCCCCCCCCCCCCCCCCCCCCCCCCCCCCCCCCCCCCCCCCCCCCCCCCCCCCCCCCCCCCCCCCCCCCCCCCCCCCCCCCCCCCCCCCCCCCCCCCCCCCCCCCCCCCCCCCCCCCCCCCCCCCCCCCCCCCCCCCCCCCCCCCCCCCCCCCCCCCCCCCCCCCCCCCCCCCCCCCCCCCCCCCCCCCCCCCCCCCCCCCCCGCCCCCCCCCCCCCCCCCCCCCCCCCCCCCCCCCCCCCCCCCCCCCCCCCCCCCCCCCCCGCCCCCCCCCCCCCCCCCCCCCCCCCCCCCCCCCCCCCCCCCCCCCCCCCCCCCCCCCCCCCCCCCCCCCCCCCCCCCCGCCCCCCCCCCCCCCCCCCCCCCCCCCCCCCCCCCCCCCCCCCCCCCCCCCCCCCCCCCCCCCCCCCCCCCCCCCCCCCCCCCCCCCCCCGCCCCCCCCCCCCCCCCCCCCCCCCCCCCCCCCCCCCCCCCCCCCCCCCCCCCCCCCCCCCCCCCCCCCCCCCCCCCCCCCCCCCCCCCCCCCCCCCCCCCCCCCCCCCCCCCCCCCCCCCCCCCCCCCCCCCCCCCCCCCCCCCCCCCCCCCCCCCCCCCCCCCCCCCCCCCCCCGCCCCCCCCCCCCCCCCCCCCCCCCCCCCCCCCCCCCCCCCCCCCCCCCCCCCCCGCCCCCCCCCCCCCCCCCCCCCCCCCCCCCCCCCCCCCCCCCCCCCCCCCCCCCCCCCCCCCCCCCCGCCCCCCCCCCCCCCCCCCCCCCCCCCCCCCCCCCCCCCCCCCCCCGCCCCCCCCCCCCCCCCCCCCCCCCCCCCCCCCCCCCCCCCCCCCCCCCCCCCCCCCCCCCCCCCCCCCCCCCCCCCCCCCCCCCCCCCCCCCCCCCCCGCCCCCCCCCCCCCCCCCCCCCCCCCCCCCCCCCCCCCCCCCCCCCCCCCCCCCCCCCCCCGCCCCCCCCCCCCCCCCCCCCCCCCCCCCCCCCCCCCCCCCCCCCCCCCCCCCCCCCCCCCCCCCCCCCCCCCCCCCCCCCCCCCCCCCCCCCCCCCCCCCCCCCCCCCCCCCCCCCCCCCCCCCCCCCCCCCCCCCCCCCCCCCCCCCCCCCCCCCCCCCCCCCCCCCCCCCCCCCCCCCCCCCCCCCCCCCCCCCCCCCCCCCCCCCCCCCCCCCCCCGCCCCCCCCCCCCCCCCCCCCCCCCCCCCCCCCCCCCCCCCCCCCCCCCCCCCCCCCCCCCCCCCCCCCCCCCCCCCCCCCCCCCCCCCCCCCCCCCCCCCCCCCCCCCCCCCCCCCCCCCCCCCCCCCCCCCCCCCCCCCCCCCCCCCCCCCCCCCCCCCCCCCCCCCCCCCGCCCCCCCCCCCCCCCCCCCCCCCCGCCCCCCCCCCCCCCCCCCCCCCCCCCCCCCCCCCCCCCCCCCCCCCCCCCCCCCCCCCCCCCCCCCCCCCCCCCCCCCCCCCCCCCCCCCCCCCCCCCCCCCCCCCCCCCCCCCCCCCCCCCCCCCCCCCCCCCCCCCCCCCCCCCCGCCCCCCCCCCCGCAATCACTATCTCGTTTGCGGTGTCTGAAAATCTCCCCCTCTATGTTAAATTTTTAAAGGAAAACAAATTGACATCCCTTCCTTGAAGATTTTGCAGAATTTTCTTCGCACAGAGAAGAAAAATCACGGCAATATTAAAAAATTGCCGTTGAGTAGTTTTCCGTTTAAAAAATAAAGTATGACAGGAAGTCTGCGACGTCGCAAACCGAGTTATGTGATTGCTGACTTACACCTTCGATATGTAATTAACGTAAAATATACTATTAATTATAAGCCAAACACCGAAATCGATCTATGATTAGATTTGTAAAAGAATACCCCAAAATCCGGAGTTGTTAAGTTTTGTAATGCTACTTGTTGAGGTAATTTTTCTAGGATGTTCATTATTAACACACCTCAGATTATGAAAACGTTGATAATGCATCAGCGTTTTGAAACTGTATACTATTGTGTTAAATAGCTCTTAGCAACCGAAAACGTACACCATTGATACGCGGAGTTTTAGCAAAATACCTTGGTTCAAGAAAAGAAACACTTCTAAGGGTAGTCACGAAAAAGGCGTCAGCAACACTCGAGATTTTTTATCTTCTTCAATTTTTCACAAATATGCGTTCTATTTGCAAAAAACTAATAAAGCCTGGCTCGCTGAAGCTATTTAAAGTGAAATAACTAAGGACTGAACCAACCTGCAGGCCCGCCTAACTACTGCACTAAGCAAAAAATTCATCATATGAATGGTGCTTAGTATCGGTTAAACTATCGATTCATGCAACCGTTCTATCAGCTCCGGTATTTGTGATTTCGGTTCATGTAACCGAATCTCAAAATCAAACCGCGAACTTAAAGAAAAAGTCCGACTCCTTCAGAACCAGATTGCAGAGCCTTCAGTTGCCAGAATCGCGCTTAAGATTGAGCCCCTAGAACAGCTCTGAGGAAAGTAAAAAAGAAAAAAAACACGTGTCTTTTCTTTAAATTGTTACGCAGAAAATAAAACGCACCCAGAAATATTCGGAAATTATAACCTCTAGCGAGTCTGGTTGTGGTGCTCACGTAGCCCTTGAAGCACCACTACAAATAAGACAAACGGAAACAAACACAACGTGGAAATAGCAAGGAAAATGACGTGCGTTGATGACGGCGCAGAGATACAACTATTCGAGCTTGATGGATGTCCGTGGTGCATCCACAAAATTGAAGGCGCGATGGTGCAAGGCGTAACCTCGCAATGCTGCCATGCTGCCAATGAGGTGTTGCTCTGATTCGGGAGGGAAATGTAAAAACGAGGCCCGATTGCTTCTATCCCACCTTTTTGCTGTATTCTTGAGTTCGTCTATTGCTGAACCATTTGCTTAGTTCTTCGGTCATCAGCCATCGTCCGGCGAATTTGAGCGTTGAATTCGAAAAGTAAGTTTTACCCTGTAAAGAGGATAGCAGCGCACAGTCTCAAAAATTTTATTGCGTCTACGGTCGGTGCAAAGGGACTTAAGGGTGGAGCACCTATATAGGGAGGGTATAGACATTACGGTAATTTTGAGAATATGTCATGGAGTTCTTAGGGCCCAAAAGGGCAGCCAATCTATGAATCAAAATTATCCAAAGTGATATATTATTACTAATTTTTCCTTCACTGGAAAAAAAACACATTGGATCTAGAGTCCAGACTCTTGAAAACAATGACAAGAAAAAGGACTCTTGATTCAATTAGATTTCAGCTTAAATCAAAAGGAAATCCGCTCAAATTAAGAGGCTTGGTTCTTGATTTAAACTTACATCTGATTGAATCAAGAGTCCTTTTTCTTGTCGATGTTTTCAAGAGTTTTGACTCTAGATCCACTGTGTTTTTTTTTTTTTTTTTTTTTTTTTTTTTTTTTTTTTTTTTTTTTTCCAGTGTTATTAATGAGAGCTATTTCGAATCTATCTTCGGTTTTGATTTATATCACATCGTGCTTGTTTTGATATTTTCTTGATTTAAAAAATTTGACATTTTGTGAATATTTATTATGTTCTTAGTGTAATACATAAAGGTTTATTGTCCCATTCTCAATTTGTTTTAAGGTTTTTTTTAAAGGTTCGTCTCTATCCTTTTTTCAATCCATGTTTCTGCTGCCTGCCCTTTATTCTCTGTGATAAAATGTTTGACAAGGGTTGTAGGGAATCTTCCTCCGGACAAAAATATGTGAGCTTTTTTCCGCGGAAGGAAGACAACGGTGGAACTTGTTAGTTTGATGTTGACTTTGCGGGTAAACAAACGGATCGGGCCCGACCGCGGCCGGGCTCGCTCGGCGCAGCGCGGTGCGGCGAGGTGCAGAGAAGAAAGACTAATGATATAATAAAGTAATTGATCTGTACCGAGAGTCGAGAGCTATCCGACGGAGGCGGAAGGCCGCCGCCGCTGGAAAGCTTTCAAAGCAGCCCGCGCCGCCGCTCCACCGGGCAGGGGCGCCTAAAAGCTCCGTCAACTTCGCGTCCTCATACCCACTACACACAATGAAATGTGTTAGAGATAAGTTGCCTTCGCCTCACGTGTTCCTAGAATACCACCACGCTGTGTAGCATCTAATTGAGAAATGCATTTTCGATTTTACTTTCTCAACACTGGTAAAAAAAAACACATTGGATCTAGAGTCCAGACTCTTGAAACCATTGACAAGAAAATGGACTCTTGATTCAATCAGATTTTTGCTTAAATCAAGAGGAAATCCGCTCAAATTAAGAGGCATGGTTCTTTATTTAATCAAGAGTATTTTTTCTTGTCGATGTTTTTAAGAGTCTGGACTCTAGATCCAATGTTTTTTTTTCCCAGTGAATTTCTTTGCTGGGAAAGGTAGTACCTATTGTCCTCGTTTAAAAAATTCAATTTTTTTTGGAAATTTCATCATTTCTGGACATTTTAAGGTGCTTAGAATAAAAAAAAACCGTGCATGGAAAAATAATGAATGTCCGGACATCTAAAAACATCCGGCGTACCCTATCTAGGTGTTTAATTTCATTCAAATTTGGCAAGGCTTAAACGATGATATAGCTTCGGTAAGTTTTTTCTCACTTTCAAAGTATTAAACATTTGAGCTCTTTGTAAAAACATACGAAACTTGATATACTTTTAAAATTTGATTATTTGCCTGGGCATTTGATTATTTGCCTAGGCATTTGATAAAATGCCTGATTTGTCTATTTGCCTGTGACAGAGCCAATCATTGTTAAACATGTCTGTGTGAATGCCATTGTGAAGATTATTTCACTCTCAAAAACTCGAGTGGCATGAACGCGAACGCGCAGCGAAATAGCGGAGCTCGCCACGTAACAAAATTTAATTGCGCTGCGTAAGAGTAAAGTTCACTTCACAAAATTCCCATATTCGATTGAAACAGTGTCAATTTTAAATTTCCTCCACTGAAAAAAATATGGTAGATTCTACCATACTCTGACACAGTGATACGAGTATGGTAATAAACAACAGACTCTGTGGTACCATTTACCAAATTGTGGTAAGTATCACCGAAGCTCTGGTGAATACTACCATAATTCTGGTTATCTTCACTAAATGGTATCACTGTGTAAAAAAGCAAGTAGACTTATAGTAGATGTTCCCATACTTTTTTTCACACAGAGGTAATGAGACTCTCTGCGAATAAAAACGAGGTCACATGAGTAGATGATCTCGGAAAATTCTGGGAGCAATTAACAACATGACAGTAGCTCAGGTTTATGTTTGGACTCTTTTCCACATTAACGACACAGTACACAATGATTAAGATTCTATTTTATGACTTCCGAGAGTTATACCTCTGCGAGTATTTATGACCCTGTGAGTCAATAAAATGAGCAATTTTACCGGTGCAATTTGCAGTCGAATCGGGCGAGCTAAAAATGGGGCAATGACACCCCGGTGGAAATTCAGAGACTGCGCACATAATTTGATTAATGCGGATCAGACGAATCCCCGCACACGTTTGCACCTCGCAATCACGACTCTCTGTTCAAATATCGAGAGTTCCCGGAATGCTTCCACTCGAGTCTACATACAACTCTCTAACCGACAACCTTGGTTGCAATTACGGAAATTGTGAGAATTCGATCGAATTGACCAATTGACCATTGCATCATTGTCTAATTTCGCAAGAAATGATTTAAATACAATTAGATTTATCCAACCTGAAATCAGTCCGTTCATTTGACGCACAATCTAGAATTTACCGCCAGTAAGTATGCATCTAATATATTTTACGTATCTGTCAATCTGGATAACATTTTACAACAAAAGTGTCAAACGTATTACAGCGATGTAAAGACTGTAAAAGTTTTTTTTCTCAGAAAAAAAAAAAAAAAAAAAAAAAAAAAAAAAAAAAAAAAAAAAAAAAAAAAATATATACCACAAAATGGACATATTATAAACAGTCATGTTTTGAAGTTTAAAATTGTCGGAATTTGAATGAATATTTTTACATCGTAATTCCATGCAGACGGCTGCCCGTAAGGATACACAACATTTTATACTTAAATTGTATTAAAATTTGACCGCGTTAAGCATAAATGAACCAAGCTACATCAGCGATTGTTGAATACATTTTTTGGGAAAACCTTGTCAACACTATTAGCAAAAGTTCACGAAACTTTGCGCGAAAGTTCAGTTCCGTAAACCTATCTCTGTGTGGACAAGGCCTTCCATTTATAAGAAATGAAAGGAAAAATTATGAAAGAACAAACTTAAATGTGGTTAAATAATTTTAACTTCCGCCGCCGCGCCGTGCAGACCGCACTATGTTGGACGCAATGCGTGAAGTATTCACGCAGTCTTGTAGGCGCTATGCGTTTCACGCTGACCGCACTGTGTTTAGCGCAATGCGTGAGGTATTCATGCTTCCTTGTAGGCGCTATCCGTTTCACGCTGACCGCAATGACCGCACTGTGATTGATGCAATGCGTGAAGTATTCGTGCAGTCTTGTAGGCGGTAATATGTGTTACATGCCGATCGCCGCGCCGAGGGCTTCTCCTTTTCATCTCAAGGCCTCGTTATCATTTCTCTCTAAGATGCGCCGTTCTAGGCCAAATTGCGTTTTTGGTTTCTCTCGTAACTCGACTTATTGAGGGTGCTTGTATCACTAAGAGACGACAAAATTAGAAATCACTATACTCTCAGGAAATGAGAGATTTTGTCGCCTTTTCTCGTTTGTAATTTTGTTTTTATAAATCCGATTTATTTTTATACCTACACTTTAAAAAATTGCAAATTTTTGCTGCCCCTTAGATTTGCCGCCATGGGCCGCGGCCCATGTGGCCACCCCCTTAATCCAGCCCTGAGTGCAATGCGAATTCCTCGGAAATTTCAAAGGAGTCCACGCAATTGTTCACTTGTAAAAAATTAAATTGCCCATTTATTTCTGGCAGTAACTGATTTGGCTTAGTTTCGTTCTGCTAAACGCGGTCCACAGGGACAGACAGGGCGCCTGGACAGACACGGTTTATGACCTAGTCCTATAGCCTTTGACTCATAGGCATAAGAAAAAGAAGAATATATTACCTTGAGTGCGGAATGCGGAATTCTGGATTTTTTTTTTTATTTTTGTCGCTTAGTCTCCTCTCTCCATATCAAGCAGCGGTGTCCAAGGGTCTTTATCGGCGAAGCAACACTCAAAGGCAGAAGCGATCACATGTCCACGAAAGTGCAAATAGAAATTCGACGAGTATCGTGGATTCGTGATTTCCTTCACGTCGGCGCGTAACTCAGAGGTCTGTGATGAGATCTCGTAGATCATCTGATAGAGGGCCGTATCTTTATTTTAACGTGAGCCCTGTTGCCCATATAACTCCCTGAATTCTGCGGCTCACGTGAGAATGGAGATACGGCCCTGCATCAGAGGGGCGACGAATCCATACCACTCCAGAACCGTCGATTGGCTCCCAAATCGGAGCTAGCCGGAAATTGAGTGTAAAAGAGGAGTGGGCGGCGCGAGTCGGATGGAGAGAGGAGAAGGGATATTATCCCTGGCAGCGTTGTCTATTTTCTTGTAAAAAGTTGGTTATCCCTCGCTGACAAGCTTGAACACAATGAAAAGTTTGAAAATCCACGTCTGATCTGGAAATTAGACCCTGCAATTCTTGCAGGATACTTGCAAAGTGTTAAAAAGTATACCAACAGTAAAAAACGGTGTTAAAAAGTCAACGATATAATCTTTTGTTTTTCCCCTCCTTCATTTGCTGATAGTAAAAGTAATCGATATTAGCTTAATTTTTTCTCATTTTTTTTTGTGATGTCGCCCATCGTATGCGGTACGAACGTTTGTGCAGGCAAGCAGGTGGGATACTTCAACACTGACTTTATTGTCCTCTACCCATTGACATTTGAACTTCATTTCAAGCACGACTGTTCGAGAGAAGCCTTATCGTAATCGTTACTATTTTATTCATTTTTTTCGCACGGAACGTTTGCAAAATGTTCAAGGAAACAAAGGAGGTGAGTATTACACTAATTATAACGCGGCAACCCACGAGAGACCCCTCACATTATTTTCCCTCTTACCCGTTTCAGCCAATGGGATCGCTCCGTTGTTTCTTCGTATTCTTTGTCTATGTGGTCGCTTGTCAACACGAAACGCATATTAGCGCCTACAAGACTGAAGGAATACTTCACGCGGTGCGCTAGACACTGTGCGGTCGCCGGTCGGCCCGAAAAGCATGTTGGCGCCTACAAGACTGCAGGAATACTTCACGCATTGCGCCGAACACACCAAGGTCGCTGGTCGGCGTGAAACGCAAGGCAATTCTACGAACCCTCTTACCCGTTTCAGCCAATGGGATCGCTCCGTTTTTTCTTCGTATTTTGTGTCTATCACTGTGTCTATCAATTTCAATAGTCAGCTCGCAGAATGGATCTTCCGTCAAAGCGCAAGTTCCAATTTTCCGATCCTCGCTGACGAAAACCGCTTTCCTGAAGTAATGTGCCGGGTCCTTCTTCCCGTCGTCCGTCGTCAATCTTCCTTCGTCGCACGGTAGATCGAGTCAATCAGAGAAATCGGACATGAAATTTTCGACCAAAGCTGCAAATTTCGATGTTTATTTCGTCATACTTCACATTTCAAGGGTCGCTTCTAGAAGAAAATTTTACGAGAAAACCAATGAAACCACTTTCAGAACCTCAGTATTTTGTATGAACGGAATTATAACCTTTAAAATTTCCAAATTCTGTCCGAGCTCTCCTATTGACTCGATCCAATGTGCGACGGTGAAACCATACGAAAACATAGTGGTCTTTTAAAAATTTCTCCTCTACATTATTAATGCATTTTGTCACATTTTTTCGGTCGAAAGGAGGAAAATTTGGCAACGCTGACGACGTCGCAAAGTAAATCGGAGGAAGAGTTATGAGCCGACGTGAAGAGGTTGCGACTCGGTCGGGCCAATGCGATGCGTCTCGGGGGCTTCCCGCGCGCCCTTTCCGGGAAGCGATGCCATCCTCCGGATTTCGGGACAAAGGGAACACAGAAACATGACCGGGGGGGGGGGGGGGCGCATCGTCGGGTGGGGAAGGGGGTGTCGCAGAAAGCGTCTAATTGAAAACGGGGGCGCCAGGGAGGGCGACCGCAAGGCAACGCAACGAACACGGTTTTATCACGAGCGCAACAAAAACGCTCGCACGCACGCATCCATCGTCGAAGTACATAATCCGTCGTTTCCCTCACGAAAGAACGTAACCTCATTTCAATGTTGCCAAATTTCCCCTCGCAAATTGCATATCCATTAGGAGAATCTGGGGCATTCCTAACTGAAAATTTCACTGATTTTCCTTCAGATTAGATGCAAAAATCAGAAAAATGTTTGATAAAAATTGCAGAGGTACAACTTTGTAAAATAAATCAATTGGCTGAGTCAATTTGGCAACCTTGGAATAGAGTTACGTTCTTTCGTGCAGGGGACGACAATATGAAGGAACGTAACTCCCTTCCAAGGTTGCCAAATTAGACGTATTTATGCTGAAAGGAACTACGTGCATAGGAGTCATAGTTCCTTTTGGCATAAATACGTTCCACTGATAGAAACAATTTCTTATTTCATACGGATTTTATGGATAGCGATTTTCGTCTAAGATTTTTATACTTTTTGCTTAAAATCAAGCAAAGGTCGCGGAAATTGTAGTATTGAAAAACTCCTCAATTTCCTTGTAAAAATTAAATTTGTGAGGGGGGTATTTTGAAATGTTTGCAAGTAGTTACATTCTTTTCCACGGATAATGATTTTTGTCTGAAACTTCGCTACTTTCTGCGTAAAATCAGAGGAAAGTTCTCAAATATTCGATATAGAAAAACCCCTTAGTCCTGGTTAAAATTAAATTTGCAAAAGGGACTTTTACAATGTTTCCATTTGCTATTTACAAGAATTTCACGTTTTACGATTTTCGTCAGAGATTTTGATGTATTTCACATTAAATTCGGAGAAAGATCGCGAAAATTCTATGATAGAAAAACCTCGAAGTTTCCCGGTAAAAACTAAATTTGTTAGGGGGAGATTTTGCAATGTTTACAAGTATTTACATTTTTTTGTCCTGGAAACGAAGTACATCCCGACAAGGCTTTCGGCAAGCTGCAATTGCTGCGTGGTATTTCAAAGTGATTTGTCTTCCACAAATTGATTATCTTAACTCGGAGTATGCAAGGGCGGCCTATCGTTGCTCCTCTGGCGTAAGGACGTATCTCAATTGTCACGTGAGCCCTATCGTACATACAAATACATGCTTTCTGCGGCTCATGCGGGTATCGAGGTACGCCCTCACGTCAAAGAAGCGACGCTATGAGGACGGGGAAGGCAATGCCACGCCGCGCCGTGCATTTGAAAGAAGCGTGACGGAAGGGTGAAACAAGACGTTTTTGGATACAAAAGCGGCCTCAAAACGTGCTTTTTCCATTAATTTGAGTATCATGCAAGAATCCACCATCATTTCCCGGATTTGAGTTTCCGCGGAAAAGTCAAGTCGGCGAGAGATGGAATTCCTAAGAAATTCCGTAGAGTGTTCTTGCTTGAACATAACTCTTGTATCGGTTGAATCAGTGGTGTCATTTTTAAGTACCAAATTTTCAGGGATTAAGGCCGAGTGGCGTCTGTTTCTGCAGATCCACTCGTCAGTTCCTTGAAAATTTGTCGCCACCACTGGGATTCAAACCCAGGACTTATTGGTCTAGAGTCAGACGCGGTGGCCATACTGGCCGGCAAAAATTTCAATTTCTTTCACGAGAAACTTCGGTTACGTTCAATACTGCCGTGCTTAGGAAGAACGCCGTATGAACTTTCGAGAGTTGCCACATTTCCTCCGATAAAATGTTCATTTTCGAGGGAAGATATTCATAACTTTCCCAGAAATTTTCAGGACTTTTCGGTGGGATTGCGAGCAAAATTATCTGAAAAATTGTGAGAAAAATATTCATAAGTTGACCAGGAAATTCGTGTTTTATCGAGCGAAATTTGACAACGCCTAGAAGGTTCACACAGCGTTTTTTCCTGAGAACGGCAGAATACAAACCAAGCTTTCCTCCGCCGCACGGTGGATCGAGTCAATAGGAGAGGTCGGACAGAATTTGGAAACTTTAAACGCTCATAACTCTGTTTATACACATCTTTGAGGTCTACAAAGGGTTCCATTGGTTCCCTCGTAAAATTTCCTTCAAGATGCACCCATTGAGGTTGAAAATGTGACGAAATAAACATCAAAATTTGCAATTTTAGTCGAAAATTTCATGTCCGACCTCTCCAATTGACTCGCTCCACTGTGCGCCGTGTGCTGTGAGAGATGGGCGAAAAGCACTGGTCGAGGGTTGAACTGCGTAGCTGTCAGGAGGGTTCCAAGGCTGTAGAAACGAAGGAGCACCTACGTTGGACGTTTCTCCCGGTATTCGGGGCAGGTAACCTCAATTTCACGGAGCTCAGAATTCGGTTAGAAATGCAAGCTTTGGCGGTGGAAAATGCAGCGGCGAGCGGATCCGGGGCACGGTATGCTTTTCATAATGCGCTCAGACGGTGACGCCCGTGCCCGACGCTTTTTTGTTTGAGTTATTCCGACGAGCGTTTTTAGTTTGGTGCATTTTGCATATATTGGTTCAGTCCCCGGCACTTGTTCATTGATCAAATGTTTACAAAATATTTGCACGATACCAGTCGAGTGCTTCGCGAAAATGCTATGTCGTTAATACCCACCGTTGTTTCCCTTTTCCGTGCGCTCGAGGGGGAAAAAAACACCCACTCCAGTTCTGTCGTGCAAGGGAAAAACGCCGTATGAGCCAGCGGGCATCGCCGAATATTCTTTGAAAAAGCACGAATTTACAGGAAAATTTGTGAGTATTTTTCTTCTGATTTTCCAGAAGAATAATCTGAAAAGCCTGAAAATTACAAAGACAAATGAGGGGCTTAGAGGACGAGGTGCATAAGTGCAGTTTTTGAAATGATTGAGATATCAATGATTTCTTGCAAAACTACACTAGTAAAAAAACCTCTTGGACCAATGCCGCGGTGCATTGACTTAAGAGTGCAGTTTCTTGTCGCCGGATTCAAGAGTCTTGAACTCTTGTTTCAAGCGGATTTTGCATTGATTCAAGCGGATTTTGCATTGATTCAAGCGGATTGTGCATTGATTCAAGCGGATTTTGCATTGAAGCAAGAGTGCAGACTCTTAAATCCGGCAACAAGAAACTGCACTCTTGAACCAATAAGTTTTTTTTACCAGTGAATGCATTCTCTGAAAAATTCTCTCATAAATTCCAATTTTTAAGCATCAAGAAGTCAGTTTGAACTTTCTTTCCGCAGTAAGGATCCATGTAATTTCGAAATTTCAAACACGTATTTCTCGAAATATATACCACAAACCGCAATCATGCGCCTTGTCCTCCAAGCATAATTTTCTTCAGAAAAATATCTTCCAAGAGGAAATTTCGCAACATTCGAATGCTTGCACGGAGTTTTTCCTCAGCGCGGCAGAATTGCTTACTTTCCATCCGCCGAAAAATTGGAATTGAAGTTTTCGACGAAAAATATCTGTACAGTCGTTCTAATTTTCTTCTGACAAAAAACTTACTTTGAGTGTACAATACCTACGTGGATAAGGTGAATAAATGCTGAGATGGATCGCTAAATGAGTACTGAAAGGAAATCTCTCTGTTAATTTTATGATCTCTATTGAGAAAGTTGTCCCTTTCGAGAGGGATACCTGGTTGGTAAGCATTTTACTGAGTAGTCTACATGATAATAGTATGATATGCTTCAGCATTAATTAAAAACAGGATGACTGATTATTTGCTTTATGAAATGTTCACATACAATGTTAGGGGCAATTCCGTGTAAGAAATGATTTTTCCCCCCTACATCCATGCCATTCATTACACATCATTATAATTTCAAAGAGGCTCTCATTGTGATAAGTATACGCACAAATAGCAACATTCAGTAAGCCATACGCAAAAGTGAAGTAATGTATAGAGGTGTTTAAATAATCCTCAACAATAAATGGAAGGAAAAGAAAGAAAGAAAATAATTAAAGTAAACTGCACTGTCTTAATTAAAGAGTGAACAAAAAAGACAATCATTCTTACGTTAAGGCTGAACCGTTAGCTATTCTCCGAGGTTAGTTACCATGCAAGTCCCATAAATAAGGCACAGAAAGAGGAATTGTCAGGAAATTAAATGGTGTACAGGAATAAGTTAAAATCTGGGGAGTTTTTAAGACTTTCACACTTTGCGAATGCTCGTCGTAATTAAGCGGCAAAAGGCACCCTTGCCACATTACGATTCAAAATCAGAGCTCTGAAATGCTGATTCCAGGCCGCACAAAGGAAGTGGTGGAAGCGTCGGGGGCGAGCACAAAAAGGTAAGCTCGAACGGTTTCAAGCCCCGCGTTTACTGGTAACCGTTCATTGGAGGGTGGAACGAAGATAGACAGATGCACGTCTGAAAAGAAACGCAAGAAAGGCGAAATGAAGAGCGCGCAAATTGACACTGAGCGGAACGTCACTTTTCTCGGCTGCAGCGCATTCAAAGGCTCTTCATGTACGCGGCAAACATCTTGTGTATAACCTTTTGCGTCGTGTCAGGCGTCAGGCGCTCGCTCGCATGTGAGAAGGCTCGACGCTCGAACCACTTTGGGAAGCTAGGCGCGATTTAAAGTGGGCGCATTCATGCGCACGAAGCTCGGCGGATTTCAGTTCACGCTCCAAGTCGAGCGTTGCTTAAGATAAACACGATGGATTTACGTGCGGTTCCCGCTGGGACTTGCGCGGTTTTCGCGAAACCCGGCTGAGTTCCTCCCGCGCCGAAGAGCGTCCTCGCGGAAAAACTCCGGGAAAACTTTCAAATGTCCAAAAGAATGAGGAATTCACATTCGCAGAAAATCGAGACGAAAACGGCGCAGCGAGCTCTTGCCGCAAATTAAACTTGAATAAAACTTTTTAATTAATGTCCTACTGCGCGTCCCTTTTAAATTCTGCCGTCTTGCCGATTTTCTTGGTAATTCTGTCGTTAATGCGAGGAGGTTGACGTTTTCGCTGAAATCTCTCCACGTCCTTTAGTGTAGCACTCCTAAGAGGGTTTGATCAAGTAGCAGCCAGACGAGGACCCCCTTCCCCCTAGTTTCCTTTATTTAGTGTCAATTGGTTTTATCGGTCATGAAATCGATGCTCCTCTTTTGTTACAAATGTAGGTCAAGGTAGACATTAAGTTGTTGATTCATTATTTTACTGAAGCTCTTGAGATGACTCAATGACATCGCTTTCAGCCGGGCAACTTAATAAGGAAAAAGGTGTTTGGTGCATTTTATTTCCGAAGCTTTCGACCTTTAACAAGGATAACTACTTGTCTCATTTTGAGTCCCTAGCAGCCCGACCAAAGACTTTGACTTCCATCGATATCGATAGAACTCAGTTCCATTCCAATGTAATACCCCAATGGAATGGAACTGAGTTCTAACAATATCGATATGGAAGTCAAAGTCTGTGATTGGGCTGCAGCAGTGCTAGAACTTCGTTTTAGACTCTTTGAACCAGAAGCAGCACAGATATGGTGATACATACAGGGATTGTAGGGGGCGCCGCGTGCCAATGAAACACGAGTACCATCCTTAATAAACCCTGACCGCCTGAAAATCACTATCGAGGGTAGTACTACGGACGTCTGGTGTGCTCTAAGGGAATCATCTCTATCTAGTGACAAACATCCCGCAAACGCACCAGGACTAACAGGTGTTGCAATACGTGTCGTGTCAGGTTCTCAAAAGTGACCAACTCATGGATAGAGTCATGAACATCTAGCTTGGGAGCGTAGGAGGGTCAATTCCATATCCTCAGACAGATCTCTTGCGCTAAAAGCCCCCCTCCCCCTTCCATTACAGGAGGACAGAAAAATGATAAGACACTGAGGTTCAGCAGCAAGCGTCCCAGTAGGTTAGAAAAACATCGGTTCGTTAACCAAATACATTAAAAGCTAGTAGCCTTCAAAAAAATTACTATCTTATGTACTGCAGTAGTTAAGATATGAGTCCTTACCACCTCTCCCACGAAATGTCTCTACTTATGCTTGTACAGCAAAAAAGAGAGACCCTCTACTAGCCTCTCGGCGGCAGGTGGAAACTTTTACTCTCGGGGATTAAACACTTCCTAACGGATAAATATGGGAGCAACAGTCATCTTATCGACTTGGCGAATAATGAGCCTCGGGTGACGTCATGAAACAAAGAATTTTTCCCAACTTCGATTTTATCGTGTAACGTTTTATACGAAACTTTGAGGTTCTGAAAGTGGTTTCATTGGTTTCCTCGTAAAATTTTCATCAAAAAGTACCTCTTAAAATTTAACATGTCATGAATTGGACGTATTTCTATCAAACGGAACTAAGCGCCATAGTGGGAGGAAGGGAGAGGGGGGCTTGGACTGGCGGATTTTGCGGAACGCGATGGTCGTTCCGTCCTATACTCGCAATGATTTTCCATGGCGCTCAGTTCTGTTTGACAAAACGCGCTATCGGGATTTTAAAATCCTCAAAAGGAATTCAATTTGGCGCTTGGTTCCGTTCAACAGGAATACGTCCAATTAGACACCAAAATTTGCAGTTTTAGTCAAAAGTTTCATGTTCGGCTTCCCATATTTACTCGATCCAATGTGCACAGCTTGTGCGTGTGTTTCTGTTAAAATAACGCTTCCTTTGAGATTAAGCGCCTTACCAGATTAGAATCTAGCCTCAGGTGCTCCATTTGTAATAAGTTACATACGTCGAACATACATATAGTCGAAAGAAAGGCGAAAAAATCGAACAAGCAAGGCATCCCGACAGCGTCAATCGACGAATCCGTCGATAAACCTAACAGCTGTCTATTTTACCACGCCGATTCGCGGTTTTCACCCGAACGCCCGAGCACGATCAAAGCCGAACGTGATATTTTGCTCGGGCCCGGAGCGCGGCGTGCGACCGGGAGTCTGGCAGCGAGTGACTTCATAAGCAAATACCTTTGAGCTCCGAAAGGCATATAAATTAATTGATGGGGAAACATACAATTTTAAAATCCGCCGCCAGGAGCACGAATCCCGCGCGACACTCGTCATGAGCCCTGCGCCGCACGGAAGGGCGCCCGTCGGGAGGGCCATCCAGCGCCCACCCCCGCCCCTTTCGCCCCTTTGCCCCTTTGCCCCCCCCCCCATCCCCCGCCCCGCTCGAGAGCCTCAGCCGGCGCAACAAAACGATGCCAGCCCTCGATCTCTGCTCCGCTCCGGTGCAGGTGCATTCCGCCAAATTTTGCAACGTCGCCGGAGGTGAGGCCGGGAGGGGCGCGATGTGTCTGGCGGGGCTAAACGCGAAGGGATGCCAACCCCTCCGAGTCAACCCTCGCTCTCTCTATCTCACTCCCCCGCCTCTCTCCCCACCCCGTTCTCTCTCGCGTCTTCTGGGTCCCTCGGAAGACTACATTATTTATTTGCAGGGTCGTCGTTTGAGCGAGGGTGGCTTCGTACTCCAGACAGGGACACGCACCCCCTCCCCTCCCCCTTCGCCTCACTCATCGGCCAATCAGCGTCAGATTTAAACGCGCTTTTTTTACAGATAAATTAAATACAAAATATAACTCGTTAGATACGTGCGCGCGGCTCGGCGCGAGATCGACCTTGAAAATATTCATAGCCTCCCGTTTTCCTTTCGTCTGCGAGGGGCGAATCCTTAAATTTCCTACCCTTCGCAGCGCGGGTGTCGCACAAAGAGCTTCGAGGAGGGTGGCCGGGGCGGTCGGGGATGAGAGATGGGGCGGAATTGTGTCTCAGCTGCGTTCCGAGTTTTTCAGGTGCTTGGGAGTAACGAGATTGCTGGCGTGAAGTTGGAGTCGAGACGGGGCGAGGTAACGTGTCGCCGCGGAAAAATTGAAAAGTCGATCTTGTTCTGAGTATGTGCTACGTTCACAGTTTGACGCGTGATTGCCCGCACCGCCGTGGACGAGGGGGAAGAGGGGATGGAGCGTTGGCTGTGTTGCGAGGAGGAAAGCGCTGGAAATAGGAATATAAGATGGGGCGGACTACAATCATGTTCCTTTTCAGATCGGATGAGTGCAGGTGGAATAATAGGAGTATCATGGAAGTTCCACCGTCAAATTTACCCCAAAAGACGTATTTTGCATCCGTTCTGCTCAAAAGATGATACCTTCCAGGTCCTGAACATGTGGATTCATTCTTCGGCATCGTTCTTAGTGACAAGCGTGTTAGCGCCTGCAAGACTGCATGAATACTTCAAGCATTGCGCGTAATTGACCGCGCGCGCTCTGTTGGTGCCTACAAGACTGCTTGGATACTTCACGCATTGCGTGTGCGCCACTGTCCGCGCCTCGATCGTCGCTTTTCCTCGTTTCCCGTCTTACGTAGTTCTTTTTAAAGTTTAAACAACTTGCAACAGCTGAATCGTTTGTTTAGATGTGTTTGCGACGGTCTCAGAACGGCAAGCAACGATATCGTAACCACAGTTTTGATTGACTTGTCATCTTCGTTTGTCGGCGTCTTGCTAAACTTTTCAACGGTTGCCTGAAAAATTAAAAAGAGGCTTAGAACTTAAATTATATGAATAATTTTTGCCATGACCGAGTATCATAGACAAATTGAGGCACTGGATGCGAAAAGGGAACTTCTCGGTTACAGTGTTTCAGAGTCTCCTCTAATATTTCATTCGTTGTGAGGAAAGTGAATATACCCATTTCACTAAGAATTTTACTGAATATTCCTCATGATTTTACAGTTTTTTACTAAGAGAATTCTGGAAAAATCACCCATTCAATTCTTCTCAAAAGAATTAATGAGCATTCTGAAACACTGCAATCGAGAAGTGCCCTTTTCGCATCCGGTTTTCGGCGTTTTTACGAAGGTCCGTTGGTACCTTTACCATCTCACTTTTTTTACCAATTATTGGTAATTTTACCAAGACAGACTGGTAAACTTACCTAATAACCGGTATTTTCACTGTTTTTTTCAGGTAAGAATACCACTTCTATTAATAATCATTTCCCGGTAACTTTGCCATTTTATCTCGGTAATTCTACCATAGTCGGTAAAAAAATAATGGCGTTTTTACCAAGGTCCAGTGGAATTACCGAGAAAGTTCAATAATTTTACCGAGATTTCTCGGTAAAGGAAATCCGACTAAATCAAGAGGCCCGGCTCTTCGATTCAAGGAACAATCGGATTGATTAGGAGTATTTTTTCTTGTCAATGTTATTGAGAGTCTAGACTCACTGGAAAAGAAAACATTGGATCTAGAGTCCAGACTCTTAAAAACATCGTCAAGAAAAAGTACTCTTGATTCAATCAGAATCTAGCTTAAATCAAGAACCAAGCCTCTTAATTTGAGCGGATTTTCTTTTGATCAAAGCAAAAATCTGATTGAATCAAGAGTATTTTTTCTTGTCAATGTTTTCAAGAGGCTGGACTCTAGATCCAATGTTTTTTTTCCAGTGTTCTAGATCCAAGCGACTTTTTTTTCCAGTGAAGGGAGGATCCACCTTAATAATTTTACTCAGTTTGCTGTTTCTCTTGTCCGCAACAGACTCATTTGCGGGCGGCAACCGCATGGGCCTTTTACTGGAGCCGAGACGCAAAAGTTAATACGGTTGCGGCGGGGCGGGGGCGGGTGCTGGCGGTGTGGGTGCGGCGGGAGCAAACGACGTTTTGCTCGGTCGGTGCGCTCGATGGTGCATGAATGATGAATTTACGGGCGATGACGTTGCATCGGCGGCCTCTGCCATTCCGGTTGCGGCTGCGTAACGTCGCGCGCACGTCATTGCCCCGCCAAGCGCCGCGTTTCAAGTTCAACGCGCGATGCGTCTCTCCGTTCACTCACCCGCGCACGAGTGATCCAGCGTCGCGTTCATCAATCGCCACCGACGCCGCGCCGAGCCGCGGGGATCATGCTTCCGAATTTCCATCACTCATCAAACAGTGTTACCTCATAGCTGGAGGATCTATATGGGGAGAGTACGGACATGTTATGTGGGGTGCCACACATGGGAGACATGAGGCGACCAAAAAAGAGGCTCTGGTGCGCGCGTAGTGCACTGGGGAAAAAAAACAAAACACATTGGATCTAGAGTCTAGACTCTTGAAAACATTGACAAGAAAAAATACTCTTGATTCAATCGGATTTTTGCTTAAAACAAAAGGAAATCCGCTCAAATTAAGAGGCCTGGTTCTTGATTTAAGCAAAACTCCGATTGAATCAAGAGTATTTTTTCTTGCCGATGTTTTTAAGAGTCTGGACTCTAGATCCAATGTGTGTGTTTTTTTTTTTTTTTTTTTTTCAGTGCTCGCATGTTTAGAGCTTTGACTTTAGCACACATTCTAAAATTAACAATAAATTCAACGAAATTTTGATCAGTGCGCTGTGTTGACCTTCTTGCAAAAACCTAGCGTGTTGCAGAAAATTTCGGAGGCACAGAAAAATTTGCACCTCTGTTGGTGGTATTCTCTTATAAGCTTGGCATCCAGATATTTGTCTGACTTCTACCAAAAGCATCTCTTCCGTCACCGTAATAGCAACAACATTAGCATAAACATTCTTGATAAGAGGTGGCATAGTGTCCCGGAAACCCAATTTTGTATTATTGTCAATCTTGGCGCTTGAAACGATCATATTATTATTTGCTGACCTACAAGCTTAACCCATCAAAGAACGATTTTGATGCCTACAACTGACCCATTTGCAAGCAGTGTGCGTGTCAACTCGTCTGCATGTAATAATTTGCATAAACATACTAAATTTTTCACCGGTAAATGAAGTGAACTTCATTCAAATCACGGCATCGGTTTGGAGCGCCTTCTAATCCTGGTGATACTATCCGCTTTACAAGGCAGATAGTTTAGTAAAGTTGCTTATCCCGACGAAACTCAACTTTACGGTTGCTGATTTCCAACAAGCACTTGCGAGTGTGCTATCTGGTGCAATATATCCCAAAAGAAAAAAACACCAATTGATAAGTACTTGCCACACATACACCGTAATAATCAGCAGATTATTATCGCACGCGATAACTGACGTCATATCTATCGAAAGACGATATCTCTGTTAATTTACGCCGCGAAATCAGACCAAGTATATTTGAACTTACTGATTTGGCATCTCTGCTCAGGGCACCCACCCCCGCTGAACCCTCACGTGCACCGCGAAAATAAGGGGGGGGGGGGGGAGGAATGCCTGCAGCATCCGACCGGTGCATCGGAGCATAATGGGAAAGGTCATGGATCCTCGTTTGTTGGACATGCCGCCGCGTCTTCGCTGCGCAGTGCTGCACTCTTCGAATCGTAATTAGCATGTTATGCATACGTTTCCGCTCAAGAACTTGATCTGTGCACAATCAACCGGCAACAATGCTGTAGCATTGCCTCCCGGATCAAGGAATAGGAGTCGCAGTTCAGTCAACTTTGTGCGGGACCAGCAATGGTTCGACAGTACTAGAATGAAGCCGTTGCATTGCTGGAAGACCAATGGACCGAGTTTATTAGAAAGGAACCAACCCACATTTTCGAAAAAAATTGAGTTTGAGTTCTACTAGTCGTACATTTCCTTTTGCCAAAAATTCAAAGTCGAAAAATAAAAATTAGTTTTTGAAAAGAGGGGTTAAAGTTTATTTTCCGCATTGAGTCTTATGGAGGAGTAAAACTTCGAGCCTGTTTTTCTTAGTTTCAATTTGGAATGGGTTGGTTCCTTTCTGATGAACTCGGTCCTAATGAAGGGTAGATATTTAAAAGCTGGTAGGCAGGCGCCATCGGGTGTTTCTGAGAGCGTAAAGAGAGTTTCACTAATTGCAACATACTTGGAAGCTGATTCTGGGTAGATTTTTATCTCTGATTTTGAAAATGGCCCCCCCTTTTCCTGAGTGATTACATATTCTCCCCAGAATCTCGGAAATTTCCATAGGCATACAACATTCAACAACCATATTTTGCGTGTTTCGGTTGTTTCTGTCCTCATCTTTATCATATCAGCACGCGAGATGCGTTTTTCCAGCATAAAACACATGAGATCCTATGTATGTTTGGCTGCTGAATCCAAAAATGACCTAAGTTTTTCTCCACCATGCCCACATTTCCATGAGGAAAAGTAAATTCCCCCTAAAAAAGCTTAGGAGAATTCCCATTTCCCGGAGAAAATCTAACTGACTCAGGAAACTGGAGATCATTTTCAGAATCAGCGCTAAAAATCTCCCTAATATCATGCGCCAAATGTCTGGTAAATTAGCTCGTGTTGACAAGTGATATGAATGACCCTTTATATCGAATTGGTGGAAGGTTCAGGGGGAGGCTCTTCGTAATATCAAGTTCTTCACCCGCTCCTGTCACTGATCAAAGCGATGTTCGATACGGTGGCGAAGCGCGGATAATTAATTATCGATATTTCCCCATTTGAAGCTATGGTAAATAATCGATCATTAAATTCTCGTTGCGAACTTTTTTCATCGATCTTTTTATACAGGTTTAAATGGCAGATCAATCGATGGATCGCAAATCACGCCAGGCCATTGCTAATGACTCAATTTAGAATATTCGGAAGAGAAGGGACATTACTTCCGCAGAACGATATCGCGAAGTAAAATGTATGCGTTAGCTCTATTGTTCCATTAACAGCGACCGCGGCCTATGGATGGATGGGCGGAACACGCAACAGGAATGATGCAGTCGCGTTCAGAAACGCAGTTGAATACATCGCAATCGCAAATCATATAATTCCGTTCACAATTTACACTCCACTCACATGTGACTGCAATTTGCGGGAAAGCCCCTCTCTCAGCGTCTGCCGGCAATGAAATGGTATTGCACGGCCATTAATGGATTAGTTGCTCGTAAAATGATCAAACGAGGTGCTCCGTCGCAACGTGCAAACCGCGTGGTGCGAATATTCCTCGGAGCGGATAATCGATAGTGCACCTTCGATAAGCTGTTGCAACATATTTCTTGAATGCTGGTCAAGGGTCCGTTTCGACGCATAGGCATAGGCAGAACAGCTTATCGCTGTCCCTGACTCCTCGATAATGGATCGTAGTCGATGGTGGTTCGATGTATCGTTTGGTTCCAAAAGATAGAACATGACCTCAAACAAAAATTTTAGGATTCAAGTTGGAAAAGCTGGAAAAGAGGAAATTCCTATAACAATTTTACTTATCATTGCGATTTGGTACTCACGAAAGACCCTGACTTAAAATTTGAAGGAATAAACTCCAACATGAAGAAATGACAGATAAAAACTATCAAATGTATGTTCTTTCTTGATCCTTCAAATTTTCAATGTCCATGAAAGTTTGATCCACAGATCCACTGGGCCGATTTGAATGCGGCGATAGACAGATTGCAACCTCTTAATAAGCCCCGCTTTTTTTATTTTATAAATGGACGTATTTCTATCAAACAAAACTACGTGCATTAAGACATGAGCCCTGAGACCCATAAGAATACATACATACCAGGGCTCACGTCATAATGCACATAGTTCCGTTTGACAGAAATGCGTCCAAATATGACCTGAAAAGCGGCCTTTTCAGGGCGCAAAGCATCCTCTGAGGATTGAATCGCTTGGCAGCACGGGGGCGTGCCCCGCGTAAAGGAGACATTTTTAGAGAAGAAAAAGGCATTAAAGCAATAAGGCAATAGTTACTTTCCCCAATAGGTACCGACCGAACCGAGAAATTGAGACTTTATAAAGCGCACGACGAGAGAGTAAGACATCCACGGAAGGACACACAGGAGGAGACCGATAGAATCAGACACGACGTATACAAAAGGTGAAGGGCGCTGAATAAAGACAAATAAAAGCGGAAAGAACGGGGGAGAGGAAGGAAAAAGAGGGCAGGAGATGCCGACGAATGAACGCTTGACGGAACAAATTTCGCAAAAACGGCGAGTAAAAGCTATGTGTAGCTGAAAATAAGGGAAAATATGGAAATTATATTTCGTCTGTCTCCGAGTGCAATCATAATAATTCTGGTACAGCCAGGAGCGGTGGGGGGGGGGGGGGGGGGGTTGTCTGGAGATCGGCGGCGCTCAGTGGATCGAGTCAATCAGAGAGGTCGGACACGAAAGTTTCGACTAAAACTGCAAATTTTGATGTTCATTTCGTCACATTTTGAACTTCAAGGGGTGCTCTACGAAGGAAATTGCACGAGAAAACCAATGAAACCACTTTTAAAACCTCAAAGTTCTATATGAACGGAGTTATAAGCGTTTAAAGTTTCCAAATTTTGTCCGATGACTCGATCCACTGTGCGGCGTGGGTGGGGGTTGTATAAGGATCGCGGGGAAAGTTTGAGCGTAAGGGGCTCCCGTCGGGTCGTCTGGAGCCCCGGAGGTGCGGCGGGGGCTGGGAGGGGGGGGGGGGTTAGGATGAGGGTGGAAAAGTGTGGATGGAGCGTCGACCTGTCTGACTCCGCAGTCGTTTTCCTCAAGGTTTTTCGGGCGATCCGGCGGGTACGACGCACGGAGCAGCGATACAACTCTCCGAGCGGATCCGGGCGTCGCGACGCTGTGAGTAGATTCGGCCTTGACCAGCGTCTAGCGCCCACCTTCCCGCCGTGCTCATCCCCCACCCGCACCATTCAGACGTCTCAAATCATTCCACCCCCGCCTCCCGTTGCCAAACGGGCTCCTTCGGTCTGGGATTCGTCCCGAGCTCGGCGGACTGATTAACAGGTGCCGCACAATCTTCATGGGAGGAGATTCAAGTTAAGATTAGAGTCCCTTTATACTGAGAGTCAAGACAATTCGGCTCATGGATGTCACAAACGGGAATAAAGATTACAGAAATTGAACGTTTTTCGTAATCTTTGATCGGCCCATTCTCAAATGTCTTTCTCCGTTCCTCCTCTCATTCCGTTTGTTCCTTGCCGAACCCGTAATTCCCTGGTCCATTCCAGATTATAATCTTTGCAATTGGTGAAAATGTAATCTTTATTCCCGTTTGTGACACTGTGGAGGCCTAAAATACGGGAACCAATCAGAAATGGATTCAAATTGTCTTGACTCTCAGTATAAAGGGACTCTAGTTAAGATGATTCGATGGACGCCATATTTTGTGCTAGAACGGCATGCGATATATCGCATCGCAATATCGCAATTTCAATGTATTATTCCTTTGCTTGCACCATGTTTTTCGGTGTCTCGCCAAGGAGAAAAGAGAAGAGGCTTAGCATCTCCACTTATTGAATCAGTGTGTTCAAAAACACACCAACTCGGAAAAAAAAATTGTTCAGGAAACACCTAAAACTGGGCAGCGGGCGTAGAAATTAGTTTAAGGTGATTCGATGGACGCCATATTATGTGTCAGAACGGCATGCGATATATCGCATCAGTTGGTTCCATTTTTTCAGCTACTCGTCATTTTTCTCCAATTTTGAGATCGCAATTCTGTTGTCAGGAGACTAAAGCATTCACTTACCAATTTTAACAAAGAAATTCAACGTAATAAAGGCGGGGTTTTTTTAGAGAGAAAACATCGTATTGGATACTGATATTGAAATTGCACTCGAATGCGATATTTTCTCTCTAAAAAACCACGTCTTTATTACGTTGAATTTCTTTGTTAAAATTGGTAAGTGAGTGCTTTAGTCTCCTGACAACAGGATTGCGATCTCAAAATTGGAGAAAAATGACGAGTAGCTGAAGAAATGGAACCAATTGATGCGATGTATCGCATGCTGTTCTGACACAAAATATGGCGTCCATCGAATCACCTTAAAGTTAAATATGCCAAAGAGCAAAATTAAGTTTTGTACAATGAGGAATTATTCCTGTTAAATATACCTCAACAGGAATTCGCGTTGAGTCAACTGGAATTTTTTTTTAAAACGACTGATAGTATTTTAGAACCGACAAGAATACCGTTTGAAACAAGGAGATCTCATGTTACCTCAACGAGAAATTCCTGTCTTGGCATATTTATTAGGAATTACTATCGATCCAACAAGAATTTTTTTTTGTCCGTGTAGAGTGTAAACTCTCGAGATGCATTGAGATAGTATTTAAGGGTTTATAGAGCAAGAGTTTCGATCAATGCTTTGTTTCCGAAAAGGGGAAGTGAAGGTGCCTTCAATATTGAAAATGCAACACGCACATCCGTGGAACACGAATAGTTTCAACAAGGCGCTACAATTGATTCAGCCTAGTCTCCGAAAAGCAGAAATGTCTCCCATTTCTGACTATGAAATAGTCACATCTACGAGACTGAAAATGTGAGCAAAATCTAAAAAACTCGTAAAGTATGCAACCCCTTTGAGAAACCAAAGGAAAAAATAAGCTGTAAAGTGTATTTACATCACCTGTATGTGTTTTGATATTTTTAAGTTTTGTTCATAATTCTGGAAACGATTTGTCAGGTCGGCCAACGATGTGTAAAATAGACGTTCAGAAGCTTATCGTGTTTCAAAATCTATATTCTTCATTATTTTATTCTGACAAACAGAGATTTTAGCCCTTACACGCTTCAGGTTTTCTAGGCATAAGCTTTTCTATACTTTATGTAATACGGTATTACATACGGAAAATCAAGGTATTACTAATACCTTGATTTTCCGTTTTTCCATGGTTAACAAGCTTCCTTCTAATACAGAATTTGCAGGCGTCTTATATTTTGTGAATTTTATCTTTAAAATGATACTGCTAGGAAAACTGAGTACGAGAATATACTTGGTTTCTAGATTGGACAATTATTGGAGAAAACATGACAAAATAACCTAATCTGCTAAAATACATGTGTTTAAATTGAAAATGCCGCCAGATGACGTCATAAGGCGGCACAATTTCTCACTTTTAAATCTATTTTTCTCCAACTTCCCATGTCAGAAAAAAAATTTGAAAAATACTGCGAACTCAGCTCATTAGGCACTCTCAGATGAAGAAATACAATTTTTGAGTGCAAATTCTCTATTCCTTATTTATTTGCCAGGGCCAGACATATCATATTCGAATTCATTAGACCTAACCTCAGAATTTCTCCCAACTTCTCCCAGCTCCAAAAAACCTACAAGTATATCCGCAGGAATGCAAAGTCATCTGAGCATTAATAGGATTACATTTTACAATAAGGAACCACTGTTTCTGGCTCATTTTAGAAACAACACACATGCCGTTGGTTTCCGTATTCAGATATTTGCTTCTGTAGGATAGCCAGAGATAGTGGTTCCTTACTGCAAAACACTCGGCGTTTTTACCAAGGTCCGTTGGTACCTTTACCATCTCACTTCTTTTACCAATTATTGGTAATTTTACCAAGATTTATCAAGACAGACTGGTAAGGTTGCCTAAAAACCGGTATTTTCACCGTTTTTTCCAGGTAAGAATACCACTTTTATTGGTAATCAATTCCCGGTAAATTTGCCATTTTATCTCGGTAATTCTACCACAGTCGATAAAAAATATTGGTGTTTTTACCAAGGTCCAGTAAAATTACCGAGAAAGTTCGATAATTTTACCGAGATTCTCGGTAAAATTACCAGTTCCATAAATGGTAATTTTACCAAGAAAAAACTGGGATCAAATAGAACCCTGAATTCTTGGTAATTTTACCCGTTTGTTAAGTGAAAACACCGAGATTTTTTCTTTCAGTGAATGTAATCCAATAATGCTCCAGTCTAAAAATGCTATGGTGTCGAAATTTTTAACGAGATCGTCTCTTAAACCCGACCGTCGGGCAACACGGGCTTGCAGCGAGGGATTCCTCGCGGATCCCGGTCCTCCAGACGACATTGAACTTTTCGCGACGACCCTGGAAAACGGCTCCCGGAGGGCGGGGGGCGGGACTCCCCCGATAGCGCGAATTCCAGTCACAAATCAAAGCGTCGCGACGTCCTCGGAACAAGTCTCACCCCCGAAGTTTTGTTTCGGAGCCGAGTATCTTGTATGCACGTGTTGAACAGCGCTCCTATCAGATTAACTCGAGTCTGATCGAAAGAAAATAAACGGGAGTTTCCCCAACTTTCCCGGCGGGCGACCACGGGGGGGGGGGGGGGGGGATGCGGCAATAAGCGGAGCCCGCAACTGGTTAATAATCGCGTAGGCGCACGGAGCTCGAGAGCTTTCCACTCCGACAACTATGTCACTACCTCGCCGTCTGTGTCCGTGTCGCTGTTCTGGGGTTCTTCGAATTGAAGTGTTGAGAGCTGGTAAGCTTTTAATTCTAATCTGATAGACTTGGGTTTTTTGACTAGAGTCTTCGGCTTCCGAATGGGGGAAAAAGACAGGATGAGAACAAGGAGGAGAACAAGGAAGAAGAAGAGGGGGAAGAATAAAGAGAAGAAGAGAAAGATACAGAAGAAGAAGAAGAAGAAGAAGAAGAAGAAGATAAAAAGAGGGAGACGAATAAAGAGAAGAATAGAATGTTACAGAAGAGGAAGAAGTTAAAAAAGAGGAAGAAGATAAAAAAGAGAAAGAAGATAAAAAAGAGGAAGAAGTTAAAAAAGAGGAAGAAGTTAAAAAAGAGGAAGAAGATAAAAAGAGAAAGAAGATAAAAAAGAGAAAGAAGATAAAAAAGAGGAAGAAGTTAAAAAAGAGGAAGAGGGTAAAAAAGAGGATGAGGATAAAGAAGAGGGAGAAGATAAAAATGAGGAGGAAGATATGAAAGATGTGAAATATGAAAAAGCGAATGAAAAAAAAGGAGAAAAGGTAAAAAAAAAGACAAACAAAAATACATTTCCCCCTCTCTTTTTCTCCCCCTTCACCCGCACCCTCTCTGTTTTTATTCCTCCTCCTCCTCTTCTTTTTTCTTCCTACTTCTCCTCCTCTTCCTCAAACTCTTATTCCTATTTTTATCTCCTCCTATTTTTCCTTCCGATTTCCTTTGTCATCTTCCTCTGGGGTGTAGGTCCATTGAAACGTTTTAACATTGCCTCGAAGATTTATTTTGGTCCCGCTCAACAACCAAACGAGTCTTTTTCAACGTTTCCCAAAAGTCAGTCGTAATAGGAACATGTTTCCTTTTTCCGATGAAATAGCTCGCCCATTCGTTCACCCATACAAAAATGAATCGTTGCGCACGGAAACGCTGCGATGGACAAACATTCGTTGCAAAAAATTAATTCATACATGCCCCAGGGGGCTACCTACATTTCTAGTTTCAAGAGAAAACCGGTGTGGATCGGCATTTAAAATTGACACTTGGAGCCTGGATTTGGCGTTTGATACCTAGACGCGGAGGAATGGTGAAGTAGTAGAAAAACAATAAGACTTCACGTGGAGGTTTTTAATAAAAGTCCTTTCGGATTGCAGATGAGCTTATTGTTTTGCTCAATATTTTCCAATCGAGGATTTAAATACGCAAGAGCTAGAATGAAGGCATAGGCATATGAATAGAAACACAGTGAGGCCGGCGCTAAACGTATATTAGCGCCTGCAAGACTTAAGAAATACTTCACGCATTGCGCCGAACAGTGCGGTCGGCGTAAAGCCTATATTAGCGCCTACAGGACTGCATGAATACTTCTTGCATTGCGCCAAACGCAATGCCGCCGATCAGTTAGCGTGAAACGCATATAAGCGCCTACAAGAATGTAAAAATGCTGTGAGACTGCGTGTTATCATTCTTGAATTTCTGCTCCAGTTTTCACCATAATTAAAGATAAAATATGTATCCTAATCGTAACGATTCAGAAACTCGGGTTTAATTTTTTTTCTTTTGTACATTACATTACGTTTTTACGTGTAGTTTTGTTCTGTGGTTGGCGATCTAGTAGCGGCCACAGGATACCCACGTCACATTTATACACCATTTTATTACTATCTCGGGATGCTGCTCAGTTGTATCTAATGGACGTATTTCTGCCAAACAGAACTATGTGCATTAATACATGTGCCCTGAGACCCATAAGAATACATGCATTCCAGGGCTCACGTCAAAATGCACATAGTTCCGTTTGACAGAAATACGTCCAAATATAGCGTGGCTCTGCCTTCTAACGGAAGCTTATCAATTTTTTAGTATCGATTAGTTCTCAGACATCTAGTTCTAAGACATAAGACTTAGGTAGAGGCCTCTGAATACTGGATGCCCAAATTTAACGATCGAAATCGAATCTTATGAATTTGTCTCGAATTTATAAGTTTCCTTATTGAAACAGAATTCGATAAAATAGCGCGACAGACGCGTTCAAACCATCAAAGAACACGGCTGCGCTTGTTCTCATTTTCCCCCAAGAAACATCGACCATTCCAGTTTTAGTTGTGGAATTGGACGTGTTTCTACCAAACGGAACTATGTGCATTATGACGTGAGCCTTGTTATGCATATATTCTCATGGGTCTCAGGGCTCATGTCTGAATGCACATAGTTCCGTTTAGTAGAAATATGTCCAATTGTGGATGCGTCGCGTCAGGCCGAGTCCATCCCATTCACAGACGATTTCGTTTTACGGTACCCCTCTTGAAACATGTTTATATTCAAGGCGATCAGTCGTTCGAAAGAATGGGATCATGATGCTCGGTACAAGTTCACAAGCCGCGGTCACAGGAAAACGCTGTCGTGATAACGAAAAGAGCAGTAAGTATGCATTTCTGTATGAGCCACGATTAGCACCTGCTTTAAGAGTCTCGAGTTTCATCCTAGCATGCACTTACTGCTCTCTTCGCTTTCGGCGAACAAACAAGGCAATGCCATGCGTGCGAAACTTCGACCAAGGAACGATTCAAAACCAAAGACATAAAGACGGAGCGCTCGTATCTAAAAGCACGGGGAAAAAGTGAAGCTAGGTTCGGCGCTGCGCGCTTGTGTGAGTGTGTAAATGAGCGCGGGAATCCATGGCGGCAAACGGAAATTTGATTTGAACTTGTCCTCTTGATTTTTGCACATTTCTTCTTCGAAACGTATTTTAAATTCCTAAAACGAATATACTAAGAAAGTTCGGTCTGCGTCCTAACATAATACACCTACTTTTGCTCGGTAACAGGCAGTAATCTCAGATAAAGTTAGTTTTTCTTCTGTTCATGGTGGTTCTGCAGGTTCAAACAGGCCGTTACAGTTCTAGATCAACGTTACTCCCAAATGAAATTAATCGGTCGACGACGGACGGAAACTAACCTAGAGTTAAAAAAATATGAGTTTGTACCTGAATTTGGGCAAAAATCAACCTAAAATACTTTGTTTCCGCAATTTTATTTAGTTCCCGCCCTACATTTGAATTTCAAACTTGTCCCGATTTCGCCGCCAATCCTCTAGCCAATCGTAGAGGTGGTTGAAAAGAAGCTTCATTTTTTGCTTTTAGCCCTCCGTTTTTATGTCTTTGTTCAAAACGCTCAATCTACATCAAGAAGCCGAAGACTTCAGCCACGGTTCCACAGGTAGGTTGCGAGGCGAGGTTGACCGCGCGACACGACCGCGAGACCGAATGAAATGCGACTTTAAACGCGAGACGGTTCCACTGTGCCGTTTTACCGAAGAAAGCACCGAAGTTCTATCTTTCAGATACGAGTTTTCTTCGATGAAGTTATCGTCGATTGATCTAACTTAAATTAGCTGATGGATTTGGCGAAAACAGTAAAATGCAGAATTTGCCCGGAAGATTTGTATTGCCTCATCCCGGAGTGCTCATTGCACCGAGTTTGCAGTAGTTTTTATGGCAATATTTTTAATGGGAAATGGAGATGTTGCATGTGTGAGGAATTTGCGATTTGACTGTTGATGCTCATGTAAAAGTTCGCGAGAAACACGATGGTGCCACTGGTTTTATCTGAAATCAACTCCCAAGCTCAAAAAAAGCTCTCAAATTGAGGCCAAAATGGAGGGGATATCCCACGCTATCCCGAGAGTCCACCTCTACATCAAGACAAATTCTCCATGCAAAGAGAAGGAGCAAATACGTTGACAGAGCTGCCACTTTATTTGGGGACTCTAAAACTGAAAACACGGCAACCCTGCTAATGTATTTGTTCTCTATCTTTGCATGAAGAGTTTGTCTTAGTCATTTTGGCCTCAACTTGAGAGCTTTTTTGAGCTTGGGAGTTGATTTCAGAGAAAACCAGTGGCGCCATCATGTTTCTCGCGAATTTTTACATAAGCATCAACAGTCAAGTCGCTAATTCCTCACACATGCAACATCTCCATTCGTTTTTTATCAAATGATGTTTGGCAACGCCTGAAGGTTCATACGGCGTTTTTCCTAGCACGGTAGAGTAACCGGGTACCAGAACCGGTGGATTCCATCCAGAGAGCAGGGTGAGTCCGGCTCTTCCGTCAATCAAGGCGAGTTCCAACATAATAGTTCAGCGTTTGCGCCATCCTTGGCGTCAGCTTGTGCTTCCATTACAAATCGTCGCTCCTCCGGCGCAACGGCGTACCATGCTTTCCACGTGAGCCCTAATTTACATGTAAAGCCATGCTTCTCGCGGCTCACGCGGAAATCGAGATACGTCTTTACGCCAGGGGACGACGAAATAATAGGTTCAAGTCGGGAGCGCGTGGGTGAATGCTCCGACCGGCCACGACCGGACAAAATCCGGCTCAACGCTCGGTACTGGCGTGCTAAGAAAGATCGCCGTATAAACATGCAGAGGGTGCCAAATTTAATACATTCCAAATATTCAGAGACACTTTTTGAATATTACTCTCCCTATTTCTTGGATAATTTTACTAACAATTCAATCTCAAGTATATGACATTTTCAAGGAAAATATTCATAATGTTCCTTGAACTTATGGATTGCATTTTACAAAAAGGAACCAAAAGCATTGCCATGTTGCTAAGATTGTGCGACTTCACCCCTTGCAATAAATAAACTGTAATCATGCAAAAATATGAAATTTACATGGTAATTTTAGTCTTAAATTTACAGTTTTTAGCGTGTGAAATAGAAAATGTTTCCAGGTTTTTCTTCCAAGACAAGAGAAGTTGCACAATCTTAGCAACATTGCAATGCTCTTGGTTCCTTTTTGCAAAATGCAGTCCATATATGAATCAGTGAGTTCGGAAACAAACCAACTCGGTAACTGGATATTGCTCAATTTTGTCAAAAGACGGTCAATTTTTATAAAATTCATTGAAGTTAGCGCATCTGTTCCAACTTGGACCTTTAATATGCCCTTAAGTGATTGTATTTCGGTACCAAAAATCTCTTTCTATGACTAATTTCTTCATTTACTGTTCGGTTTCGCGTGTGTCTTGATTCTTATCATATCTTTGAGTTGGTGTGTTTTCGTTCTCATTGATTCATATATATTTCTACCTCAAGTAATTTGGCAACGTCCAAATTCTAATTGACAAGACAAAATAAATCTCAGGACCAAAAATACGTCTTTTCGATCAGCTGCAGGTCTACTTGCACGAAGAACAAGTTTTAAGAAGAGCTATTTTTTCAAGTTGGCCGAAAAATCGGAATTTTAGTTTTTAACGGGAAACACTTCCTGGCACATTAAACAAAAATTTACAAGTGGTCTACTTACCTCTTGTACAAATAGATGAAAACAATTTGCCTCAAGACTCGAATAGTTAGAGCCTGCTCAAACTCTTCGAGCTTAACATAGATATTGTTAAACAAAGATATCGGAACTATAAACTGGGTTTTTTTTCACAAATGCGTTATTTGAACCGTAGACGATTAAAGTATAAAATGCACAGTGACAAGTCCCCAGCCACAAATACAGATTTTCGGCAGTTTTCAGTTATAGCCGCAGAAATTAGGTGCAGTAGATGCATTTAATCTGCTGTCAAAATATTATAGTCCAAAAAAATTGAAAGTCACCTATAAAAACGTAAAACTTAAAACACGAACCTCGGTTTTGCTCACGTATAGCCCATGAAGCATCACTAAAAATAAGGGAAACGGAATCAACACCAGCACTATATCTATGAATGCAAGGGAAAGGACCCGTTGATGAAGGCGCAGAGATACAACTATTCATGCTTGATAAATGTCCGTGATGCATCTGTAAAACTGAAGGCGCGATGGCGTTGAGCATGAGTCGCAATGCTCCGCATTATGCGTTCCGTTTATGAGGTGTCGTTCCGATTCGGGAGAAAAGTTAAAAAATCGAGGCCCAAATACGTCTCTCCCATCTTCGGCTATGTTGTTCACTTAGTTCTTGAAGCATCACGACAAATAATACGAACGAAACTATCACTCAATGGAAAGAAAGCAAGGACCTGCGTTGATGACGGCGCAGAGATACCACTATTCATGCTTGATGGATGTCCGTGTAGCATCTACAAAATTGAAGGCGCGATGGCGTGAGACGTAATGCTTGGCTCTATGTTGCTAATGAGGTGTCACATCCTCAAAGATTAGGAATGTAGACACTTTTTTTATTTTCCCAAAAAATCGGGTTTCTCTGAGATATATGGATGCAGAGTTTTACCGTCAATGTCTTGGATGTGGCATTTCATATTTCTGCTGGTATACTGCCGAGCTAAGGAAAAACGCCGTATGAGCTTTCAGACGTTGCCAATTTTCCTCCGATAAAAATCGAATTTACTGGGAAAATTGCGAATTTTATTTTCCAAAATTTTCAGATAATTTTGTACGCAATCTAATCTGAAATATCTAAACAAGCAGGAAGCTCCAACGCATTGGCGTCGGAGAGCGGCTCTGGGGGCAGTAGTTGTAGTCAAGAATGAGGGCCTAGACACATTTTGTCATTGATGTACAATCCGACAACTGTCGATTCATGTTTTGTAACTTAGCAGATTTACGTAGCCGGTGTATAAATGTGTATTGGGCTTTGATATGGCGAATACATGGCATTATCACTTGTTGTATACTTTTAATTTTGAAAGCTCTTTGGAGGTCCGCTTCCTAAAAAATCTCTGGTTGATAAGTCGTTTAGCGAGGCTGCAAAAAATTTGCATTTTTATATCTGAAAGTGTAGGTATTGGTTTTTTGTATAATTGTTTTTTTGGATTGCTGGAAAAGTAACGCATACTTCTATAATTTAGGACTGAGTCAGGGAAATATAAGGTTCGTTAAATAGTAAATATTCCTAGTACCGTGTGACACTATTGTTAACGAAAAGTTTTTGCAACTTGTCAAAGAGGTTGTTGAATGATCTTCGAATAACTTTTAATGAGCTAGAGGTAATGGTTCTATCTGCAGCTCGTGGACTTCTGTACGATATTGTCCAGAATCATCTAAATTTTCAAAAAGTGTCCGCTTGTTCGATACCCAATTTGCTCATTCATGCATACAAGGAGAAGCGCATGAAAGCTTTAGCAGACATTTTGGAGATGAATCAAGAATTAGATGAAGAATTTATGACTTAAATCACGGCACCTTAATCACGGGATGACCTTAATTACGGCAACTATTTATTGTCCATGAGATGCAGATGGTTCCATTTCCCTAGCTCATCAAAAGGTATTCGAAGATCAATTTCATCAGCCACCCGTACGAACCACGTTTCTAGTGACCCGTACTTGCTTCGCACGTATGAAACATACAATCAGAGAAAACAGAATTCATCTTACAATAATCAATAATCAGTAGGACATGAATCGTTGCGATGTATAATACGACATTATAATGCGGCATTACTATTGTAATTCATTTTAATGTTTAGGGGCATTATAAATCATTATTGCCACGTCGGAATGAAATGTTGTAGACTGAATTGAAAAGCATGTTGGCAAAATTTATTATAAAAATAGTATAACATGTAGGTACATCGGCATCATATTACTGTTTTAGAGGCTAGACAAACAGGGTCACGGCCCTAGTCAGAAGGCAGAAGAAGAAGAAGAATGTAGGTACATAACATAAAGGTAATACAAATTAAATGATTAGAGCGTGTATATTTCATTACATTATAGGTATATTACAATCATTTTTGTCATTGTTGGAAATTTTGATAGTTTGAATTTTGATAGTTGATAGTTGATAGTTTGAGAGTTGAAAATTTGGTTATTTTATTTAGTTAAGGTGATTCGATAGACGCCATATTTTGTGTCAGAATGGCATGGGACATATCCCATCAATTGGTTCCATTTTTTCATTTACTCATCATTTTTCTCCAATTTTAAGTTTCGCAATTCTGTTTTCAGGAGACTAAAGCACTCACTTATCAATTTGTATATTTATATTGAGTTAAGGGTAGAGACGTATTCCTCACCGGAATTGAGGAATGGAGGTGTTACAGTAAGTCCGGCATTAGGTTCCATTTCGACATCAGCGACGATCAACGCTACGATACTGGAAGCCAGTCTTCCGATATTAAATCCCTAGCGGGGAAGAAAAAAAATGCCTAGATTTCGCTAAAAATCCCTAAATCCCCAGATTTGCTCAAATATACTTAAAAAATCCCTAGATTTTGCAAAAAGCGCCATTTTTTTATGAAGAATCATGATGTCATTCGATGTAGCGATTTGCAATATTTAAATCTGATTGGCTCGTTTGAATTTTGGCGCTCTCTGAAAGCAGTGCTAATCCAGACCAATAAAATGAAAGAATATTAGTTGATTTCTTATTATTAACAGGTTGAATGCAGTTGAATGTCAAGTACATCGAAGGACGCAATCGTTTTAATTTCCGGCTTATTTGCGGGGAAAATAGTGTTGCCAAAAAGGCCTACAAAATATAGATGAAAAAATGTTTTCGATTGTCGAAGCTAGAATTGAGGTTAAAAAGTTGATTTTTGGTAACTTTACCTCATCAAAAAAAAATCCCTAGATTTCCTGAAAAATCCCTAAATCCCTGGAAATTCCGGAAAATCCCTAAATCTAGGAATAAACTCTTAGACATCGGATGGCTGTTGGAAGCATTAGAGTCAACATTTGAAACGCTGCTGCAGAATTTGCCGGGAGTATAATCGAGTGTTGAAAGTCAGTAGAATTGAACAATGTAATAATTGCTTTCCGAAATAAGCGTTATAATAAAAAAACGACGAATCTGAACTGTTAATACTGGAACACACCTTCTGTAAATGTACCTTGCGAGAGATAAGTAAAAAAATAGATGTACTGGAGGAGAAGTGCTTCTCCACAGAGTTTGAAGAAGGAAAAAAAATGCCCAAATTTACTTACTTCAGCATTTTCGGCAAAATCACTGCAATTTCCGAACCTTTTTCTGGCCAGGGGCCAAAATTAAATGATTATGAAGGGCCACTTAGATGTTGTAGATAAAAATAGGACTGTTGAAAAATTCGCCGTTTTCAATAAATATGTACCCGGAATGGAAGACATCTAGGGGAAAATTGTTACGATTTTCCGATGCAAATATTTTCCTACAATCTATTTTCCTGCGTTTTGGGATTATACGTACTAAGCAGGCTAAGGGCCCGTTCGCCAAAACTAATCGGAACTGTATGAATGAATTGCTCCTTTTAAAAATCAAAACAATATCTAATTGCGATATATTACACAGTTAAGATAGGGCTATGTCCTGTCGTAAGCGGCGACATAAAGTCGATATCATTTCAATAATCGCCCCAATGGCCACGATAGTTGTTAGACGTTTACGGTTTCCCTGGTAACCTTTGTTTGCTATCAGCTGATATCGAGTAAATGACTAGGAAGCTCCAACTCAGTGGTTAAAGCTTCCTTAACCGCGAAAACTTTAAAATTCAAATTTTCAAATTTTGAACGTAAAGTACATTTTTTCCATCACGAGATAAAAGCACAAACAAGTTTTGAATTGTTGACTGTATCACCATGATTCCAAAAATACAATACACAACATAGCATTGACTAACAATAAAACAGTATGCAATAAAATAAAGTCATGACAAGGAACATAGCCGAAAATGGCGCCGATTCCCATCAACCAACGCGCGGTCTCTACAATGTAACATGCTGCATTGATACTCCCCAGCTGGGACCGTCCGGAATAGCAGCTCTAGTGCAAGCACCAGAGCCGCTAAAATTCACGGAAAAATGTGCATGAATGTCATCAAAAATGCATGTTTTATCGAGGCAAATTTGGCAGCTCTCGGGTGTTCATACGGCGCGGCGTTCTTCCTTATTAGCACGACAGTAAACTTGTACATTATGTGACTTTTTGAAACAGAGAACCAATCAATATTTTCTCTAAACTTTTGTGTTTATGTTTTTACTAACTAAGAAATACCTCCGGAAAATTTCAAGAGGATATTTTATACTGATTTTTTAGTTTTGAAAAAATTTAATTTTTCTTTTGTTTGTTCGATTCTGTTGATTTATCAACTGGCAACCATTCAGTGTGGCTCATTGCACAATTTCAAGCAGATGTACCGATTACATCGAAGAGGCTAGCGGTCGCACACTTCCATATACCTTGTTTTATTTTACATATAATTCGAATAACTCAGACATATCTATAGTCGTTCACCTGCCTTTACCTTACTCCTTCCAGAACAATGGAACAACCACAATCATTGCCGGCTTCGAGGAATAATTATGATATTCAAGTTAAATTTAATCATTTGTGTTGCTATATTTTATGTTCCCTATAAAAAGCAACTTTTGGCTCTTTATTTATTAAGATATAGGGGAATTGATCAATTCTAAGATTGCAGTTTAGTGTTATATCTCTTTAACTATTAATAATTATGAAAGTTTGAGCTTTTTCGACTAACCACAAAGATATTGGTGTTTTATATTTTATTTTTGGTGTTTGGAGAGGACTGTTCAAGATTTTTATTTGTTAGTGTTAGCTCTGCTATCTTTGGTAGTTTAATGGGGTTAAACAATAGGAATATTCAAAAAATAATGGGGTATAGGTCTATAGCTAATATTTGTTGGTTTATTTATAGTATAAGAATTAGATTTAAATTGCTTTAAATTTTGATGCTTTTAATTTTTAATTTCCTCCGTTTTCTAAAACAAATAGAAATTCCCAGATCCAACTGTGGGCAATGACCTCCAAAACTGTTTATGACCGCACCACCGATGTGAATTTCATAATTAACCACCTTGTCCTTTTTTCTTCTTCTGTGTGTCCACTGATAGTTTAGTGTTTACGTTCATTGGATGCTTTGAGACCATTCGATAGATTTACCTCCCTTTAATATTGTTGCAAGCAGTTATCCACATCCTCGGAGTCGATATAAGCAATAATTTTATCCTTCCAGACAGGGGTAAATCCTGTTCTATCTGTACATTTACACTCATTTCTCCTTCTCTTCCGAGTTGAAATTAATTGGCTGGACCCGCACGGCCATTTATGTCCAAGCTCAAGCTGGGGTAAACAAGAGTATAAATCCAAATTCAATGGAGCCTGATTCAATGTTCCATGTTTCTATGAGGTGCCGCGTTAGGAAGGAAATAACTTCAAAATTCTAATTCGGAATCTATTGGTTGCTTCTCTTTATTGAAAGTTTCCGCTTGCTCGAACAAAGTTTCGATTTCCTGCTGAGCTCAAAAGTTTTCGTAACTTTACACCACACTATTTGATCTTAATACAGTTCTAAAAGAGGAGAGAGTTTCGGTTTGTTAAGGTACCAATCTAATTTTATATCATTCTTTGGAATATGCGAGTATTTTTAATTAAAGTATCTCAATTGCCGCATAACCCTCATTGTACCAATAATGGAAAAAAAAAAAAAAAAAAAAAATGCCGTATTAGCATAAGGACCGTGTTGAATTTCTCCTGGCAAAATATTTACTTTGGAGAAAAGTCATGAATTTTATGAGCACTGCATCGAAAACTCACTCCAGCAATATTCTATAGGAGAATATTATAATATTCATATTCGTTTACTGACAGTCGTAAGAGTTTTTTGAAGTCCTCTTTTGCTTGACCAATCAATAAACAGCACACATGCGGCCATATTCTTCCTACACCGGTAGAAATCTCGAAGTGGAATCTGGAGTGCATTTCATACATGTAAGATCCGCTCTCTCGCTCTCCGGCGTTCAGCAACATCTCACCGCTACCGCACACGGAAAAAAGGAGGTAGGGGCTGTTGGATGATACAGGCATTTCCAATTAACTGTGGTAGTATCCCAATAAATTAGACTATCAACCCAAATGTTGCGGTACTACCAGGGCCGGATTAAGGGGGTGACCACATGGGCTGCGGCCCATGGCGGCAAATGTTGCAATTTTCTTAAATGTAGGTATAAAAAAATATCGGATTCAGAAAACAAATTACAAACGGGAAAAGGCGACAAAATCTCCACTACCTGAGAGTATATTAATTTCTAATTTTGTCGTCTTTCGGTGATATAAGAGACAGCGCCTTTAATTAGTCGAGTAAAGAGAGGAACCAAACACGCAATTTGGCCTGGAACGGCGCGGCGCAGAGAGCAATGATGACAAGGACTTGAGATGAAAAGAGAAGCCCTCGGCGCGGCGGTCGGCATGTAACACATATTAGCGCCTACAAGACTGCACAAATACTTCACGCATTGCATCAAACACAGTGCGGTCTCTGCGACTGCGGTCAGCGTGAAACGGATAGCGCCTACAAGAATGCATGAATACTCCACGCATTGCGCCAAAGACAGTGCGGTCAGCGTGAACCGCTTAGCGCCTACAAGACTGCGTGAATACTTCACGCATTGCGTCAAACACAATGCGTTCAGCGCGACGCAGCGGCGGAAGTCAAAATTATTAAACTACATTTATGTTTGTTGTTTCATAATTTTCTCGTTCATTTCTTATGAATGGAAGACCTTGTCCACACAGAGATAGGTTTACGGAACTTAACTTTTGCGCAAAGTTCCGTGAACTTTTGCTAGTAGTGTTAACAGGGCTTTCCCAAAAAATATGTCCAACACGAGTAAACGAGTCTTATGCACCCCTACCCCGCTGGCTTGTTTACTTGATCGTTTTTATTGGTATTTCAAAACAAATGAGAAGGGGGCGGCAAAATACAGGCGGCCCATCGGCGGCAAGTAGGTAAATCCGGCCCTGGGTACTACCACAATTAATTGGAAGTATCCATATCATCCAACAAATTGGGGTAGTGCCACAATTTTAGGGGATAACTCCAAGGTTTTTTTTTTCGTGCACCATATCCTCCCACAGTCCTCAGGGAATCGGCACTTCCTCATTTCCTTTAAAACCTCTGTCATCATCCTTTCACTGGATGTCCCTTTCGTCATCTCCCAAATGGTACCCAATCAAGGAACACTCTTAGCAGCCTATCTTCCGTCATCGTGTGAATTTGACCTAACCAGACAAGCTGCTTGGTCATGACGTCGATTAGGATATCATTTTCGAGTGCATTTCATTCCGAAGCCTATTCATGTATGTATGAGCCGCGTTTACGGCGCTCTGCGACGCCTACCCGCCACTGGAATCTGTCGTGGTAGAGATCCCCGGAAGCTGGTATCTCTCCACGGATGCCATCTACCCACCGTTTGCCTGGACGCCCTCTCCGTCGCCTACCTGGAGGGGGGACCCACTCCAACACCCTCTTCGGCAACCTGGTAGCCGGAGCCTGTTTCATCCTCAAAAAATCGATTGAAACGAATAAAATGCGTCACAATAGCATAATAAACCCCTGAGAAAAAGTTGATACCGCTCTACGAGAGCGAAGCTCACTCCGGAAAAACAGTAAATTCCATTCCGCACTAGAGTACCTTTATAGACAGAGTATGGCCATTCGTATCTTTTTACTACAGGAAAACTGTTCCGCTTTTTGATTGGTCAACGAGTTTTTAGGCTTCATGATGCTCTTAGGGCCGTATATAAACAAACAAGATGGCGACTCACCGTAACATCGATAAGAAGCTAAATTTGACAAAAATTTCAATTATACGGCAGTAACAATTTAAACTAGCATATCTACGAATAACACACGAAAAAAACACGAAACGTATTGTTAAATCGCCTTTCACCTTTATCACAGGAGGATGTAAGATGTGCATAACCTCAATCTTGCTTGCTGATAACAGCCATCTTGTTTGTTTATTTACGGCCCTACGAGCATCGTGTCAGCCTATTCGCTCGCGACCAATGAAAAACCGGAACAGAAATGGCCATACTCTGTCTATAAAGGTACTCTATTCCGCACTAGTCACTACGCTGTTTTGGGGATAAAATTGGCGCCGGCGTTAAATGCACTACAGAATTGGACGTATTTCTATCAAACGGAACTATGTGCATTATGACGTGAGCCCTGTTATGCATGTATGTTTATGGGTCTCAGGGCTCATGTCTTAATGTACATAGTTCCGTTCGATAGAAATACGTCCATTTCATCCAGAGATTTCGAGCAGGATCGCGTTCCTGTTTTCCCTCGCGAGAATTTCATCTCACGACGAGTGTTTGCATCGGCAACTTCAGCCCCTGACCGATGGCACTCGGCAGCGAATGCGGACGAAAAAAGGGACAAGTCCGAAATAGCGAAGGGTAATTTGGACGAGACAGCGGATCGAGGCTAGACAAATGGAGCGATCGTCGGTAGAGTGGATTCGCACGTCCTCTAATCCAGTCTGAACTCCCACCGATTTCCGTCCTTCCGCGGGAAAAACGCCCTATCGACATCTTGACGTTGTCGAATTTCCTCTGATATAAGAATTTACTGATAGTTCACGGGGAAAAAAAAACAGATTTCTATGGAGAAAATTCACTGAAATTTGCACAAAAATCCGAACAACCGTTTTCATGTAAAAAATTAAATTGCCCGATTTTTGGCAATGGCCGATGTGGCTTGGTTCCTTTCTGTTTGACGCGGTCCATGTAGAAGGTGGGCTGCCCTTTTGGGCCCTACGAGCTTCATATTCCGACATGTCCGTACTCTAACTATGTAAGTACTCTGTTACTCTAGGGCTGTGATTATTTTTCGCTTTAATATTTCAGACTACTACAATGCGAAACGGGTATGGGGTACGGGTTATACAAGCCTACCGTTCCGGGATCAGGGGCCGAGAGTTCCGCCAGTGCTGGAGCTTTTCGGCCCCTAAGCCTAGAGCGACGTTACGTTAAGTGCATCGACCTGTAATGGATATTTTTGCCGAAAATTAACCTTTGTGTGTGACATTCATGTGATCATTCATTTCTCAGCCGATAATACGTATTCTTCTGGGTCGGGTTTGTTTAATTACACTGGGCCAACTTTGGAGCTCCATAATAACCGAAAACTGATGAACCAATCAGAGATGGCAATACTCTCCCATATACACGGAGAAAAAAACCTCGAGCGTGGGACCCGAAGTTTAGGTCATATGGATGTCTGAAGTTTTCGGATTGAGCATCTGAACACTTTAGGTCTAGCTGTCGAGGTTCAGATCACACATCTGAAACTTTAGTTATCACATCTGAAGTATTTCAGATGTGAGAACCGAAGTTTTTCGGATGTGAAAACCGAAGCACTTCAGATGTAAGAACTGAAGTTTCAGATGTGTGATCCAAACCTCAGCAGCTGGACCTTAAGTGTTCGGATGCTTATTCCGAAAACTTCAGATATCCATATGACCTAAACTTCGGGTCCCGCGCACGAAGTTTTTTTCCTCCGTGTACGAGGACTCTATGTTAAACGCGGTCCAAATACGTTCATTTATCGGAGGACGTTTGGCAAAGTCCAGATACGACGTTTCATCCGCGCGCGTCGGTGCCCCGGTTCCCGACACGGAATCAATCGGGGAACTTTATAACGGAACCGTCCCGATTCCTTCGCCTCAATTTATAAGGGAGTCTTGCGGGATAAGTCCAGGGATTTTTATCGGGCTCCGGATCCGATGGAGTCATTGAATTTTTCAGTGGCTCCCATCCAACCCCGTTCGCGTCGTCTTTGATTTCGCTCCTCTCGGAGGAGCCGCGCGCGACGATTCGCGTGGCCTAATCGAGGGGAAACATCCTAACTGCCTCGTTCGTCTTCCACTGCGGAGAAATCCTGCGACGTCCCCTTGTTGTCCCCGTGAGGGATGAGAACAGGGAGCGGACATTCACAAGTAGGTGCACCGATATTAGGACGTATTTCTCCCAAACGGAACTATGTGCATGATGACGTGAGCCCTGTTATGCATATATTCTTATGGGTCTCATGTCTTTGTACACATAGTTCCGTTTGACAGAAATACATCCATTTATTCGTGGATCCACTGCATTTGCCCCGAGGAGACTAAGCAGGCTTCAAGTGAAGAAATAGTGTTCCAATTTCTCCCACTCCATAACCGTCAAAAGTTCAGGATTCTTTTTAGATTTTTTCATAAGTTCCGAGAAAGTTCCGGAAAATTCATAAGATCCGGATTCACAAGATTTCGGGAATTTCAAAAGTTCCTGGAAAATTCAGGAAAATCTAAAAAATTCCGGAATTAGGTTCTAGTTCCGGGAAATGGGAGCACCGGAAAATACAGCCAGGGTGGGCCCAAATTGACCCTTATCGATACCTCTCCTTTTGAACAGGAAAATGTTTCCTTTTGCTCGCACTGAAGTTGCATATATTTCTTCACTTGAAACATGGTTAGTCTCCTCGGGGCAAATACAGTGGATCCACGAATAAATGGATGTATTTCTGCCAAACGGAACTATGTGTACTAAGACATGAGACCCATGAGAATATATGCATAACAGGGCTCACGTCATCATGCACATAGTTCCGTTTAGAAAAAATATACGTCCATTTATTCTTGGATCCACTGTATTTGCCCCGAAGAGACTAACCAGGCTTCAAGTGAAGAAATATATGCAACTTCAGTGCGCGCGAGCAAAAGGAAACATTTTCCTGTTCAAAAGGAGAGGTATCGATAAGGGTCAATTTGGGCCCACCTTAGCTGAATTTTCCGGTGCTCCCATTTCAAAATCAAGGCAGTCTTCAAGAAATTACGTTGACTCATTGTCCGAAGAAAAAGTAAAGTTTGACAGGAAGTCTGCAACGTCGGAAACGGACATACGCGGTTTCGCACTTCAGCCATTAATATACAGTTTCTAAGGCGAATCAGAAATGGATTGCATTCTGCAAAAAGGAATCAAGAGCATTCCAATGTCGCTAAGATTGTGCAAATTGTTTTACTCTCTAAGTATAAACTGATTATCTAAACAAGTTTAATATTTCCTCCCATTAAAATATTAATTCAAGACGGGTATTACCTTTATAAATTTCATTGTTTCATGATTTCAGTGATTTAATTGCAAAGAATTTTAAGTTGCACAATGCCAGCAACATTGGATAATGCTCTTGGATCCTTCCTGCAAAATGCAATCCAAACAATGGTTCCATATCATAATAAACAGTCAAATTTGACCCTGAATGTCTATTGGAAGTATGCAGCAGTGCAGAACTAACGGATGCACGCATAGTGTTAGTAGGTTATTAATTCACGAACTTGTTCTATTTTGCGATGGTGTGACACTCGAGACGAATAGGAAAACTTCAAAATGCGAGAAGGGGGGGGGGGTGGTTCCGGTTACATTAATCGCGGTCAGGGACAAGGCACAAGGGTGCGGAAAGGCGGGGAGAAATGCAGTTAACAGTCCATTAAGGGTGAGGACGCGCAAGACAGTAGCGCCGGATTACATTATCAATAGGGATCAAATCATCATAAAAAGAAAGAAAATTGAGTTTGAGTAACGTTGATAACACAGAGCTCGGGAAACTGCATTAACATCGGCGGAGGTCGAGAGCGCCGAGGATTAAAGGAACAAGGGAACCACGACGACGGAAGGACGACACAGTATCAATAACATCGCTCCATCGACTTATCTCGACCCATCTTTCGGAGAACGCGTGGGAAGAGACGAAAATACCCTGCTCCTAGGGGCCGACCAGATCGCGGACTTTTCCCAGATTTTCAGAAAGTTTCATAGTAAAGTAGCGCGCTTTATGTGAACGATCGGATTGTGAGGACGTTTTAGGGAGACTCGAATGGTTTATCTGGGAAAAAGGGGTCTGATCTGAGCACGGATTCACCCAAGTTCCGCCAGGAACAACAATTCCTCCTTGAGGTTCATGAAAGTTTTCTCGAGTGTGGGAAGGTTTAGCGGCTTTGAGGCTACGAATTTACTAGACATGATTGATAAAAATACAAAATAATGTCATGTTCGAGCAGCGAAAATTTGCAGTCACGTGCAAATATTGTAATCTTTGATCAAAGTGCAAACAGCATTTGGATGAATTTCACCAGACTGCATCAGACGTGGTCCAAATTTTTCTCGTTTTTTCATGAGAAAACGAAGCAATATTATGAGTTGAAATTGTGTAAGTATATTCTTTTAAACGGAGCCAAATTCAAAGAAATTTGCAAGGAGTTATGCTGTTTAATTTTCTGTTAATTTTTTTTTTTTTTTTTTTTTTTTTTTTTTTTTTTTTTATTTTTTTTTTTATTGGGTGAAATAACAAAAATCTACAGACACAGTACTTAGTTGAAGTTGGATAAGAAGCCTCACGGGAACGATCATTGGCTAAAAAGAACGTGAGGGGAAGAACTCAGCATTCTGAGGTCTCCGGCAGAGTACGCTAAATGAAACCTGCTAGAGAGAATTTTAGATGACGTGAAATTCGGTTACACCAAGTCCACATAAATCCATCCATCTAAAGGTACGGTAATTAAGACGCGGAATGCCGCCGCGGAATCATACGCGGCGGACGACCCGAGCGAGCGAGGCGTCGAGTAAGTTTCCGCTCCGCCGTGCCCGGCAACTAAGCAGCGGAATGGCCTCCAAAATTCCGTCGTGTCCGTCGGCAGTCTCGTCATAAATCAGTATCCGATGATAACTCGCGAGTGTGTGTTTTGCCTTGCTACAAAGTACAATGAACACTCACCACGTTTCAAAATCTCCAATATTTTTTAAGAGAATACCAACCAATATATCCGTTTGTAAAATTTCTAAAAGTATTATTGAATGAGCAAAAAATTTTTTACAAAAAGTCCAAGATAAGCCTCTATGCATGACTGTCTATAACAGTTTCAAATTAACGAATGAAACGTGAGCAGAGAGTTGCATTATTGCAAGCAAAGACACGCATTGCCCTATCTTAACCGTGTAATATATCGCAATTCGATATTCAAAACCATTACCTACAATTTCAGATATAAAAATGCAAATTTTTTGCAGCCTCGCTAAACGACTTATCAACCATGCATTCCAAAGTTTCTTATCACAGGGCTGTGAAAATATACAATCTAATAAATACAAAATAACCAAATATCTAAAAAGACAAAATTTCAGTTACAGTCAGTTTCAGTCTTATTGTTGCACAAACTAGTTATTTGACAAAAAAAGAAGATGATCACTCAATTGAAAGAAATTGGCGCCCAATCACAACGACAAGTTAAAAAAAATACTGTGGGAGAAATTGTTTAGGATGCGGACCTCGAAAGAGCCTTCAAAATTAAAAGTATACAACAAGTGATAGTGGCATGCATTCTGCATATCAAGGGCCAATACACATTTATACACCGGCTACGTAAATCTGCTAAGTTACAAAAGATGAATCGACAGTTGTCGGATTGTACATCAGTGATTTTTTACTTTCAGGCATGATGTTCAAAACAAATTGGTCGATTACACTGGTAAAAAAAAACCTCTTGGACCAATGCCGCTTTGCATTGCCTTAAGAGTGCAGTTTCTTGTCGCCGGATTTAAGAGTCTCGTACTCTTGTTTCAAGCGGATTTTGCACTGAAAGAAGAGTCCAGACTCTTAAATCCGGCGACAAGAAACTGCACTCTTGAACCAAGAGGTTTTTTTTACCAGTGAGGTTTCTCTATAGATATAGCAACGTCTAAATACATTGTTCAGGTGCCGAAAAGCTCTAAAATAGTTAGTTCGTTTTGTTTTTACAGATTTATCTCCTGGAAAAAATGTGTCACGTTTCTTTTACCTACTTGTGTCGTATTATTTGCACCTGGCACGAGGTAGGAATGCCATGCGTGGATATCGTGCTACAAACATATTTATATTTCATGAATCCAATAATTCACGATGGGCCGCAATTTTCCATTGGTCTTGGCCGCGTTTCGGCACGTAGACATGAAAAATCATCGAAAACCTCGACGGACAAGGCGGAATCTCCGAGGGATTCCGCTCCGATCTGTTCTCGACAGATCGCCGCGCCGTGACGCCGCGGACTCCACGGCGTCGCTCGCTCCTTTGCCGCTCCCATTGAAACGCGTGTAACAGATTTCCCTTGCGTCCGCCGCGTACGATTCCGCGGCGGCATTCCGCGTCTTAATTGCCGTACCTTAAGTCTTCGACTCCTATCAGCTGTTATGTTTGCAAAGTTGATAAACGTCGAATAGCATTTTTAAAAATTTGCATTCGTAATGGAATCATCGATGGGGTTAATGCCCATCATATCATCCCCTATCATTACGTTGGCAGTTGGCTGTAAGTGAAGTGTCGAAACGGTTGGGTTTTTTTGCACGGTATAGGCCGATTAACTCGAGATTCTTCGACCGAACCATAATAACTGCAACCGATCCAACTGTCGGTTTTTGGCGGTAATGACCAATTAGATCTGCCACGTGTCAATTTCTCCGGCGGAGGCTCCCAAGGAGTATATCGATTAGAGGCTCAAGTTATTCAATCTCCTCAGAATCTGCTGTAAGTATTTTTCAATGTTTTCCTCCGGAGGTGATTCGTTTTGAAAAATAAGACCTACTCTCGCGCCAGAGCCTCTCCTGACGTGATAAAATGACTATCTGGCTTCATTGCCGCCCTTTCCGAGTCCCGAGCGGGAAAAAGGCGGAGAACCCGGCGTTTCGGGGTTGATCTGGCAGGAAAGCTGTCGGTGAGTGTCAAAGGCAGGGCCTAGGAGGATTTTGAAAAATAACGCCCTTTAAGTAACCCCGCGCCTCATCCCGCTCGAGACCCCTGTTCCGACCCCTGTTTCGAAGAAACCGGGATAGTGGGGAAAATTCTCCCCGGGGAGACGATCCTTCCTCTCTCTTTCCTTTCCCCCTCCCCCCGCCCCACGCTTCCTCGGCGCGGAATTCGTGCAGACTTTAAGCGGATGTATTCGATTTTGTATCGGGAAAGCAGGAGTAAAAAAGCCGTTAGGATAAATAAAGCCATGCCGAAGGGAAGCCCGGTGAAATCCGGGCCGTGAGCCCGCGTTTGTCAGACCGGCCGGTCCCGCACCCGGACTCCCCGGTGAAACAAAGGGGAGCGTCGCGATTTGACAAGGCCGGAGCGAGTGGCTTATTAAAAAGGAGCTGCTGGCAGTGGAGGAATTTCCTTTTTTCCCCCGACGAAATCTCGGAGTCCTCTTAGACAGACAAAGCGAAAATATGCTTTATTTTTGTAACGTTGCAGCGCGGAAAAGGACTGCAGGCACTGCGGTGGCGTAGCAGCTCTTTGTAGAACAAATATTTTTGCGAATCGCGTGAAAAGGGAAACGACGATGCCAGTTTTGTGAGTTTTCCCGTCGGTTTTTAAGATTCGCTCGATGAAAGAGGAGACTTCTCGAAGGATATTTCAGACGGATTTCCCTTCATTTTATAAGGTATGCGACACGAGATTTCAAATTAGACACCATTGGATGGTTAGGTCGGTAAGATCGATGAATTACGAGCAGATTCGCCTGCATTTTACAAGATAGGCAAAATGAGCTCCCAGAGGCAACATTCAGTTACTACATCGAACATTACCATGTAGATCTATGTACAAGTCCGAAATAATATTTCAGACAGATTTCCATTCATTTTATAAGATATGCGACGCGAGATTTCAAATTAGACACCATTGGATGGTTAGGTCTGTAAGATCGATGGATTACGAGCAGATTCGCCGGCATTTTACAAGATAGGCAAAATGAGCTCCCAGGGGCAACATTTAGTTATTAAATCGAACATTATCATGTAGGTCAATAATAGCAATGTTTAATCTGATAAGTTAATGTATCTTGGCTAAACGAGTAGCCCATGTACACGCTTGCCCGTAAAAGGGCAATATAAAGGAAAAAGTATAACCTATCGATGAAACTGATACTGCTGTTCGGTATCACCGTCCCTTGATTCGCCCAACTTCTCATCCAAGCGCTTTCCATATAAAGCCCTTACACTTGGATGCTGCAAGCTGTCAATGTTATAGTTTACAAGCTTGACACGATCTTTTTGTTGGTGAACTTCTTCCTGTGCTTGCCTGGTCTCCTGGCTCCCTTTCACTGGGAAAGCTATTTTCGCCCCGAGGAAATAATGATCACTGCCGCAGGAAAGACCTCTCCACACTCTAACTTGCTGAATCTTCATTCCCGTGTCTTGTCTGACAACCACATAATCAATGATTGATTTCAATCCGCGAGTAGACTGAACCCAAGTAAATTTATGGATATCCTTGTGTTGGTAGAACCCATTGAGCACCTTCATGTCCCTTTGCTCACATACGTCAATGATACGGGCTCCGTTATCATTTAGTGCCGCCTCTCCGAAAGGGCCGACGATCTTACTTTTAATTTGACGTCCTATTCTACCATTGAGATCTCCCAACACAATGATTTCCCTCCTGGATCCAATCTTACCAATTTCCTCGTTCAATTCTTCGAAAAATTGGTCCTTCACTGCGACAGTGGAATCATCGTTGACTCCATACACTCCCAAAATGGTGATTTTATGGCCAAACACTGTCATATTCATCTTTATCATTCGGGGGTTAACAGCTTCCCATGTAGTGATGCACTTCCGTAGGCTCTTGCGAATAAGAATTGCAACACCCTGTTGAGCTCGCTGATCTTTTTCCACGCCACTATAAAACAAATCGTATTCCTTTACACTTACAGAGCCTTGTCCTTTCTTCTTCGTTTCTGTTAATACCGTGACATCAAATCCGTGACTCCCTATCTCCGATACCACTTCCGTCATTTTCGTAGAAATTCCTTGTACGTTCCATGTTCCAAAAACCATCATCCGTTTACGTAATTTTTTCCGATAAATCCGTTTATTTCCATTTGTACCGAGGCAATTGTTATTGGGTCTTTTAACCACATCGACATACTACCAGAAAAACTTGCTTCTGACATTCATTGCATTGGCAAACTTGACCTTGCAAACCTCCTACTACTTTTATTTGAACAAAAACCCTGGTACAAATTAGCAGTAGAATCTGTGTTCCAAAATACCATAGACCTACAACCGGCTGTAAGATTTCCAATAGCTTCTATAGCCGACTACACAATTTCTTATAGCCTTTTATAGTCGATGGCGATTAAGCAACAGCCAGGCGATAAAGTGTACGCTAAACGTTACTAATTACGGATGCTAGGACTTCGTGAGTTTTTGGAATACTGCTCTCTTTTTGGGCCGGAGTATCTTGATTTATTTTGCGAGGAAAGCTCCGTACTTTTGATGGATGCCTGCCATTACTAATATATTAGAGCGCCTTCAGTTTCGTATGATACTGTGCAATAACTCTGGTGTGAAATAGTTGCTTCAAGCGCCGTGGCAGGCGGGCAGCCAGCGCGAAACACGCATTGGCGCCTACAAACCTAACAGGGATACTTCACGCGTTGCGCAATGCGTGAAGTATCCCTGTTAGGTTTGTAGGCGCCGCGCCAGTGCGTCGCCGCTCCGCGTTGTGTTAGGCTCTAATAATTAATCTGGCGGAGTCAGCGTTATTCAACTCGTGATTTTGAAATGTTTGCACATCCTGTATGGATTATTCTCCTTTTAATTGATGAAAAAAAATATGTATTAAAGGAAAATATAATGTGTGTTTTGTAAGTATTAAGGTGGTTCCGTATCAAACTTAATGATTTCCAAAGCACACGAATTTCTACACAATTTCTTATAGCCTTTTATAATCAATGGCGGAAATGCAACAGCCAGGCGATAAAATGTAAAGCCCGGCGATAGGAACTATAGCCCGGCTGCATAATTTTTTATCGTTTTGTATAGCCCGGCCGTATGATTTTCTCCGCATTCTACAGGCAGCTATATGATTTTCTGTAGCCTCCTTTAGCCGGCTATAAGAATTCCTCTGGTATTTTGAAACGCAGCTCTTATCGCCAATTTTTACCAGGGAAACAGCAAACTGATTTGAAGGAATGTAATTTTACAAACTCTTTCTCTACCTATTGTTCATTGAAATTTAGAGGAATCAAAGCGGAAACACATACTTTTTTTTTGTTTCTCCGTCCATTCGTGAGTTGTGGTTGTCACTGTCACAATTTCCTCGTACACAATTTCTTCAATTTTTTTTTTCAGTACAAAAAGAAATCCAGCAAAATAAAATTAGCGGTAGAAAATAATGCCGCTGTAAAAATTTTCCAAACCTGCAAAGAATCATTAAATTCGCCCGATTTTTTTTTAAAAAAAAAAAAAAAAAAAAAAAAAAAAAAAAAAAAAAAAATGGCTTCATGCGGTCAAACACGAAGTCAATTCACTCCGCTCACTCAGATTTCCTTGCTTTTACTATCCTCAAAAACAAAAACAATTTGTCAGAACTCATTCGCAAAAATTACTCATAGAATATAGATAAAAATAATATTGGCGCATAGAATTGACAACAATGGGCAGAAATTGACGCGAGAAATACATTGGAATGATAGGTTGTTCTTTATTAGATTCCCTTTGAAGTGAGGCACAATCGCGGCCCAATTCGAATTCGAAGAAGTCTTTGTTCAGTGCGGCATTACTTTTCACGGGTTCAAAGCGTCGCTCATAATGCTGCCGTGTTAAGCAAACGTCGTATGAGCTATCAGGCGTTGTCAAATTTCCTTCGATGGATCGCGAACTTATAAGAGAATTTGTAGACATCTCTTTTCCGATTTTTCAGGGGAGTTCGTACGTAATTTGATCTAAAATGTCTAAAGATTTCAAGGGAAAATATTCATAACTTTTTTCAAAATGTAATATTTTCTGAGAGGAAATTTGGCAACATTCGAATGTTCATGCGGCGTTTTTACTCAGCACGCCAGCATAATGGTACCGATGTACGCTGAGTGCATACGCTTTTTCACAGTCTTGGTTTCCGTGAGAAGGGAAAGAGTTCTCTTGCGATCCAGATAGAGGTTTTACGGCTTTTAGTCAAAGATAGGTACATGATGATTGCATTAGTACATTGCTCGAATTTCAATAGAATACAAGACGTCTCGAGATCAAACCTCTGAATTGCAGAGATGTGTTATAGGAGTCAAGAAAGTGGATTTATTTCTACAAAGCTTTGCCAAAAGTACCCTCTGTCGGAGCTACAAATCTGCAAATTTGTTGTTGAAACGTAAGGTCTTTCCTGAGTTTCAAAGATATGGACAAGAACTCATGAATAATGGCTTCCATCGCAAAATTATTAGCGCTGAAATAATGTTTGGTCCCAAAATAATAGGAATTTTAGGTCATATGAAGATTTCAGGGGGTCCAAGGAGGAAAACTAAGTTTGTCATCTTGAAATTTCAGACTCTTCGATATCTCTTTTTAACTTGAAATTTCGATGTTTTAGAGGCTGTGGATGAAGTCAGTTCATGAATTTAATGATAGTCGTTTTTTTTTAAAAAAATAATTTTTGTTTAATTGACGTGGCATAATTTCGAGGAAACGATAATTTTACCAAAAAAGGGGGGCAACTTTTTTTTTAAAGAAACAAAAAAAACCTGACAACATGCTCAGCCAGGCTTTCGACGTATGCATATAATAATCATTCAGATAAGTCACGACTCATAGGTTTATGTATGGTACCGCGAGGTTTTAGATTCAATAAATGAATGGATTTACATGCCAAAACTAGCAACAATGTCCAAGCACTGTGCTCATATTTGGGAGGCGAGGGTGGTAAGTTCACTGGTGTGTGAGTGCGGAAACTAGCAGCCAAAATCCGAAGGAACTTTCTGCAGCACTCACTTAATTGTTCCAGTGTCACGAAGAAATTATCGACGTTAACTAACTCAACCTTTTAGGACGAACACTGCGTGCCAATTAACAGCGGGAAAATATTGTCAGGTAAGGAAATTAAGGCAATTTTAAGTCTAGCTTTGTGCCGGGGAGCTGACGTGGAAAAAGTTTCCCCGAGTTTCCGAGTTTCCCATTTATTTTCATATTCGGGCACGTTCCCTGAAGCTTAATCCCCTCTCCTGCCGCCTGGATCGCCTTGAATTTAAGCGCCGTTGTAGCCCATTTGGACGTATTTCTGTCAAACGGAACTATGTGCACTATGACGTGAGCCCTGTTCTGCATGTATTCTTATGGGTCTCAGGGCTCATGTCTTGATGCACATAGTTCCGTTTGGCAGATATACGTCCATTTATTGTTGCTCCCACCTCGAATCTGGAGCCAGCCGTTTCCTTATTCCTCACTTTAAGCCCGCAATCTTAGCTATCTCGTTTGAAACGAACGTTTTTGTCAAGTGGATGACGGAAATTTATCTAGGAATTTTTTTTATATTTATTTTTTCTTTTTCATTTTTTTTATTATTATTAACCTTTGAATTTGTTAATTGCTTTATTTTACAATTCGAGTCTTCCTCCGAATCGTACGCTTTCAATTCCGAGATTATTCTAGGACAAGATGACAATTATTAGTAAAGAACGGGTGACTATTCGGCCATTAAGACCGTTTTCAGCCGCAAAAGTCGAAGAGCTTAGAAATAATAGCTACATACTTTTCACCAGCAATACTGTGGGCCTATATCTCAGTTTTAAAATTATACTACATTTTAGAGGCGTTGCTAGGAATTCTTTAAAGGGGGGGGGGGGTCATTAAAAAACGTGACGGTAATATACATTATTTTGTGTACGCCCTTGATAATATTTCATGTCTGCCCTCCAAAAGTCAAAAAAGGTACAATTAACGAGGCTAAGGGGGGCAGTCCCCCTGGACACCCCCCCCCCCTTGTCAATGCCACTGCTGAATTTTTAATTCCCGTTTGTTGCATTTAATATTGCCCGAAATAACCTTATTTTCCAAGCATTTTGCTTCAAAACTTATGATATCAAGGAGAGGATCTGGATATCGACGGCGTAAGTCCGCAATCACATATCTCGTTTGCAGCGTCTGAAAATTTCCGCCTCTATGTTATTTCTTTAAAGGGGAACAAATTCACATCATTCCATGAAGTTTATGCAGAATTTTCTTCGCACAGAGCAGAAAAATCATGGATGTTTTAAAGACTTGCCTAGTTTTCCGTTTAAAAAATAAAGTATGACAGGAAGTCTGCGACGTCGCAAACCGAGTTATGCGATTGCCGACTTACGCCGTTGATACATACTGCCGTGCTAAGGAAAAACGCCGTATGAACATTTGAGAGTTGCCAAATTTCCGTCGATAAAATGTTTATTTTTGTGGAAAGTTAAGAATATTTTTCCTTTAAATTTTCAGAATCTTTAAGTGAAATTGCGAACAAAATTACCTGAAAAATCCGGAGGAAAATTTTCATAAGTTTACCAGGAAATCCTCGTTTTATCAAAGGAAATTTGGCAACGTCTGAAGGTTCATACGGCGTTCTTCCTTAGCACGGCAGTATAGGTATCTACTTGCGTCGAACCACAAACTGTGCGATAGAACCCGATTCCTTAATGACCCTGAATGTTCTTTCTCAAAACTGATAAATCTGAATGAAATCATTCCGCTCAACACTTGCTTTTTACGACCCAAGCTATAACTTTTTCGAGGCTTCGCCTTGGCAGTCCGATTCGCATCGATCGGACTTTAAATCAAGGGACGACGCTGCGGGGGCGATACTCGCACGGGTGTCAAGGCCGTCCCTTCCGGCTGCCGCTTGCCTTTGGGGGTCGTTTTGGCCCCCGCTGGGCTCTAACCGGAAATGCAACTTCGGTGCTCCCCGTCCTTGACACTCATCACGCGTAATCGGGCACCCGTTTATGATGAGAGAGACGACAAAGCTGTAGCGCAAGGTCTCCATTCGGTTTTTCTACGAGAAAAATATTAGGGTCGAAGAAATCGTAACACCATATTTCACCATACAAATCAGGATTCATGTCATTCCTCTTAGAGCACTATCCGGGATGAGCCAGTGGCGTGACGTGCTTTGCGATGTACATTCAAAAGTATGAGCTCGGCTTGAAGCGCCTTCATTTTTTGTGATGCTCTACGCTTTGTCACGATGTTCGTTTAGTTGCCTGTCCGATCTCAACCAACTAATGTCACGGAGATTAGTACACGCTCTTGTGAGTGTGTATATTTCTGTCATGTTTTTAGGATGGGAAAGTGTCTATTCACTTTATAGACAAGATAATCAGCATTCTAATCTTGTCCTTTTATTTTTGAATTTTATGAATTTCTATATTTATTCACCACTGGCTTGTAAATTGCCATTTGCTGCGACATATCGATTGATCTGTCATTTAAACCTATGGAGAAGAATCAATAAACAGAGTGTTCGCAACGAACACCTTAATAATCGATTCTTTACCATATAGCCTCAAATGGGGAAATATCGATAATCGATCATTCACGCCGCGCCACTGGGATGGGCAAAATAAAAGCTCGATACACCAAACGATGTGTCATAATGGACCACTTGACAAAGTACGAATTTAAGCAAACGAGTTTAGTGCGAAAAAGGTAATAATATGGTAATTATCTTTACATTTTTGGCACTAAACTTGCTGACACACAAAATTACACTTATGATAGTAAGGAGTATAGCCCATCGCGGCAACCTTGCTTGTATGTTCGGCCCTATCTCCGTGCAGAGAATCTGACTAATTATTGAGGTAAACTCTCCTTTAACTTAATAATTGACGGCTATTACGGCTCCGACTTTGAGAGCTTTCAGTAAGCTTACGGAAGTCTATCAGAGACACGAGCGATGACACCATTGTGCCACGGTGAAACTTCACTAAATAATAGTTGCGATACTTGCAGGCAGATTCCTAGACTTTGTAGAACATTACACCGCTTTTACATGAGATTGAAACCGCCCGTGGCAAAAAGATTTCTAGAACTGAAAAATTCGAAAGAAAGCCATTGGTATTATTATTTGGAGGAGCGGTTCATGAACATGATAGTAAGAAGAACGACTGGAAGGCTAACCTGAACCTTTTTTACGGCGGTCTCAAGTTTCCAGCCCGAAAAACGTAGTTTTGAGCAAAGTTCATCTAAAAGGGGTGCTCAATAATATGTAACGCCGAATTTTTCCACCCCCCCCCCCCCCACCTGGCTTCTCCTTTAATATACGCAACTAAGGTTTGCACATTGGTAAGAAAAAATTTTGTGGTACTACTACATATATTCAACCCCCCTTCCCCCGCCTTTCTTATTCTTAAATGAACGTAATGTGATGAACTTTGGATCTTCCATAAAAGCACACATCTGCGTAGGGAAAACGATGGCATGTACGTTGTTTCTAAAATGGGCCAAAAATAGTGGTATTCCTTATCGCAAAATGTATTCCAAAAGACTGTCTAAAATACTTTAGCAGCGTTTCATCTCTTAGCCGAGGATTCCTGCTCAACAGAATTCCGTCCTACGAGAAGTCGGAACGGAATGAAATCACTTCCGAGTGGACCGGATTCATTTTTAGCCAATCCCATCAAAGCTCATAAAAAGAGTTTGTGCTGCATTTCGTCCGACTTGATTGTTTCCGCTTTCGGAGACCGTTTTATTGCTCTCCAGAATGATGAGCACCAGTGGCGTGGCGTGAATGATCGATTATCGATATCTCGCCATTTGAAGCTATGGTAAAGAATCGATTTCCAAGGTGTTCGCTGCGAACACCCTGATAATCGATATTTTTTCATAGGTTTGAGTGGCGTATCAACCGATATATCGCAAATCACGCCACGCCACTGAAGAGCACTGCGACTCTCTATTTATACACTCCATGTCACTTCAACTGCGATCAATGACTTATATCCCCGATGCGCTGCTCCGAGCCAGTCAAATTCGGTGAAGGTTTTATTAAATTTCCGGGTTTACGAAAACTTCCCCGAAAACAATGCTCAAGTTCCACGCGGAAGTGAATGGATGAAAGCACGCGCTCCGACTCGGGTTGGTCTCAGGGAGTCTCTGAGGGTTTTTATTTTTATTTTCTGCGATTGAATTATCCTCATAGGTTTGCTTTATTCTCCTTCCAGAAATTCTTCGGATGCCTCCCTCCTACGCTGCCGTGCTAAGGAAGAACGCCGTATGAACCCTCGGCGTTGTCATATTTCCCTTGATAAATCACAAATTTCTTGGTCAACTTATGAATATTTTTCTTCCAATTTCTCAGATAATTTTGCTCGTAATTCCACCGAAAAGTCCTGAAAATTTTAGGAGAAAATATTCATAAGTTTCCTCGGAAATGAACATTTTATCGAAGGAAATTTGGCAACTCTCGAATGTTAATACGGCGTTCCTCCTTAGCAAGGCAGTACGTAAGGGCGCAACTGAGTTTTCGAGATGACCAGAGCCCCGGAAATCATGAGGTGTAATGGATGGTAGAGCTCATCAAAACTTTCAGTTAAGCTCTTACGTCAGTGGAGTGATGTTTTCTGTTTATTCTCATAATGCCACGTCTATTTTTGAGCACCACGTAAGGCGAAAAGACGCACAACATGTATTCGCTTGTACCGTTTTAGTTATGAGTAGGCTTCGAAATTTTGTGTTTTGCTTGCGTGTATTGGAAGAAAAATCTTTGATCATCGCAAGGTATCAGCCAATACCAATAATTGAACTTAAAAAGCCTGGTTACAGATACTGACGATTTTCTTTCAGAACATAGCCAATCAATTTACTCCGGGAATTAGATAATTTTGTAATACTAACGCACTAAAAAAGTAAAAGTCGGCAAATTGCTCAGCGTTTTTATTTTTTTGCATTGTGAGTAGCCGAAAACCTGAAAATCTTGTTCTAATACACTAATACAGCAATGTTTGCATCTCCAAAATTTATTCATTAGTAATGTTGTGGCACAGCATTTAGATTTCAAGTAGTTGTCGCGGATGTCGTGAGCGTAATTGTAGCCATGCATTCATTGTGTTTCATTATAAATGCTACCAAATAAGTTTGCTCATGTGCTACTATCATAGTTGTATAACTAACTGTTTGTGGAAAATTCTTCCATAATTTTAATTTTTATAGATTTTGATTATTTGCATATATGGATGATGGAAAATTTATATGTTCCGACACCTTTTTAAAATTAATTGTGTATTGAAATAAATTAATGGACCAAAATTATGTGAGCTCAAAATATAAGAGGACAGATTTTTCTACATCAGTTGTATGGATTCTAACGTTTGAGTCTGAATGTAATGTTCCATAATTATTGAATTATTATTTTGAGGTAAATAAAATTTTGAGTATCGGAACAAAGAAAATAGTGTATTAACTTTCAATTTATTTGGTCACCTATATAAGATAAAATTTGAATTGGATTTCGATTTATTTTTATTTATAAAATGACAATATAGCTTGTGCAACACGCGCTGAACAGAACACGTGCTCCCAAGACTTCTCCATCTACTTTGTTCTTAAATGGTAATAAGAAGGGCAGCGGCGTGGCGTGAATTGGGATGTATCGATTGTTATGCCATTTAAACCTACGGAAAAGGATCGATAGACAGGATGTTCGCAACGAACACCTTAAAAATCGATTATTTACAATAGGTTTAAATGGCATAACAATCGATATATCGGAATTCACGCCACGCCACCGAAGAAGGGAAGGATCCCAATCCTGTACCCAAACACTTGGGAATTGTCGGGTCAATGTAACTTGGTTTTTGACGTTTATCTGTCTAACAGAGAAAACTTAGTTTGCATGGGAGTTCAGACGAGTGCATGCGTGTAAATTGACCGCCTGAAGTATCCTCGAAGTTTCAGCCCTTTATTTCGTAATAAACTTGAAGAAAATTTGAACTTAGAGCTCAGGTCCGAAACGTGACATGCATATTGCATATGCACAATTTTGATGGATACTTACACGTCCATCCAAGACGTTTTAAGCTTGTCAGAGTCTTCACAGAAAATGTCAGTGTTTCCAGACTTATTTAGCGAGATAATCATCAAAAATCCCTTTCAGCATCACTTTCTTCTATTTTGATTAAGTGAAGAAATTATCTTTACACACCGGCATGGCACCGCGTTACACCATTACCATACGTTTATGAATTGGAACCGATTTTCAGTCCCTGTGACCGAAGTTTATTTCTCGCACGGTAAAAATTAATTCAGTATAGGTTGGAGTTTTTTTTAGCCAGCGTGCGTTAAAAATTCAGCATAAAGCTGAAAATCTCAATACAAATGCTAAAATTTTTAACGCATGTTGGCTAAAAAAAACTCCAACATATGCTGTCTTAAGACCCGTGCGTCCACTACAATAGATCGTATTCGACATTAAACGGGTGAGATTTTATCGATATCGATTGGTTCAAAACGAAAACATAGCCTCGAAGTCAATTGAGGAATCTGACGGAACGGATTTTTTGTGATTGATTTTTGATTCGTATGAGTACTAAAATTGGTAGTAAAATTGCTACGAAATTTCTCATTTTCAGCTTTTCTGACAAGTATCTTAAAATTTTGGTTTGAGTTTACGTTCTGTTGTTGTGAACCAAACGATATATCGAATAACTATCGAATACGATCCATCAGTTCGTGTCAAATTTAATCAATATCTCGACGTCTGTTTACTCCGGATGTAAAATCAGCTTTCGATACCTATGGATCGTATTCGACAGTGGTTCGATGTATTCTTCGGTACAAAACAATAGAACATAACCTCGCACCAAAATTTTAAGATATTTATCAGAAAAGCTGATAAAGAGAAACTTCGGGGCGATTTCACTTTCCTTTGCCAATTACTACTTATGCGAATCAGAAATCTCTCACAAAAAACCCGCTCCGTCAGATCACTCAATTGACTTTTGAGGATATGTTCATGTTTTGAACCAATCGATATCGATACAATCTCATCCGTTTGATGTATCGAATACGATCTCAATGTCTGTTTACTCCGGCTGTAAAATCAGCTTTCGATACCGATTTGTGATGGAGTCAAAGATCTGCGGGCTGATTATTGAAGTTGATAGACAAAGCTGTAGACAAAGAGGACATGATGAGTATGGAGGGATGCGAATTAATTCCGGTGGCTCTTATAAACTGAGGGGGTAAATGATAGACTAACTAAAGGATCTCTCGTGTGATGCCGTTAGTTAGTCTATTATCTACCTCCTTTGTCTATCGCAACCCCCCGCTTCCACCAATAGGATCCCTGCGGCCTGATTATTGAAATTGATAGAAAAAGCTATAGACAAAAAAGACATGGGGAGTATGGAGCGATCCCATTGGTCGCAACTGGCGGTTCTTACAGAATGAGAGTGCAAATGATGGACTAACTGTCGGCTCCCTTCTCTGTTGCTGTTAGTTAGTCTATTACTTACCTCCTTTGTCCATTGCAACCATCCGCTTCCACCAATAGGATCCCACCAAATCCCTTTTCTCTTTTTTGTCTATAGCTTTGTCTAACAATTTCAACAATCAGTTCGCTGAGGCAACAGCGGCAACGTTGTCGAGGTAAGGAACGACAACGAGGAATCGTATTGATTCGTGCGTTTCGAGGAAGGGTCCTCATCCAAGGGTCCAGCCAAGAGCGTGCTCCTTGCGGAGGGCGCCGTCCCTGCCGCGATGACTCATGCTGCATCCCCTGCCCCGTCGAGATGGTTTATCTCGATCCGCGCCGCGCCACGCCACGCAGCCAACCCACAGCCACCCCGCCACGCCAACCACCCCCGACTTAACCTGGGACAATAGCGGATACATAAGCTCGCCCCGGGACCTTCCCACCACCGTTGCGACACCGAGCGGGGGAAACCTGACCCACTCAACGCTCCGTTCGTGGAAATCCATGGTCATGAACAACCGAAAGCTTCTATGCTCTGCAATGTTGCAAACTTGCGGAATGGAGAATGGAGAATATGTACATACATACAAGTCGCTTTACAGCACTCCCTCGCGCTCTACGACTCCTAACCTCCACTGCTCTCTTTCAAACCACAAGTCTTGGGGGATTGAGCACCTCAACATTTCTGCTTCAATCCCGTCCCTCCAACCTTTCATTGGGCGCCCTCTGCGTCTTCTCCCAGGAGGAACCCAGTCAAGGACCTTCTTCGGCAACCTGTCTCCTGCCAATCTCTGGACATGACCATACCAGATGAGTTGTTTTGTCATAATGTCATGCACGATGGTCTGCTTGGCATCCATGATATCCCGCACCGTCTCATTCCTGACGCGATCCTTTCTGGAAATACCAGCGGATCTACGCCAGAAGTCCATCTCTGTTGCCTCTAAAACCTCCCGGGTCCCGGAGAATATGTACACTGGGAAAAAAAAAAACACATTGGATCTAGAGTCCAGACTCTTGAAAACATTGACAAGAAAAAGGACTCTTGATCCAAGCAGATTTAAGCTTAAATCTGATTGAATCAAGAGTGTTTTTTCTTGTCGATGTTTTTGAGAGTGTGGACTCTAGATCCAATGTGTTTTTTTTTCCAGTGCAGGTGTCTTGAATTTTGTGAATTTCATCTTTAAAATGATACTGCTAGGAAAACTGAGTACGAGGATATTCTTGGTTTTGAAATTTAACAATAATTGGAGGAAATATGACAAAATAACCTAATCTGCTAAAATACGTGAGTTTAAATGGAGAATGCCGCTAGATGACGACATACGGCGGCACAATTTTTCATTTGTAAACCTATTTTTCTTCAATTTCCTATGTCAGAAAAAAATCATGAAAAATACTGCGAACGCAGCTCATCAGGCACTCTTATAGATGAAGCAAAAACATTTGTGTGTGGAAATTCTCCATTTGCATGCGAATTTGTTATTGCTTCAGATGAAAGTGCTTAAAGATCTGATTTCACAGTGTTGTTTTTAATATTTTTCTGATGTGGGAAATTTCATGAGCCTCAGTGAACTTTCCGCAATCTTAATTTTAACCATACGAGTCTTCTTAAGGGGGAGAAGCTGTTTAAGGGACGACTATGAACACGCCTGTGAACCATAAAACTGTAAGAATAGAATGCTTCGGAAAAATGTGATATTCTGGGAAATTTGACGATGCCTCGGCGCGGCGCGGCGGAGGGGGTGAAGCTGAGACTCTGAGCTCCCAGCTTACATCTCCAGCGACAAATCGTCTAATCTTATTGACCCACCCTTCCATTTCGATCGCGGAGGGTCGCTTCAATCCATTCGGGGTTGGTCCAATCCAATCGATCCGGGAGCACGCTCAGACGGAGCCAACTGTCAGGTTGGAGTCAATCTCAACACGGCCCACGCACAAGGAAACCTTCGTCAAATTTTAACCCTGAACTTGACTCAATCATAGGTCACAGAACTCTTACTTGTCAACTTATTGAAGTTGGTGCCGTTCATAAAATAAGTACGGTTCTGGAAATAAGTCTGAGTCTGGGTGCGTTATGGGGGAGCCAACGATAAAAATAAACTGTAGATTGGTGGTGGCCTACGAAAAAACGTGGCACACAAGGAGCGGTCGTTCGATAGGCGGGCGGGGAGTGGAGATGACCAATCGCTGTCTTCGTCATAACCCCAAATGCATAGGATCTTAGGGGAGTTTTTACAATAAATGATTCAGCGTTGAAATTTTTATCGTAAACTCACTCGATGAATGGCTAAGTTCCATATCTCAACGCAGATTTTCAAACAGTTGGTTCTAAAGATATAAGTCCGTATTTAGCAATAGTCCCATAAGAGGTCATAGAAACTGACTATCTTCGTCCTAACCTAATTGTTGCTCCTGGTGTGTTACGAATTTCGTTGTTGGCGTAGCATAGGATACTCTTGTCCATAGTTTCTGGATCGTTGGGGGAGGGGGGGAAAGGAGAGTCCCAGTCCAGGGTCTCGTTACATGGCGCTTGAAACTGTTTTATTTTAAATAAAATTGTGTAAAAGTTCCCTATTATGATTAGATGGACGTCATATTGTGTGTCGAGACGATACACGATGTATCGCATTAATTATAGCTCCACGTTTTCAGCTACTCGTCATTTTTATCCAATTTTAAGATCACATTTCTGTTGTCACGAGACAGAAAAATTCACTTATCGAAGACAAACAAATCCAACATATTCAAGGAGGGGTTTTTTGTGGCTCTTATCGAACGCGATATTTATACTCTGAAGAAACTCCGCCTTTATAACGTAGAATTAGTTCGTCAAAATTGGTAAGTGAATCCTTTAGTCTCGTGACAACAGAACTGCGATCGCTCAACATTCGATTAAAATGACAATTAGCTGGAAACATGGAACAAATCAATGCGATCTATTGCACGTCTTCTTGACACAAATTGTGTCGAATCACAAATGAATCAGTAGAACGAAAACACACCAACTCGGAATAGTGAAAAGAATCAAGACACACGCGAAACCGAACAGTAAATGAAGCAATTAGTCTAAGAAAGAGATTTTTGGTGCCGGAATACAAGCACTTAAGGGCATTTTAAAGGTCCAAGTTGGAACAGACGCGCTAACCTCAATGACTGTTGTAAGAATTGACCGTCTCTTATGAAAATTGAACAATTCCGAGTTGGTGTGTTTTCGAACTCACAAATTCAAATATTCATTGACACTGTTTTCAAAATGTTGTCTTTTCTGGACATCTTCGTGAGCGATTTTGAACCCATTGCACCCTCCTCACCTCATGAAAATTGAATGCTCCGTCACCGAACTCCTACCATGCAGCGAGAGCTAGATCATACACCAGCGGGCCGATTATTGAAACTGATGGACAAAGCGATAGACAAAGAAGGCATAGCGAGTATAGAGCGATCTTATTGGTTGACATGGTTGGTTCCTATAGACTAAGGAAGAAAATGATGGACTAACTGTCGGGTCTTTGGTGGGTTGCCGTTAGTTAGTCCATTACCTACCTCCTATGTCCATTGCCACCACCCGCTTCCACCAATAGGATCCCTCCAAATCCTTTTTGTCGTCTTTGTCTATAGCTTTGTCTATCAATTTCAATAATCAGCCCGCAGTTAGTAAATCTTGAACTCGGGTTCCCGGAGCCAGCTGCAACTTCCGAGAATCCCAACCCCGATTGGACGTATTTCCACCAAATGGAACTATGTGCATTGTGACGTGAGCCCTGTCATGCTTGTATTCTTATGGGTCTCCGGGCTCACGTCTGAATGCACATAGGTCCGTTCGGCTGAAATACGTCCGATTCGACGTTCGACGTCGACGTTGACGACCCCATACTCGCACCACAAGCCCAAGCTGAGCAATATCTTACGCCTACGTGCGCGAAATTTCAAACATTCGGTTAATAGTATCAAAGTGCGTTCCAGGAAACCCCCCGCCCCCGGCGCGAGCACCCCCGAAGAAAGCGGTGAGCCGGCGAGGGCGGAGGAGTTATATCAGACGACGGAGGGCGGGGGAAGTGGCGCGGACGAGATTAACAATTTCGGGGTAGACGGAAGGAATTAAAAGTCAGACTGCGAGTGCGATGCGCACTTCACGTCTAACGAGGAAGGATGGTCGTTTGCATAACTAGACGGGCGCTGAGAAGTTGCAGTCAAGATACGCCAAACTCCGTCGCCCGGCGCCAAGTCGCCGCCGAAAACCACCCCCCTCGGCGAGGGAAATCCGCGCCCTCGGCAACCGCGCTTGCGGAATTGCCAAATCCACCGGGAAAATCCTATGGCGCCGTATGAGTATTTAATTACTGCCAAATTTCCGCGCGTAAAAATTGTGTTACGGAGAAAAGTTGTCGATCATCGCCCTTGAGATTTGCAAATGCACAAGATTGGAGGGCGAGTAAGATTCCCCCGAAAATTCAAAGTGCAATATCCTCGAGGTTTCCGGGAAATTCATATTTTATCGCGAGAAATTTGGCAACGTTTGAATGTTGGTGTGGCGTTTTTTTCTTTTCGGCGTTGTTTTCCCGGGTATTTTTCGGCGGCAACCGAGCGCGGTGCCCACAATTAAAGCTCCCCCTCCCGCTTCCTCCCTCGCTTTCGCCGGCTCGCTCCTTGATAAGGATTGTCTAATAATTTAATAAAGGCGAAATGCATTTATAAGGACTTACCTCCCGCAGACTTACACCTACAGTTCTCATAGTCTTAGCTCGGCGCCCGGGTTTTTGAATTCAAGGACCGCTCTGCCGTGAGCAGAAAGAACGCCGTATGAACATTCGAGAATTGCCAAATTTCCTTCGATGAAGTGTTCATTTTTGAGGAAAGTTATGAATATTTCTCCTTGAAATTTTTAGGAACTTTAGGCGAAATTGCGAACAAAATTATCTGAAAAATAGGAAGAAAAATATTCTTAATTTACCAGGAAATTCGTGTTTAATACTTGGAAATTTGGCAATGCCTGAAGGTTCATACGTCGTTTTTCCTTTAGCACGGCACCGCTGGTCCCCCGCGTTACGCGGGGTTTTGAGTGTAGCTCCTTCCGAGGGAACCTAATTGAGGAACAACGTTTCCAGGTTGTGCAATAACACCTCGATATTTTACATGGGTTTAGATGGGAAAGTGCTGATTTTTCATCATAATCTGGCAACAATCTCAAAGCACGGGGTGTTTCCATCCCTCCTCTCTATGCCCTTGTTGCGTTTTGTTTGTTCTGTTTTTGAGGGATCCTCATAATTGACTGTATTATTCTCAGTCTGCTATGCACAGACGCCATTTGAATCGCTTGCTTCAAAAAGTGTCCAGTGCAAAAATAAGCGGGAGAGCTTAACACTTCCGTATTTGAGAAGCGCTCAGCTGTTTTCTATGAAGCGGTAAATAATAGACAAACTAACGGCAACCCACGAGGGATTCTTTAGCTAGTCCATCATTAATTAACCCCTTGCTCCAAACCCATCCCTGTTTGGACAAGGTCTTCTATTTATAACAAACGAACGAAAAAAATATAAGAACAAACATAAATGTGGTTAATAATTTTAACTTCCGCCGCCGCGCCGCGCCGAGACTGCACTACGTTGGGCGCAATGCGAGAAGTATTCATGCAGTCTTGTAGGCGCTATGCGTTTCAAGCCGACTGCTGCTGACCGCCGCCGTGTGTTGGACGCAATGCGTGAAGTCTTCATGCAGTCTTGTAGGCGCTATGCGTTTCATGCCGACCGCCGCGCCGAGGGCTTCTCCTTTCCATCTCAGTCCTCGTCATCATTTATCTCTGCGCCGCTCCGCCCCAGGTCAAATTGCGAGTTTGATTTCTCTCTCAACTCGACTAATTAAAGGTGCTGTCTCCTGTATCACAGGAAGACGACAAAATCAGAAATTACCATACTATTTCTCTCAAAAAATGAGAGATTTTGTCGCCTTTTCTCGTTGAAATTTATTTTCTGAATCCGATTTTTTTTCTCTTTTTTTTTGATACCTACATTCAAAAAGATTGCAAAATTTGCCGCCCCCTACATTTTGCCGCCATGGGCCGCGGTCCCCTGGTGATGCAACATTGTTAACCAGTGCAGTGCTCTGGTTTAATTTCTTAGTGCTTGTAAACTGAGTTACGACATTTTCATCTTCTTTCGCCCATTTTTTTACGTGGGTGTACTTATGCTTAAAAAAAAGATTTGCGAGTGAATATAATCAAAAGAAACCATGTGCCAGGGATTTGTAACAAGGTGGTACAATTTCGGGCCACATTTTTAGTGATTTTTTTCTTGTAGGGGATTTACACCCCTCACACTTTTCCATTTCGACTAAATTCATGGGCACGTAATTGAATCAGTGAGAACGAAAATACACCAACTCGGTAACTCCAAAATACTCAATTTTCATTAAAGAGAGTCAGTTTTCATAAAGGTCACTGAAGTCAACGCACCTATCCCAGCTAGGTCATTGAGGTCAACGCATCTGTCCCAACTTGGACCTTTAAAGTGTTCATAAGTACTTGTATTTTGGCACCAATAACCTTTTTCTTGTGCTAACTTCTTCAACTACTGCGCAGTTTTGCGTGTGTCTTGATTATTTTCATTTTTTCGAGTTGTTGTGTTTTCGTTCTCACTGATTCAAATCGTTTCCGTAGGAAACGCGACCATGTGATGTGAAATATAAGCAAAATTTAGTTTTTTCCCCTGTTCTCATAAATTGGCAACATGCGTTGTAGTGCTGCTGTCGTCGCAAGATATTCATCTGGCCCATCACCACTGACTGCATGAAGACGATACGTCACTGTCATGGTGCTGTATACAAGCTCCCTGCTCGGCTGTCAAATGATGTCGGGGATTTCGTCATTTTTTTCGTGCAAGCCGAGGTTTCACGGACCGAATCGGCAGCTTTGGTTTTATTTTCCCTCGATTATCTTAAAGCGAGCGTTGCACTCTAGTATTTCGGCACCGAGCTATTCACTTATGAAATTGTCCTTTCTCTCAATTCAATATTTTTAACTCGGCTCGTCACATCTGCGACGGACGCTCTGCGATGCCTCACTGAAAAAAAATCTCGGTATATTTACTAAGAAAAGGGTATAATTACCAAGAATTCAGGGATCTATTTGATCTCAGTTTTTTCTTGGTAAAATTACCATTTATGGTATTGGTAATTTTACCGAGAAATCTCGGTAAAATTATTGAACTTTCTCAGTAATTTTACTGGACTTTGGTAAAAACGCCAATATTTTTTAGCGACTGTGGCAGAATTACCGAGATAAAATGGCAAAGGTACCGGGAATTGATTACCAATAAAAGTGGTACTCTTACCTGGAAAAAATAGTAAAAATACCGATTTTTAGGTAAAGTTACCAGTTTGTCTTGGTAAAATTACCGATAATTGGTAAAAAAAGTGAGATGGTAAAAGTACCGACGGACCTTGGTAAAAACGCCGAGAATTTTTTTTCAGTGCAAGCGGGACTGGCAAATCGGGAGGTTATTTGAACGGTGGAGTCAATTTGTACTCTGCCGGGCTAAGGAAGGACGCCGAATGAACCTTCAAGACTTGCCAAATTTCCTTTGTAAATTTTTTTGTTTCTAAGAAAAGTTATGAATATTTTCCCCTGAAATTTCCAAGAATTTTAGACGGAACTGCGAACAAAATTATCTGATAAATTGGAAGAGAAACATTCATAATTTTACCAAGAAATTCGTGTGTTATCAAAGGAAATGTGGCAACGCCTGAAGATTCATACGGCGTTTTTCCATAACACGACAGTATTGTATTGTGATTTAAAACGGACCCGCTTTCAAAAACCTCTACTCGTAGCTAAAAGAACATCTGAAATTAAATATTGAAGGTGAACAAATCATTGCATATATCACTGTGCTTCATTTTTTCACAAAAATACCGCGATGGGACTGATTTTCTCCGAGACGAATATCTCAATTTTTCACAAAGTGTCACTTGATTTCTTCCTGTGTGATACTCAGATACTCGCACTGAACGGGATCTGTAGACAAGGGAGTGGAAAGAACTACAGGATGCTTAACATTGTGGAGGCAAGTCTAAAGAAACAATATTTAGACTGAAAGTGGAATGATCAAAAACTTTCCAACAGCATGTGTTACTCAACAAGTGGGTCGTTTTCAGAGCTGCGTCATAAGGACAGACGTTATCGTGCATTGAACAAAAACCTCGGTTAAGCAATCCTGTCAATGAGTTTGTTATGATCATCGCAATTTTTCCAGTAGTTTGCAGTAATGATCGGCATTAACATCTAATCACCAAGGGGTGAAAAACTCTACCAGAATCACTAATTTTCTTCCGCGCATTTCTTGACGCAGATTTACTCAAATTTGTTGATAAAAACGGTGATCAAGCTACGGAATAATATTGTTCTCCTAAGCATTTTTGTGGTCAATTTTTTAAAAATACAAATAAAGAGGGCTTAAATCGAAGCTGAGAATATATAAGTACACGGAATCCAACGAATTAATTGATGTCACGTTAGCATTAAAAGTTTGTGACTATAAATGAGAGTAGACTCTAATTTCTAAATGACCCTCGCCTCATACATATATTAAAGGTTTTGGAATCTATATTATACAACTACAAGCAAAATCTTGGAAGCACTATTTCTGACGAAGTGCCGGACCGATAAGGATGATCTTTACATGTATGTCATATGTAGTAGATGTAGATGTGCAAAAAATTATGAAACCCCGAACTTTTAATGTTGTAGAGCTTTTAAAGCTCATGTCACTTAAGTCCAATGTTAATAGCGTGAGAGATATGTCATTTCCGCTGGAAACGTCAAGGTGTGGGATTCTACCTGAGTGACTCGAATTAACAATAAAACAATGGAAAAGCTCGTGAAGGGCTCCTCATTCGAAGAGTTGAGGAACGGCGCATCGCTCAGGGTTCAAGGTTCAAGGTCCAAGGTATAAGGTTTAACTCAATTTTTCCTGCGTTCTTCCGGCTTCGATTTACGGCATTGGTCAATTTACTTGACTGCTGAATTTCAATTAATATTTACAGCAGATACAAAGTGAGAAGGCAAGCACTGCGTCGCGTCGGATCGGACCAAATATTATTAACTCTTAACGGTCGAAATCCTTTTTTTTTTTTTTTTTTTTTTTTTTTTTTTTTTTTTTTTAAATTAAGTATTTAAAAATATTACATTACAAATATTACAACAATTCATCGTGTTACGTCAAAAATTTTGAAATCGATGCAGCTCGAACACAAAATGGTGTATTAAAATGGAAGAACATTTTTGCCTATACATAGGCGTGTAGAGCCCGCGAAGCGGGCCTGAGGGCGCGAGGCGCTCTCCCGGGGGTTGGGCCGCGTAGCGGTCAGGGGGCAGGGCCCCCTAGTATTTTTATGCGCGTAAATATCATTACTGCATCAACAAGTATGCCTTCATGATATAAATGGAACTACACACGTCCGATTTTTCGAATCACTGGTTCTATGTTATAGCGTCGACTACTTTCCTTACCGAATTACTTTTACTTATATCTATTTTAACTAAACTAAAATAGGAATGCTCTTTTATGAACATTACATTTTAATGCAAATGTGGCTGACTTCATAGAACATGATAAAATTATTGAAAAATAATTGAGCTACAAGCCAAAAATAAATTAAACAAATAATATTTCAAACTACATAGAGATGAGAAATAATAAAAAACTTACAGTTTTTGTTTCGTTTCCTGTAAGTTATTTTTATTATTTCTCATCTTAATATCTAATTTGAAAAATAGAATGAAATTGTGAATCAACCACTGTACTAATTGCGAGGGGCGTTGGTTCATTTGAAAGGTGTTGTTCTCAATGCTTCGGGAAAACTATAAATTATTTTCTGGGGTTCGTCCCCGATTTTTAAATCCCTAAAAACTCATAAATTGGATGAGGGGAAGTGGGGGTTTTTTGTTTTTTGTTTTTCGGAAAAGTTTTGTTGCTACGCATCTTACTTTACTGTTTGCTGTCTTTTTATCAGCTGTTTTCATTCAACAATCATCATTAAGTGAGGTTACTTCCAACACTCAACTGCCATCAACTTACATTTTTCTTTTCCCGCGTTTTTTTTTTTTTTTTTTTTTTTTTTTTACGGTTTTTCATGATTGGTTCCATCTTTTTCCTAGAGTACCTGTATAGCGAGAGTATGGACAGATGTGAAACTCCGAAAATCCATCAGGCCTTCACCGATGCTTCTGCGAATAAAGTTAGGGCCCAGAAATGCAGCCAACCTATGAATTTCAATTATCCAGAACGATTTACTAATACTATTGTTCCGAACCGTCGTTTATTAAGCACGTGTTTGACTCAGTTTTTGCATAAATTTACTCAATTTCGCGGAAGAACGCTCATTTCTGTACATTCTTTGCCATCATGGTTAGAATTGGAATCTGCAGACTGGCAGTGAAATTTTGTGCGTTAGAAGTTGGTTAGAAGGGTGGCTGCACTTTTGGGCCCTAAGCCCTCCATGAAGCGATCTGTCCATACTCTCGCTATACAGGTACTCTACTTTTTCCTATTGCCAATTTTTCCTCATTAAGGCAATAACCTCCAAGTTTTTTTTCTCATTTCCGATCAGAACTTTTCACGCTGTTTCTTTTCAATGTGTATAAATATGTTTATTATTAATTTCCATTTTCATTTCATCCTTTTTCTTCTGATTTATTTTTTTTAATTTAAAAATTGAACTTTTCAGTTATGATTTTGTTAAAATAATAATAATTTTTACTAATTTTAATTTTAAATTTAACAGTTGTTATGAGTGAAATTTTCAATGACCGAGGCGGTCGTCCTCCAAAACGTGGTCGCGTTTTCCAGAATTCATCGCATGTTCGTTTAGTGAAGCAAGAACTTAACTCTGTTATTAGTATAGAAAATCAAAGTTTCATTTCTTCATTTCGGAAGTATAAAATTGATGATCAGAACTTTGATGAAAATTTTTTTACCAAATTTTCAGTCGGTTCAATGAATATAATTTGTCATCATTGTGATGCTCGCCATTTTCAGGGTGAAATGTCCAATGGTCATTTTAATAACTGCTGCCAAAATGGCTTAATTTCTTTACCGATTTGAAATCATTATTTTTATATTCTCCAAATTTCATAAAGCATATCAGAAATTATAATAGTGCTGTTGCTTTTGCCTCTTTCTCTGCAAATCGAATTGATATTCCGGGTGATGGACCTTACTGCTTTAAAGTTCAAGGATCCATGTATAGGTAAGTAAGTTTATTTAATATTTATTTTATTTTTTATTTTATTTTTTTCATCTTCTTTAAAATTAGTTTGAAAACAAATGGACTACATTTTGCAATTTGGACCTATAAATTCCGGCCCGGTTTAAAAACAACGTATGTACCATTAGTTCCCCTATGCACATAAGTGTTTTTTCAGATGAGCCAGAATTTATAGGTCCAAATTGCAAAATGCAGTCCAAATGTAAAACCTAAAAAATAATTTTGTATGAAGATTAAAACAAAATTTTAGTTTAAATTTTACTAAATAAAATTACAATTTTTGAAAACATTTGCTATATTTATTCTCTCAAAGAAATAATTAGACCCGATTCAAAGACAAAACAGAAAATTAAATGAAAATAAAAAAAAAAAAAAAAAAAAAACATGTGAAAGTGAAAAGTGTACAGGAAAAATAAGGGGCTGCGAAGCAGCCCCATAGGCCCCTAGTCTCTATGTAATTTGAATCAATATACGTTTAATTTATTTTTGGCTTGTAGCTCAATAATTTTATGAACATTCTTGGTTATCTCGGTTTGATATTGAAAAGTGAACATTGGCAGGGACATTTTTCATTTTCAAGGGTCGACTGCCTTTTAAAATTTTTGCTAGATTTTCAAAATGTTTGCCAAATTAGCGTATGGTTTTGCTCTGTTTACCAATTATTTTGCGGAACTTACTAAAATCAATCGCTAGAAAAAAGAAAGGGGGGGGGGGGAAGAAAAGACAAAAAGAAGGGAAAAAAATAAATAACATAACATAAATACATCGACATAAATTCAAACTAGGAAAAAGCTCAAATAATTAAAACTGGAAAAAGACGCAATTATAAAAAACAGTAATTTGGTAAAGAAAAAAATGAGAGAGAGTTAAAAAAAACGAAAATTTGTAATACATGAATAGGAATATGTTGAGTACAATTAATAAAGAATTTGAAACACAAATTACAGGATGAAATAAAAAATAATAAATAAATAATAAATAATAAATTCTGGTAAAATATTATAAGAATCCGTCAATAAACAAACATATTACGGACTCAGAGGCCTGCGATAGTTAAGAGATTGAATTTACGGGCCCATCTACATCAAGCCTGGCTCGGGCCCTAAGAGCTTCATACTTCGACATGTCCGTACTCTCCCTATGTAGGTACTCTATATTTTAGTACCTTTTTGCATCTAAAAGTTTTAAAGCTTGAGTGCTCGCTGAGCATTGGAAACAATATGCTGAAACTGCAGCACTGCGCTTCGACGAATTTATCCGGGGCAGAATAATAACCGCCTCGGATACTCACCTCTTTTTGCGCGGCTTTTTATGGGGGCGGCGGCGAGACTTTTCAGGGTGGCATCGGGAGGCTCCTTTGGCACCAGCTGCGGGAACTTCTCGACGCTAGAGAAATGCTTAAATAATGGATGAACTCGACAGACAGTTTTAAGCTTCCTCATTAAATCCATCAATTATTTCTCACTCGGGGATACTGCCGACAGTGTTTTAAAGTTTTCAACCGCGACCGTCTTACATTTTTTACCCGCTAATTCCGTCAGTGTTTAGAGGGGCGCCACCTCGCCTTCAACTGCGTTCAGTCAATTATATAACTTCACCATCAGGATGCAAAGCGAAACTTTTTTAGTTCTCCTTCATGTGCTATGCACTCTATCAATTTGAGCCTTTAAGTGAATTCATTCTATTTATTCTGGTTGCACTCGGAGAGCTACCTGGCCGATCAACAGGATCTCGCGGCAATCTCCCGGTCATTATCTCTCACAAAGTTTAGTGCATGAATAATGGAGATGTTGAATGTGTGAGGAATTTTCGATTTGACTATTGATTCTTATGTAAAAGTTCGCGAGCGACACGATGGTCCCACCGATTTTCTCTGAAATCAACTCCCAAGCTCAAAATACGCTCTTAAAGTTTAGGCTTTAATGGAGGGGATATCCCACGCTATCCTGAGAGTCCACCTCTACATCAAGACAAACTCTCCATGCGAAGACAGGGAGCAAATACATTAGCAGGGTTGCCGTGTTTTCAGTTTTAGAATCTCCAAATAAAGTGGCAGCCCTGTCAATGTATTTGCGCCCTATCTTTGCATGGAGAATTTGTCTTGATGTAGAGGTGGACTCTCAGGATAGCGTGGGATATCCCCTCCATTACGTCCTCAACTTTGAGAGCTTTTTTGAGATTGGGAGTTGATTTCAGAGAAAACCAGTGGCACTATCGTGTTTCTTGCGTACTTTCACACACGAATCAACAATCAAATCGCAAATTCCTCACACACTCAACATCTCCCTTGTCATCCTCTCAGAAAAAAAAAAATTGCAATTTTATCATTTCCAAACGTTTTAAGGTCCCTGGAGTCAAAATAACCATACTTGAAAACATGTGTGTCCGTCCGTCCGGCGTCCCCAAAATCTGTGTACAGCGCGATATCTCAGAATGTATATGTTCAATTTCATTCAAAATTTGCAGAGGAGACCATATCTATCTAGGGGGGCTAGGGGCCAAAGTTGATTCTTAGCAAAATCACACGGAGAGCTCACTTTGATGGACTGTAGATTTTTTTTCTTTCAAAGTACATACATACATAAAGCCGCTTTTATAGCGCAGCCTCGCGCTCTGCGACGCCCAATCGCCATTGCCCCATATCCTCCCAGAGATCATCAGGCAATTGGTACCTTCTGATCTACTCCTCCACCCCTTCAGTACGTTCTGAGATCTTCCAAAGTACGTTTTGTAAAAGTTACGAATTACTCTCACCCCTTCCGTCTCCAATTTAATTCAGTAGATTGTGTGCGTATGTTAGGTATCAAACAGTTTCAGTCAGGTTTCAAGTTGAGCGCGTTTATTTCAAAAGATTCGTAATGTTTCAGACGGGTGCATGAAATTCTCTCGCGGAGGGTTGATGCTCCTCTTACGCCGCTCCTATATTCTGCCGTGCTAGGGAAAAACGCCGTATGAAACTTCAGGCGTTGCCAAATTTCCTTTCATAAATCGCAAATTTCCTGGTAAACTTATGACTATTTTCCTCCCAATTTTTCAGACAATATTTTTCTCAATTTCACCTTAAGCTCCTGAAAATTTCAAAGAAAGATATTCATATCTTTACTCAAACATAGAAAAAATTGTCGAGGGAAATTTGGCAACTCTCGAATGTTCATACGGCATTCTTCCTTAGCATGGCAGTATTTCGCTCCCACTGGGAGCCCTGAAACGCCCGCCGGGTAAGATTGAGTGCGTCTAACTTTTGAGTAAGCAAAAGTTTTGGGCGCCAAAATTTAGATAAATGGGATGCGGCTCTCAATGCAGGACTTCCATGGAACGAACCGCGCTCCACAGATTAATTAGAATTGCTGAGTGGCTTTCTGTGTGTTTGAAGTTGCAAACAGCCCCTATCTGAACTGTATACGTAACGCAAAAACCTCTCTCAATAAACGAGCAGGCTTTCATCCAGTCAGAATTGAACATGCAGACTGTTCGGTTAGGATATTTCGCTTTATAGGATGAAATATTTTAATTTAAATGTACATTTTTGTGAGGATTTTGTTGACTCTCATATCGTCTTAATAATGCTTCGAGCCATTTTCTTAATTTTTATCAATATCTCAATCGTTTTAACTGTGATTGCAATTATACTCTAGCATTATACCTTGCAAGTATATGTATAGTATTTGCAGTTTTTTTCTCCTCCTCTATCCATCGTATTCGGGTAGGAGTGTCCATACTAGTGGCGTGGCGTGTTTCGCCATACATCGATTGATTTGTCATTTAAACTTATAAAAAAGGATCGATAATTAGCTATTCGCAACGAGCACCTAATCGATTCTTTACCACAGTTTCGAATGGAGAAATAACGACCGTCAATCATTCATGCCTCGTCACTGGTCCATACCTGTTGTTAATGAAACTATATTACTTTTGCTCAATGCTTTTTTGGGGTTATGAATAAATTTATGAATTTTTCTTCGTGTACACAATATTGAGCATATTTTGGAAAATTAAATTTTGAGAAAAATAACGTTAGATTTCTGATGTCATACATAAATTTGCTTCGTTGACCCATTAATACAAATTATGAAATCGAAAACAGTTTAAAAAAGAAAACAGGGTTGAAATCGATATCAAATCTGTTTCGAATCTTGAGAATGTGAAAGAGGGACGGAGCGGGGAGAGCTCAGTGGGTCAAAAATGGGATCGCGTTTACTTTTCAATAGTCGCACCTGCGTGACAGTCGGCCAAGTTCATCTCTTGCAAGAGCGCAAAGGTCATTACGTGATCAAATATCCGTTTTTGCGAGCATGGTTGCCTAACCGGCAGTCAGTTAGCCCGCGTCTTTTCAATGGCACCCCAGTTTTTGGGTGTACTCGAATTGGCTCCCGTCCTCCTAGTCTCCCATGCCAAGTAAAAATGCCGTATGAGCCTTCAGACAACACAATTTTTTTTATTGATTTTAGGCAGGTTTTATGATCAAAAAGTTGCAGTATTCGTGCGAAGTCTTCATATATATAAGCTCCAAGACCTTCTAAATTTGCAAATCTGGTAACGCCTAGTTCCAGCGTTCTACCGGGCCGATTTTCTTGATTTTTGCGGCTATCACAGGCCAGGCTATGACAGGCAGTTGTCTCTAAATAAGCCAGCTCTATTCAGATTTTGAAAATATGACCCAAGAGTTTTTACATTACGCGGTAAAGTTGCGAATTCTCCCATTTAAACAATGTAAATTTGTATTTTTTGTCATAGTTCGTTTGAGCGTTAAGACCGATCTCCATAATTTTTGCGGTTATCGACAGGTGACAGTCCCTAGATGAGCCCGATGTAATCAAATTTTGAAAATATGACCCACATTTTTTTATAATTGAGTATACCTGGGAGCTTAGGAAGGGGGCAAAATTGTGAGTCTTGATCTGTTAGTAGGGTAAGGTGAGTGAACCGAATGAAGGTATGCTCCTTTATTACAGACTATCCAAAAGTAACGAAACGCTCTGTTCCATTCGTTCCGTTTCGTTTCAGTCTTGGCCTGGGGTTGGAAATACATGACGGATATCTTATTTGATTCTTATTGGTCCAATTGTTCCCGGCCAGAGGGAAATTGGACAAATGAGAGTCGGGTATAAAAATCTTTTCATTTTTTTTTGGCTGTTCTTTCGTCGAAGCGGGCCTAAGAGAGGGCGGAGCGCCCTCTGGCGCTTGGGCCGCGTAGCGGCCAGGGGGCATACCCCCTAGTCAAGATATATTGTCTCAGGGATCAATAATTCAATTTTGAACTTTTCGGCACCAGGTTCCTTCTCCCGTGGATGATCACGCATGAGCCCTGTGAATCAGTTGCAATGGTGACCGATATCGATCATTCGCCCCTATCGATTATTCGAAACCATGCTGAAGCGTTGATCACTATTGTGTTCTTTGCAAACACCCTCTTTATCGATCTTTTCTCATAGGTCAAAATGGCGTATCAACCGATATATCGCAAAGCTCGCCAGGCTTTTGCTGTAATCGAAGAGGAGAACCACCCTCGAGCCCCCTCCAGCTTTCCTCCCTCCAAATCGATGACAACTAACGCTCACGGGCTCGGATAGCAAAGGGACCACTTTATAAACCATTAGAATTGAGCATCTGCGGAGACTGGAACGAGGGCAAATTATAAACCAATCGCTTCACCCCGGTCGGAAGACAATAATGGTCACGGGTTGAAGGCCTCTGAGCACACTGCCCGTGCTAAAAACATCGTATCCGTCTTGAAACTTTGCCGGATTCCACTTGTTAAAATGAATGTTTGTGAACGGGTTTTTTTACGATTTTACGGAGTGTTTTACTCGCAATTTAATCCTTATCTAGTATTCGAAGATTCCATAAAAAAAGTACTCATAATTTTCAAAAACAAAAATACGAGTTCAATACACCCAAAAAGTAGTTACAACGAGTCTAAAGTGAGGGAAAGGGAAATAAGTAAGGATATTTTGGGGCCGATGTGTGGTTACGTTCTTGTGTCAGCCAAGTGACGCTTTGTGGTTTTTCTTTGAAAAGAAATATTCTATAGGAGAAATCTAGCAACGTCCTAATGTTCATACGGCGTTTTTTGTTATAGCACGGCAACTCAGAATATAATCGTCTGGACGTGGACGGATATTTCACCACCGGTACCGTCGCGCCGGCTGCCACCCTCACCTTCGGCCAGAGTGATTTACATAGGTGTCGGACGAAATTGAAAGGTAAACCGATACTGCCTTGTTGCTGGCAGGGGTCTACGAGCATCGATATCTCCGACAGTCGATTTGACGATGCCTCATTATCGAAGCGGTAAAAAATCTCGAGGGGGTCTACAGGGTGATTCAGGTTTAAGTGCAAACATTTCAGGCGACAGTTTTTTGGGTCATAACCCAGTAAAAGTGAATCCTTACGAGAAAATCTATTTTTTGCCGACAGAATCGACAACTAAAATATTTGCACTTCAATACACTGGTCTAAATGTATTATTTGTTTTTTTTTAAAAAAAAAAATTGCAAAATACTTGGAAGCTGATTCTGTGTAGATTTTTATCTCTGATTCTGAAAATGACCCCCCTTCTCATGAGCGATTACATATTCTCCCCAGAATCCCGGAAATTTCCATGGCATACAACATTCAACAACCATATTTTGCGTGTTTCGGTATACTCTCTCCTCATCTTTATCATAACAGCACGCAAGATGCGTTTTTCCAGCATACAACACAAGAGATCCTATGTTTGTTTGGCTCCTGATACCAAAAATGACCTACATTTTTCTCCATCATGCACACATTTTCAGGAAAAGTAAATTCCCCCTAAAAAGCTTAGGAAAATTCCCATTTCCCGGAGAAAATCTAACTGTCTCAGGAAAACGGTGATTATTCTCAGAATCAGCGCTAAAAATCTCCCTCGCATCACGTACCAAATGTTTGGCAAATCGACTCGTGTTGACCGGTGATATGAATGACCCTATATATCGAACTGATGGAAGGTTCAGGGGGAGGCTCTACGTCATATCAAGTTCCTCGCCCGCTCCTGCCACTGATCAAAACGATATCCAATACAGTGTTGGAGCGTGAAAAATCGATTATCGAATATTTCCCCGTTTGAAGCTATGGCGGAGAATCGATCATTAACGTGTTCGTTGCGGATGCTCTGTCTATAGATCTTTTTCCGTGGGTTTAGACGGCAGATCAATCGATGTATCGTTATCGCCACGTCACTGATTCGATAGATTTCGTCCATCGAGACGGGAAGAACCGTCGGAACTCCGCTATCGAGGTATCGGTCAATCACCGCCAGACAGGTAGGGAGGGGGGGGGGCTCAACGTAATATCAGGTTCTCCCCCCCCCCCCCGGGTTTGATGAAGTGTCTGTCTGGGGTGAGCGAAATCCTGCAGGGAAGGGGCGCCAGGTTGCTAGATGGTGGAGGCCAGTGGCGTGGCGTGAATGATCGACTATCGACGTTTCCCCATTTGAAGCCATACTAAAGAATCGATTATTACAGTGTTCGTTGCGGACACCCTGTTTATCGATCCTTTTCCATGGGTTTAAATGGCCGATCAATCGAAATATCGCAAAGCACGCCACGCCATTGGTGGAGGCGAAGGACGAGGAGGTGGCGAACGGTGTGGCGATTACCGTGCACCTGGCAGGCCGCGACGCACAGTGGATCGAATCGATCAGAAAGCTCGGACACCAAATTTTCGACGAAAACTGTAATTTATCTCGTCGCATTTTAAATTTCACGGGGTGTTTCGAAAAGAAAATTTCACGAGAAAACCACCGGAGTCACTTTTAGAACCTCAAAATTTGTATAAACGGAGTTTAAAGTTTCAACATTTTGTCCGACTTCTCCTATCGACTCGACCCACCGTGCGACGCCCCGGCCGCGGCCCGCGAGGTGAACTTGAGGCCAAAGCACGCGCCACCATAACAGCTGCACATCAGCTGTTTTTCGAGCACCCCCGCTCCGGGAAGCCAGGACGAGGGACGGGGAAGGGGCGCAGCTGTTTAGATAAGAGGTCTCCAGGTGAAGTATGTCAAGAATGTTAAGCGCTTATGCCGTAATAGAGCGACTCGGTTGTGTACTTTAAGACATACGCCGGCTGATTCGAGCGCCGGGATGGATAGGCAAATACATCACACTCTGCCAGACGCAGGCCGCACCTTTTTTGCCGTCACTCTCGCTCGGAAGCACTGAGCTTCAGTGGCGTGGCGTGCTTTGCGAGGTATCGATTGTTCTGCCATTTAAGCCTATGGTAAAGAATTGATTATTAAGGTGTTCGCTGCGAATACCCTGATTAACGATCCTTTTCCATACGTTTAAAAGTCATAACAATCGATATATCGCAAAACACGCGATGCCACTGCTGAGCTCACTATAATGTACCGTCGTTTCCTAGATGAAAGAACATGAGTAAATGTCAACGCTGCAAAATGGCCACTGGCAAATGAAAGTCGTTTAGGAGTTTATTTTGGGCAATGTTCAGAAGTTTGTGGGGTTCATCATAGATCTATGCCTATCATAGTTGAAGTTGTTCTAAACCAGGGGTTTTCAGTTTGGTTAGAGCATTCAAGATCATTAAAAAGCTTAAAGTAAGTGTCGATCTTTTAAATCAATTATGATAAAAACTGTGTACCGTTAGTGAGAGTCATTTTAACTTTAATACCGCAAATGAGGTCATTATGATGATTTTATTCAATATTGATATCCTGGTTAAGATGGTTAACTATTTCAATGAGTCTTTACTATTGAATACCACTATAAAGCTCACTATAATGTACCGTCGTTTTCTAGATGAAAGAACGTAAATAAATGATAACGCTGCAAACTGACCATTGGCAAATTAAAACGTCAGGAGGCTGTTCAGCATTTTTGACTGAAAATTTACTGAGTTTCTTCCTGGGCTGGAAAAGAAAGACTCTTATTTGATCTAGATTCCAGACTCTTAAAAAATTTAACGTGAGAAAATACTATTGACTCTATCGGATTTCTGCTTGAATCGAAAGAAAATCCGCTAAAAGTAGGAGGCTTGGCTCTCGATCAAAGCGAACATGCGATTGAATCATGAGCATTTTTTCTTGTCAAACTTTTTCTTCAGCCCGGCAGAGAAGCTCATAAAGTTACGAAAATAGTTAAAAAAATCTTACTTTTAAAGTCACGTCGATAAAGAGAATCGTTTGCACTGCGCCATGATAGCATGGTGCAAAATCCCCCACTCACGAAACCGGTATATTTCAGATCAACTTTCCTGGGAAAGTTTCCGAAATCGCACTTTTGATTTTGGAAGTGTGCCACTAAAACATAACGCGTGCTAAATTCTAACTGTTGAAAACAAATAGTTCCGAACTTATCCAAAACTGAGCATTTGTATGCAGGATATTCACGGAGTTTCTGGCGATCAACGTTCCCTTTCCGCTGAGGGTGGGTGGCGTTTCCGGCAACAAGTCGTGATTATTTCGAACTTGGTCGGTGCTCCAAATCCTCGAGCGAAAAATGATGAGTTTCGAGTATCGCACATCCGGTTTGGATAAAAGCCCTACACATTCCTTTTAGATTGAGAGGAAAAGTGAGGATTGATATGATCTAGTTGCTTGCATTAAAAAGAGACCGACCTCACGGAAAAAAGTAACACAATTCCAAGTATCCCGAGTCGCATATTTAACGGAAAAATCGTGTTATCTTGAAATTCAGTTGCAATTTTGTTAAGATTTTTCGACGATATAATCGCTAAGATCGGCAACATTAAATTTGAGCGATTATTCAATCTTTTTATCTCTATACAATCGCGTTCGGTGAAATCGAATTTTATCTCAATCTCTCACGATTTCTTGTTCGATAATATTGTAATGTATCGCCGTCGATAATATGGCGATTTTATTGCTTTATGCGATGATCGCAATTTGCACTGAAAAAAATGAGTTAGCGTCAATTACTAAAAAATGGTTTCAAATACACTAACTCAAATTGGTGTGATTTGGACACACATGATTTTTGGTTTCTGTACACAACCACTATTAGTGCTGGGAACTAATTCCGCTACTCTAATTCTGAAAAACGGTTAGGGTTTGGTGTCAACCTAACCTCAAATCTGAGAGAGGAGAAAAACGCATAGCGAATGTAATAACGACAATGCTTTCAGGACAAGAAGATTTCTTAAAAGATGAGATGTAAAAAATAAACTGACGCGGATCCAAATGAACGACAGAGAAAGGAATAACCCATAGGTATGTGCAATTTAGTACAGAATAATCCTTTAGAGTTGACACACACTCACACCTGAAATGGTAGCGAATGTTCAAACCGAATAAACATATCTCGTCCGAACACTTAGGATATTCTTTTGAAATATACTGGATAAACACTAACTAAGAAGTAATCAGTCTAAGTTTCACAGATTTTCGTAAATATAAACTTAACGCGGAACTCTTTAATCGCAATTTAAATACAGAAGATTGACGACTGCAACGAATTATCATGCTTTTTTTACGTTTGATCCGAACAGACGATTTCTAACCATAACCGGTTTATTTTATGTTTGCTTTCGAACGTTTTCAAGAAAGAGTGGACACTAAAATCATACCGGGAGTATTTACATTGTCGAACGAGACCGAAATTCACATATTCAATTGATATTCACGAGCTGACGCGATTGAGGCTGTTGTACCGACGCAATTTTTTCGAAACTAAATAAATGTAACGGAAAATGTGGCCAGTTAGCGTGAGGGCGAATTTAGTTTTGACCCGAAGGAGAATTTGTCTACCACAGCGCAAATTTTACAGTTAGTGCTGTTTTCCAATACTGGTTCGCGCTATACGTAAAGTCAAGTCAGCGTATGAGCGAATTGATTGGTGCTTCAGTACAATACATTAGTTCTGAAGCCTAATTTCGATTCTACTTGGCGATAACATACCAAATTAGTTCTCAACGCTAACTACTTTTTTTTCAGTGTGTATAGCAATTTTTCATTCGATAATATTGCAATAGATCGATGTCCATAAAACCGCGATATTTTTTCCGATCAAATCGCAATTTATCGCGATTACTGCTACTTGGGAATACTCCTGGCTAGTTTTGGCACCAGATATAAGAGTAGTTGCACCAATCAGAGGCATAGTTGAGTTTGCCGGAAGTGTGGGTGGATCAAGAGCAACCGCTCTCATATACCTGGCGCCAAAATCGACCAGGAGTATAGTTGAGATTGTGATACTTTCACTGCTGTATTTTTGAACCGTCTATTGCTCACTGTCGTTTCTTGCACCTATTTAGTATTTACCCCTCTCAATTTCGACAGTGTAAGTCGGCAATCACATGACGGGTTGCGACGTCGCAGACTTCCTGTCATACTTTATTTTTTGAACGGAAAACTATTCAACGGCAATTCTTCAAAACTGCCGTGATTTTTCTTCTCCGTGCAAAGAAAATCCTGCATGAACTTCAAGGAATGATGTCCATCGATTATCAATATTTCCCCATTTGAAGCTCTGGTAAAGAATCGATTCTATAGGTGTTCGGTGCGAATTTCGGTTCGGTTTTATTGGAACTTCAATCGCATTAAATTGACTCCGTAAATTTTGAATCACGGCAAATGAAATTTTTTGCCAATGATTTATCATTGACCCCTCACGTCCAAACTTTAGCATAACGTTCGTTTTTTCCTCTCCTCCGAGGAGTGCGGTTCTAAAGACCAATGGCGAGGCGTGACCGATCGATTATTGAAATTTACCGATTTGAAGCTATGGTAAAGAATCGATTATAAAGGTGCTCGGTGCGAATACCCTGTTCATCGAGCCTTTTCCGTAGGTTCGAATGGCAGATCAATCGATATATCGCAAAGCACGCTTCACCACTGCTTGAATGCAGGTGTGACCAAGCAACAGTTCTCGCTCTCGGTCCTTGAATGTCTGCGCGAGGAGGGAGGTAGGGCGCAGGCTAGACGTCAGACGTCCTTGAGGGAGTAGAGGGACGGAAGAGGTGGAACGAATTAATATGAGCGCTAACTCGAAACAGGGCTAGAGGGAAAGTTTACACACCTGCCAAATGGTGCAAAATTATATCACTTTCGCATTTGAATTGGTCATTCGCAAGAAGACTCAAGCGCCGAAAATGAATCAGTGAGTTTGAAAACGCACCAACTCGGGAAAAAAAAATTGTTCAGGAAACACCTAAAATTGCGCAGCGGGCGAAGAAGTGAGTTTAAGAAAAACCTTTTTGGTGCCAAAGGACAAGTACTTAGAGACGTTGTAAATCACCGAGTTGAAATCTATACACCATGTTTGATGGCAGAGAATTAAGCGTTTAAAAATTTCCGAGTTGGTGTGTTTTCGTTCTCACCGACTTTCAGATACTGATTTTTCATAGTCTGCCCTGAAAATTTCATATTTTTCGACCTGAAGAACGCTTGAATATTTATATAACTTGTTGGTACAAGGTATACTGAACCGAAAAAGGAAAATTGAAAAATCGGATGGTCACCCGTTTCCCTTGAAATGGCCAAAAATGTGTATTTTCAATGAAATACTTCGATTCTTCCTTTTTCCCGTCGCTGTTTCGAGCACCTCCGATTGCAATTTCGAAATTTCCTTTTGCGTGCAGATGCTTCTATCCATAAGTGTTACTAAACCGTAAAAAAGTGAAAATCGAAAAAAACCCGAGTTGGTGTGTTTTCGAACTCACTGGTTCAAATAAAGATACGAGAAAAACGGTCAAATCTCTTTTATACAAGTCTTCCTAAATCTCAGATTAAATCTGTAATGCGATTAACCTATCAACTTCATTCATTCTTTTGAGCCCTGAGATTTAGAGTGGGTAGCTTAAAACTATCTTCAATGTTTATCTCTACCGAGACACATCTACAGAGATCAGTCATCCTCAAAGACGAGTTTTGGTTTTCTTTTGCGCAGGGACGTAGCATTGGTTGTCTGCAATGTATTTCTTGAGGGAGCAGTCAATGTGACGTCACATTGGCTGCGGCCGACTTATCGCCGGGCGGGAGAGGGGATCGGACTTTTTCTTGAATCGAGTGCCGGGTCTCGCAAATTAAGCGGATTTCCTTTTAATTCAAGCAAAAATCCGATTGAATGGAGCGTATTTTTTTTTGTCAAATTTTTCACGAGTTCGGACTTCCCAAGTAGCACGGATTACAATACGTAGCAAATAAATCGTAAAAATATTACAATTCCACTGACTGTTGTGTATGTTGCCTAGCTCCTGTTTGAAGGGGCCCCTTTTTCTGAAACTCACTGCAATGAAATTGAAAAAAAGTTGCATTATTTCATTGCCTTGCATATTGCCTATCTCTCTGACACATGGAGCTCATTCGGTTGATGGTTTAAAATCGGCATAAATCGACTAAATGATGTAAAAATATTGCAATTTAATAGTAAAAAAATTACAATTTTATTGAAATCAAATTGCAATTTAATTTCAATATTTTTGTTGCACTGTGCTACTTGGGTCTGGATCCAAGAGATTCTCTTCCCGGTGAATATCGTATTTAACCGCACGGGCCGGCACATCTGATCGCGAAAGTATCGGGTTCAATGGGAGGATATTCGATCCCGCATGTGGAGAGGCGACCTATTCTCGGTCAGACGCTGCAAACAGGAAGGTGCGCGAGGTGGAGGGCTGCGAGACAGGAGGTGCAAGAAATTTCGTCATCGCGTCTGGGTGTCTGGGCGCAAGTGCGGTTTCCGCGGTCACCCTCGTTTTCGCAGACTTTAACCTCAAAGTCCATTCACAATTCACCGACTCCAGAGGTTGAGGAAGTCCGTTTGTGGAGGAGCGTGTTGAGAGCATTTTGTATTGTGCCAGAGTGACGTCACGGTCGAGTATCGTGCTCATCAATGCAGTGTGGATAGATCGTATTCGCTAGTGATACTGTTTTTCCTCAATATAAATACATTCAAAATATCGATTTTGGGTGAGGCAAGCCGACTGAGCACAAACTGGAAAGAAAAACACATTGGATCTAGAGTCATAGGCGGTTCTAGACCTTCATGCTTGGGGGTGCCCAGAGGTGGCAAATGTCGGAGATCGGCCCCGAAGAGGATGGTCGCTTAGGGGAGGCCTAAGTTTCGGCCCTCAAGTTTTATCCCTTTCCTACCCTCCTTTCTCTTTTTCTCTCCTTCCTTTCTACTTAAATACGTATAAATTCAATGTAGAAAATTTTTAGCAAAACTTTCCATCAAATTTACAATCTTACCATACAACAACAGAAGAATCTTTGTAAAACACGGCTATCAATATTAATTCGGTTTAAAACATGTTCAATTCATTGCTGGGATTTTTTCTCAGTGTGAGCAAATACAGAATCTTTAAAAGCAGTAATTTCACGATTCCGATAACCGTGCTAAATTTTTGCTTGGGGGTGCCCGGCACCCACTGGCACCCCCGTAGAACCGCCTATGTCTAGAGTCCAGAGTCCAGACTCTTGAAAACATTGACAAGAAAAAGGACTCTTGATTAAAGCAGATTTAAGCTTAATTCAAAAGGAAATCCGCTCAAATTAAGATGCTTGGTTCTTGATTTGAGCAAAAATCCGATTGAATCAAGAGTATTTTTTCTTGTCGATGTTTTTAAGAGTCTGGACTCTAGATCCAATGTGTTTTTTCTCCAGTGCAATATAAATACATTCAAAATATTGATTTTGGTTCAGCACAGGGGGAATTTCATGAGCGCCCCCGCCCGCGGCGCGTATGGTCCAAAAGTCAAGGATAGGAAGAAATAAGTCGGATGATGATCACGAAAATTTCGTAATTGATGTTTTTTTGAGTCGCTAAGTTCGAATTTGATGTCGAATCGCCTACATTTCAACACCCTGATCTATTAATTGTAGGCAAGTTTATGGCACGCTGCGGCGCGGCGCGCTGCCAGCTCGAAATGCAGACTGGCGCCTACAAACCTAAGGGGATACTTCAAGCATTGCGCAATGCGTGAAGTATCCCCTTAGGTTTGTAGGCGTCAGTGCGCGTTTCGCGCTGGCAGCACGCCGGCCGCGGCGCGGTGCTCCCGACGCGGGCGGGTTGTGACCGATTGTGGGGAGAGCTCCCTGGCAGAGAAAATCGTATGTCGTGTAACTTTTTTTTTTAATTTTCAACTTTCAAAATTACACACTGGGTGTGTGAAGTAACAAGTGAACTCTCGACGCTAGATGAATAAAGGCAGGGCGGCTCATGAAATTCTTCCCTGTGCTCTGTCGAAGGTAAGCTGTCTCCCTCGCGAAGAATTAATTATTTTACATGCACTTAAATGGAGGAAATACAGTGTCGCCATCTTTCAAGAATCGCCAACACACCAGGCGCCATCACTCCATGGGCGCTGAAGTGAGGGGAATGAAAAAAGACGCGGAGGAAGAAGAGGAGAGAGAAAGCAAATAAGAAACGGCATTGTATTCGATGTTGGCTCGGTGTATAGTTTGGTTCAAATCAATACAACATAACTCAAACAAAAATTTTAGGATTTAAGTAGGAAAAGCTGAAAATAAGAAAATCCCTAATCGATTTTTGCCGTTCATGCCACGGATTTTGCATTTACCATGCAACCAAAATATTTGGTTACTTTTACCGCATGTTTTGATCAATTTAACCGAACGAATAGTTCACTAAAGGAGCTAAAAAAATGTTGTGTTTCTTGTGTTCTGCTTCCCATATTTACACACATTTTATGTTACTTTTTCTCATTCTTTGGATGCCATCGAGCAGTACGATACGCAAGTGAAGGGCCCGGTGGGTCCTTTTCAGTAGGTGAAGAGTCCATGAGAGGAAATCTAGTGAAAACTACACCCCGTAGAAAGCGTATATCGACGGTGAAACTACCAAACCACGTATCTCGTTTGCGGTGTTTAAAAATCTACGCTCGCATTTTATTTTTTTGAAGTAGACCAAATCAATATCATTCTTGAAATTTTCACAGAATTGTCTCCGCACGAAGAGGAAAGATCACAGAAATTTTCAAGACTGGACGTTAAGTAGTTTTTCATTTAAAAAATAAAGTATGACAGGAAGTCTGCGACGTCGCAAACCGAGATACGTGGTTTGGTAGTTTCACCGTCGATATGTACTGGAAACAACAAAATTGGGATAGTGTTTTTGAACCGTTACCAGCGAAATTTAGCTAAGTGTTTTTCTGGTTCCTGCGCCAATATGCAAGACTGACATCCACGTGATTCGCGAGCTGCAGCGTGCATGTCGCTTCGGCGTTTAATTGCGTTTCCCTGTCACCTGCACCGATATTCGGCGACCGCAGCGCTGCAATTATTTCTCGTGCTTCGTTTGCGGATTTCGGAGCGTCGAGCGCGAGATGTGTGAACCCGCTCTCGTCGGAGAGGAACACGGTTACTTTTTGGGTGAGACCTGAAGTGCATTATTGGGATAGCTGTGCGGGGCTCATCTGAGACCGAACTTGCGTTCTTTTTTACCGAGCGCGGGCCCGGATTTCGAATCGTCACCCGTAATGATGATGCAGTTGTTTGAATATTTATGTTTGTCTGCCGTCCTGATACCTAAATCACATAAAGTTAGTGCCACCTGGAAACGCCTCCTTTCACTACGGTGTTTTCATATTTCTGCTTGCATTTTCATCTTTGTTTACGCTAAAAATAGAGCTCAAAGGGAATATGACTGATTTCTCCGTTTAAGGTGATTCGATGGACGCCATATTTTGTGTCAGAACGGCATGCGATATATCGCATCAATTGGTTCCATTTTTTCAGCTACTCGTTATTTTTCTCCAATTTTCAGATCGCAATTCTGTTGTCAGGAGACTAAAGCACTCACTTACCAATTTTAACAAAGAAATTCAACGTAATAAAGGCGTAGTTTTTTCAGAGAGAAAATATCGCATTCGATTCTGATATCGAAACTGCACTCGAATACGATATTTTCTCTCTAAAAAAACCACGCCTTTATTAAGTTGAATTTCTTTCTTAAAATTGGTAAGTGAGTGCTTTAGTCTCCTGACAACAGAATTGCGATCTCAAAATTGGATAAAAATGACGAGTAGCTGAAAAAATGGAACCAATTGATGCGATATATCGCGTGCCGTTTTGACACAAAATATGGCGTCCATCGAATCACCTTAAGACCATACGCAAAGATAGCCAGATTAATTTTAAAAAATTAATACTAGGAGACAAAAATCATATTTCGTGTTTCGCGTATTTTTTTGAACGCTTTACCTCAAAATTTCAGGTGATTCGATGGACGCCATATTTTGTGTCAAAACGACATGCGATAAATCGTATCGAATAGTTCCATTTTTTGTCTACTCATTTTTTTAAAAAGTTCAGATAGGTGTTGCAAGCCATAAAATTACTGCCCTGCTAACCTGACCAACTTCTCTGCAGTGCACAGCAGTTTTTTTTTACCAGGCATGAGGTAAAATTTTAAGAAATGTAATCTCTTAATTGCTGCATTTTCTAAGAAGAGTTCTGTCAATACTGGACTATTGGAAATTGGCATTCTAGAGTCTAAACGGATCCTGCAATCATTACTGATTGTCAATCAGTACGATTTAATTTCAGAACATACTTCTGTGACTACCGCGATTAATTCGTTAAGATTTAAATGTATATTTTCCCCCAGTCTAAATATCACTGGAAAAAAAACACATTGATCTAGAGTGCAGACTCTTAAAAACATCGACAAGAAAAAATACTCTTGATTCAATCGGATTTTTGCTTAAATCAAGAACCAAGCCTCTTAATTTGAACGGATGTCCTTTTGATTTAAGCAAAAATCTGATTGAATCAAGAGTATTTTTTCTTGTCAATGTTTTCAAGAGTCTGGACTCTAGATCCAATGTGTTTCCAGTGATCTCTGGATAATAGATGTAAAAAAATCAAATAAAAAACAGGCACGAAATCTAGACTCCCGAAAATATTGTAAAGCACAACTGTGGTCTCCATTAAATTCCATAATATTGAGATATTGTATATTCTTGACACAGCAGTCGCGAAACTCGTTTTATAGCACATTGCTCTCCAGCCAAATTAAAAACCTACGTCAACAATGAACCTGTTCCGGAGGGCGCAGGGCAGTCATTTGAAAGCCTGCAACCCCTATTCTGAACTTAACAGGCTACAGACTCGTGACCCTTGGAAACTGCCTCTATTCTTAGCAGCCGATCGAACGAAAGGCCTCTTGAATTGTGGGATTCAATTGAGAGGGGTGGTGCCTCAATACATCGCTCCTCTGACGTAAGGGCGTATCTCAAATTCCACGTGAACTCTGTTGTCCATATAACTCCATGCTTTCAAGGTCTCATGTCGAAATCGAGATACGCCCTTTCGTAAGAGGAGCGACGAATAGTTTGCCACGCTCGATAAACGTGAAAAATCACTCTTCCCCCGATCTATAGGCAACCTGCGCCGTAGGCCGGCAGATGTTTCTGGCCTCGTGACGTCATTGAACTTGCTCTCGCCGTCAGCTGTTTCCAAATGAAACCGGTTCCTAGTAGCATTCAACGCCGAAGGTGCGCATTATAATACCTCCGAAACCTGTCATCGTATTAAATTAGTTGTCACATTTTCAATACAGGTTTTTTTAAACCCTTTTTTTTATTCAGACAGTCAACAGACTGAATGACATACCTCAATTTTGACATATTTAAATCCCTGCATAGTAGGAAACCATAAATATATACATTATAATTGATTAATCGCTGTGACTTAACAGTAGCAATTTAACCTACTCATTTTTCTTTAAAATACACCGAGAGCCACAACGGAATCATTAGCTTCACCTACCAACAACGTCCCAACGTTTACGCCAAATCTTGAAAAGTTGGTTTTGCCGTAACGATTTACCGATGCATCACGCTATTCTTATTTTTGTACTTTATATAGTGTAGTAAGTCCACTATTGTGACACCATTCGCGCTATCCATGCAGAGACATGACTGAACTTAGAGTATCACAATGGCAACACTACCATACGTGCTAAAAATTATTCATTCAACGATTAGAATTTCCGCGCGCACATCATGCATGAACAGAACTTTTCATCGTAGAGCCCAACTCCTAGTGCCGTTTGTTATAATCCTTGCCGCAAATAAAAAATGGGCTACTGTTGTGTACACCAGAATAATTCACGAGGTGTCATAGTATTAGATCGCAAACTTCATTAGAACTCGAGTGGATCTGTTGCTCGGAAGAAATGCTGATGAATGAATATACTTATGATTCTTACAAAAAAAACCACCTAAAAATTTCGATGAACTTATCAGAAAAGTTTGAAATAGGTACGTGAAAATTACAGAGGTACGCGTATGCAGGCTCCCTCTCTTTCATTACATCGATACTTAAGGCTCGCAAACTGTTAGGTATATAGATTAATTGGATTGCATTTTGCAAAAAGGAACCAGGAACATTGCCATGTTGCTAAGATTGTACAGCCTCTTTCGTCTTGGAGTAAAAACCTAATCATCCATTAACAGTTTCAATTTTACTTGTTAAGAACTGTAAATTTATACAATAATTACCACCTAAAATTTCATATTTTTTAGTGATTTTACAAATTTTATTGCAAAGGATGAAAATGTGCAAACTTAGCATCATTACAATACTTCTGGTTCCTTTTTGCAAAATGTAATCCAATTACGTGTAATTTCAGTTGTCTGTATAAGCACTTGCTTCTTCATATATCGATGGCCAAAGTGCGAAACTACGTATCTCCGTTGCGATGGTTTAAAATTTCCGCTTCCATTTTATTTTGTCGAGGAGCAAATGACCAACTTTATTGTTTGAAATCTCGCACAAGACATCCTGCAAGCTAAGAAGAAATATCAAGGCGGTCGATGACTACTTGACTATTTTTCCTGAGAGAAAATGTAGTATGACAGAAAGTCTGCGACGCCGCAACGGAGAAACGTGGTTTTGCACTTTGATCATCGGCCTATAAATGTAGGGATTATGAATTGCTTTCAAACTATCGAACATACGTGTGAAAGATGGGAAGTAGTTTACGAAATTGTTTGTATATTCTAGTAAAGCCTTATATTTCTTTTCGAGGAATCCCATTCCCGACGATAAGGGAAGATAAGTACATGGGAAAATTGAAAGTGCGTGATACAGACAAAGCAAATTGTGTGTTGGGGAGTGAATTTTACTCCCTTACCACGAGTTCGTGATTTTTGAGAGCCGTTACCGTTTCAATTTCATTTATTCAACTGTTTCTCCTGTGCGTAACAGGGCCATACTTAGAGGGGAAATCAGAAATCTCTGAGTTAACACATATACAACGCAACTCAACTTGCCAGGAACCAGAGACGTTGTACTTTTTTAAGTTAGGTATCCTGTAGTCGTCGGGTGCTCTTGTCATTTTAGGACGATTCGATGCGCTGTTCGAGTGACTCGCCGAAAAGGTAACAGTTCAATTGCGCTCGCTTCTAAACTATTTCATCACTGAAGAATATTACGAACCAAAATATTGAAAGGTTATAAAATTATCGAGCTGTATAAAATTTCAAGCTCGATAAAAAGTAACCGACCGAGACAACCCCAGCGCACAGCGCTCCGTACCGATTACCTCTCCAGGAGCGGGCTGTCGAAATCAGCATTTGTTTACATCTACTTCTTCAACAGGCTCATAATCCCCGAACGTAACTAATGAAACCCGAGTCAAACAGAGGTGTAATAAAGGCTCCCCTTTGACTGCGAGTGAGCGGAGTCGCAGCCCCTCCCCCCCCCCCCCCCCCGCGGGGGCCGGGGGGCGGAGGCTGGCATAGCGCCGCGGAAGGGCGCTTTACGGCCATCCGAAAGCGTAGGCCCATAAACAGGGCCACAAAGCACGTGGTCGTTTAGCAACGATTTCCGAAGATGAGGAAACCGGCGACCGACTGCAACAGCTCCGTCAGTTTGACAGTAAATATTTTACCACCGCCGGCAAAGGAGTTACGGCCCTGGGCTGAATGTTGCCGAAGTTAGTTTCTGGAACGCGGCTGACATATTCCAGGAACAGGCCGAATCCGAGGATTAACGTTTTGCGGGGGATGCACACTGCCGTGCTAAGAAAGAACGACGTATGAACCTTCAGGCGTTCCCAAATTTCCCTTGATAAAACACGAATTTCCTGGTCAACGTATGAATATTTTTCTTCCAATGTTTCAGATAATTTTGCTCGCAATTCCACCGAAAAGTCCTGAAAATTTCAAGGGAAGATATTCATAATTTTCCTCAAAAATAAACATTTAATTGAAGGCAATTTGGCAACTATCGAATGCTCTTACGGCGTTCTTCCTTAGCACGGCAGTACACCAGGACTAAGAAACTCTCGGAATGGTTCCCGATGGTCTTATACAAAGTAGCAATACTGGAAATGTATGCAGTGCTGTATTATTAAATGGTGTCACTTGAAGTTTCCTTGGAAATTTCCCGATTATCTTCCTTGCTATACACAAGATTAAAGTTAGGGATGGGTGTAATTTGCCTCGAGAAAGCAGGCAGGACAGTGCTTTTAAATAGAGGGTTTGGTCTTTGGAAGATCCATTTCTGATTGGCTCAAACAGCTCATATTTCATGAAATTCCTATATCGACGGTGAAACTACCAAACCACGTATCTCGTTTGCGGTGTTTAAAAATCTACGCTCACATTTTATTTTTTTGAAGTAGACCAAATCAATATCATTCCTTGAAATTTTCACGGAATTTTCTCCGCACAAAGAGGAAAAATCACAGAAATTTTCAAGACTGGATGTTAAGTAGTTTTTCATTTAAAAAATAAAGTATGACAGGAAGTCTGCGACGTCGCAAACCGAGATACGTGGTTTGGTAGTTTCACCGTCGATATATGATAAAAGAATGGTGGTAGTTCAAGTTACGTGGTCAACCCATCAAGCGTACTAATGCAGTCTTGTAGCCAATTTTATGCAGTACATTCGAAATTATCGCTTTAATCTGGACCTTCACTAAGACGAGCTTCGTAAAAAGTGCAGCAGTTGATGATCGTCAAAGGTCCGTAGCAGGCTCTTTCCACCACGATTCGCTGTCCTAAGAGTCTCCATAGAATACTATTCCCTCTTTATTCATAAAGGTACTATGGCAAGTAGCAGCATTGGAGGCCAAGAGCAGTTATGTGTTTACCCGAAATGATATGAGATCGCGTTATTGATCCATTAGTATTTTATTCTTATTTTCTTTGATTTAAAAGTCTCACTCCGAAGTATTTAGCTTTAATTTGAGGAAAGGAGGAGATAGCATCCACATGAAGAGGAGTCTTCCCTCCTGTAATCTGTGATGGATTTTTACGAGGAGAGAAGGGCATTACAGGAGTGGAGGTCTTACGGAATTCGAAAGTTGCTCCAGAAAGATTGTAGTGCCTCCACTTTGATTGTAGCGCTTTCATGCAACTGTTCGTGTTCCGGAGGTGCCCATGTTGCCTACGTAAAAATTGAAGGCGTTTAGCCTTTTCTTTTGTTATCGAATATATCTGGCGATGGACTGCGTGGATGGTTGAAAGTTCTGACCTGTTTGTCCAGGTTGAGGAGTATCTTCGCGCATATTGTGACGTCATGTCACCAAACCCCCCCCCCCCTTTTTTTTTACTAATCTTTCTCAAACTGCTAACTCTTAGCAATGAAATACCTTCCCTGAGAAATCTCGCGAGTCATGTCTCTGAAGTCAACTTGGCATCAATGTATTTCGCTGACGCTGCGCCCAAAATCAAAATCGGCACCTTTGCATTTTTAACCGATTCATTTTATGACCGATTAAATTATAGATTTCCTCCCTGCTTCGAATAATGTAAGACTTCACATCTGTCAAACGTAATCATTGCGAGACGCAAATTCATTGTCAAATGTCTTGAAATTGAAGATTATACCACTGCATCTGAGCCATGGAATCACTGGTAATAAGACTGCAGGGGGTGCAGGGAGCCGTTTATAGAAAGGTGAACCGGAGAGGTTGAGTTTCGCAACGTATGAGGTGTGTTGAAATTTTATCGATGGTGCACCTAAGTTTCGCAAAAGTTTCAGTCACATATTTTTTTCAGAAGCCGAGAGACACGTAAGTCATTACCACACGAATGCAATAGAGTACCTATATTGAGAGAGTATGGCCACTGTAGTTACCACCTCTGATTGGCTCAGCCATCTTAGGCTGAATGGAGCCCTCAGGACCCAAAAATGGCGGACGCCATAAAGTTAATGTAATGCAAAATGATTCAAAATGTAGTTGTCTTTGCTTATCGTAACGAGAACTTTACCCAAATGCACTATTGCGACTTTTTTACATATTTTTAAGGCTAATCGTGTGCAATTTTTGAGAGAAATGATCTTAGATGTAGTAAGGTTGGCAGCAAGTGCGGTTGGTGATAACCGTCAAAAGTTGGCAATGACCCTCCTCCCATCCTCAAAAACCAAAACAAAGCACCGCCTTTTTTGGGTCCTAAGCCTCTCCATGGGACCCAGTGGCCATACTCTCTTAATATAGGTACTCTAGAATGCAATTTCGATCTACGGATTGAGCCATCAATAAATAATCCCTTACGACACAAATTAAATTAATAGAGATTTGGGCTCATAGCTATTCGGAACTCGAACTATACTATCGTTGAGCAGTTTTTAGATCCCTACGCCACGGATAATCTTCTTAGGAAGTAAAGATGAACTTTAGCTACTTCAGCGCAAGTCAAATCACGGAAGGAGATCCACGGTTGTCACTTTCCTCCGCCCGATGAGACTAACGTCCCAGTCAAATTCGTTTTTAGAGAAATGATCGATCCCCATCATTGCCTCATCTCCACATATTTATGAATGTGCTAGAGATGGCACGCTACAGTAATAAAGTCCTGTGACAAAATTATTTTTGTCTTGAGAGTCTCCAAAATGTATACATCAGAAATCAGAAAAATGGCTCGCGTATAGCGAGTGAACGGGGGTCCAGAGGGCGCAGCCTCTTGTATCAGAAAAAACTATAAAGTATAGTATCAGAAAAAATTGTAAAAACTACTGTGAAATCAGCTCTTTAAGCATTTTCAGATGAAGCAATAAAAAATTTGCACGCAAATTCTCTATTAAGACATGAGCCCTGAGACCCATAAGAATATAAGCATAACAGGGCTCAAGCATACTACACATAGTTCTGTTTGACAGAAATACGTCCATATTGTCTCTGGTCTGTACATGAATTACCATTGTTTTGAAATTTTAATCAAACTTGACATGACTACACTAGCGTAGTTGGCTCGTGGTTTGGGTAGACGAGACGAGACACCTCCTGTGAGAATGGCGAAAGCTGTTTATGACCACCCTCGCGTCGCAGACAGTAACGATTTTCAGCTACTCCGGAACCGTTACGATGCACTAGAGACTTACGTTGGTAAGATTACCGCCGCAATTTATTCAGTATTGACGCCACCGTAAGCTCCTGTTGCCAACTGTCAAATATAAGACCCCCGAACTTCAATTTTTCCAGCCAATAAGCAGGGCTTTATTTAAAAAAATAAAGAAAGCGTCAATACAATTAAAGCATGTAGCCATAGCCATCTTTCATACTAGAGACTGGAGGGCTGCTTGTTGACTAGACCAAGCCGCACCGAAAATATAGGTGCTGTAGGAAAATCCCGGATGTTAAAAAAATGTGCGACAATTCATGGATGTTGTTATTAAGACTCTGCTGCCTGTTAAAGTAACATCCTAGGATGTTACGCTTCCACTCTAGGATGTTCCTTTAACGCCAGAGTGTTAATAACAACATCCTAGAGTTGTCGCACATTTTTTTCAACATCTTTTTTTCGGTGTATAGGCAAAGAAGACAAAAGGGATTTGGAGGGATCCTATTGGTCGAAGCGGGTGGTTGCAATGGACGAAGAAGGTAGATATTAGACTATCTACTGGCAACCTGCGAGAGACCCTAATTAGTCCAACATTTTCTCCCTTAGTCTACAGGAACCACCCTCTCAACCAATGGTATTGCTCCATGTTCCCTATGTCTTCTTTATCTAATGCTTTGTCTATTAATTTCAACAATCAGCCCGTTGATTTTTGGATCTGTCCTGTCCTAAAAATGCATGGGTTTTAAGAGGATTATGTGAGAAAAGTGTTTTTCACCCTTTAGAAAGTAGGTTTACACGGGGGATTTATTTTGTTTAACACGATTTCTAAACATGATAGACTGTATTAGCTGAATTTATAGGGCTGGATCACCTGTCCAATTGAGCTTGTTCAGCAATTCGTAATTCTTGCATTTTTGGAAACTAGAGAGTGCACAGAGTTCACAGGAATTTTCCCCGATTTTTTTGAGCAATATTAACCCACGAAATACGAGTCCAAAAGTCCGTATTTTGGGCTCCCATTTAAACGCGCGCCGCTTGGCCCATCTCAAAATGGCGCCCATTTTCTCCGTCCGGCGGTGGCCACACTTTTGACCCGGCGTGCCGGCGAGGTACCTCTGTATGCCTCTGCCGTGTGTGGGTCGTATAAACAAACGAAGATTGATAACACAAATGATCCAAACAACTCGAAATCTCTTAATTTTAATTGATTTAAATCCATTTTCGACTTCAACCAAGCATTTGGCAATAATATTCATCGTATTTTACAACCAGGAGCCACGGCCTATCGGCTCATTTTAAGGTGCATTCTGAAAATCAGTATTACAAGTCCAGTGTCCAAACCCAGACTTTCTTCTTTTACTTTTTTTGACCATTCTCTTTTCATTTTCGCGTCAAATCAAATGTTTTGCAGTTTCTTTGTCTTAAGTATGTGGTCCTGAATTCATTCAAGAGTTAGAAGTTCACCATTTATTTAGTATTACAGCCTTTTAACCTCTCAAGCTTTACCGATATGATCTCATGTAGTTCGAGGTTTCTTTGGCCCAAACCAAGTGATTACATATCTGATGTGTGTCTTATGGCTCTTCAAATTCGCAGTTTAGAACTAAATCAGAGACTACAATTACTTAATCCAGTTCTGCTCTCTTGTTCAATGTTTGTCATAAGTGTTTGTTCGTGTCTGTTCTTTATAAGTGACCACTGTAGTGCATATACTTATACACAGTTATGCTATCGGTACAGGTATTATTTCTTGTTTTCTACAGTCAGACTTTCTCTTAAGCGCAATAATTTACCAAAGAAATTCACCTAGTTGCGTAAATAATTTGGTGTATAGATATTCTGTTAATGTCTCCTTGCGGTGATTCAAAGTTTCTGAGATCTATCACAAGTGGATTTTGCATTTAGACGGTCACTCTTGTCTGATAAAATTACTGCTCTAGCAGTTTCAAATTTATACTTTGATCTCTGATTCATCACTAAATGACACTCATGCGGTGTCATTTATCTTTAATCAGTTCAAAGCTATTTCGACAATGAATCATCAAAGGTCCGATCGAAGAAGGAATTTTCTGGTGAGTGCTGCGGCTGAACCGACATCACAACTCAGCTTTCAAAAGCATCAACTTCTAAAAATTTATCAGGAAGTGGTAATGGTAAGTGGAAATCATGGTAGTGCTCACTTCTTTCATGAGCAAATCGTGCGCTCAAAATTTCAAAATCTACTCACCTACATGTTTATTTGAAGAGGAATACGACATGATATGCAGCAGGCTACACTTCATCTATGAATAATACGTAAATTTGTCTTGAGAGCATTCTTAGGAAACTTCCACAATTTTTAGTTTTATTCCTGAGAGAAAATTTGGAGACGACTCTGCTGGTATTCCCAGGGATTTTTCAGAAATTTTGTACTTCATAGGTATCATCAAATACTTAAGTATCAACAGATATTGTACAAGACAGAAAATTTATTTGAGGATTCATGCTAGTATGTTGTGTTTCCTGCAGAAACAAGGCTCATCATATTTCATGGAATGAAGTAATCAAAAACTACTTACTTACCTACAGCTTGGTCAGTTTCATGTCTTCCTAGAGTGAAGAAAATATTTTTTTTTCTCTCTATTTAAGAATTCAGGGTGAATCAAACCTGTCCAACAAACATTTTAATAAGTTCCCTTTGTTCAAAAACACCTAAGAATCATTTCAATGGTAAAGTTGCCAACGATTCTTGTTAAAAGTCTGAAAGTCGGCTGGTTTACTGAATTTCTCAGGTACTGATGGATGGAAGGATTTTGAAAAGACATAGAATTACATCCTCCCATAAGAATAAGTAAGGAACATGGTTAAGGTTATCTGGGGATGACATTTGTAACATTTCGTTGCATGATTTTATAATCGAGGAGAAACAGAAAGTCTGAAACTTTGTAAATCTACGTTAGTGGTTTTCTAGTTAGGCTATGACATTGATATGCTCGTTTTGTTATCAATTAATCTCCACAAAGGTAAGCATACTTACAAAAACTGTACCACAAGAGATGCGAATGTAACTTGTGATACCTAAGTGACTTTACAAATCTTACCTGTTAAACTACCAGCTGCCCGATTATTGAAACTATGTCAGCCCGACATGAAAAGACATAGCCCTATCATATCCATGCAATATATTCGAATTTGATGTCTTGTCAGGTTGCTCTAAGCCTTCAATAATCGGCCTGCTGATTAGTTGCAAAATATTTCCACTTCCAGACGAATGATCATGTCTTGGTTGATGCTTTCGATAGTAGAGTTGTGATGTCGGTTCAGCCGCAGCACTCACCAGCAAATTCCTTCTTCGATCGGACCTTTGATGATTCATTGTCGAAATAGCTTTGAACTGATTAAAGATAAATGACACCGCATGAGTGTCATTTAGTGATGAATCAGAGATCAAAGTATAAATTTGAAACTGCTAGAGCAGTAATTTTATCAGACAAGAGTGACCGTCTAAATGCAAAATCCACTTGTGATAGATCTCAGAAACTTTGAATCACTGCAAGGAGACATTAACAGAATATCTATACACCAAATTATTTACGCAACTAGGTGAATTTCTTTGGTAAATTATTGCGCTTAAGAGAAAGTCTGACTGTAGAAAACAAGAAATAATACCTGTACCGATAGCATAACTGTGTATAAGTATATGCACTACAGTGGTCACTTATAAAGAACAGACACGAACAAACACTTATGACAAACATTGAACAAGAGAGCAGAACTGGATTAAGTAATTGTAGTCTCTGATTTAGTTCTAAACTGCGAATTTGAAGAGCCATAAGACACACATCAGATATGTAATCACTTGGTTTGGGCCAAAGAAACCTCGAACTACATGAGATCATATCGGTAAAGCTTGAGAGGTTAAAAGGCTGTAATACTAAATAAATGGTGAACTTCTAACTCTTGAATGAATTCAGGACCACATACTTAAGACAAAGAAACTGCAAAACATTTGATTTGACGCGAAAATGAAAAGAGAATGGTCAAAAAAAGTAAAAGAAGAAAGTCTGGGTTTGGACACTGGACTTGTAATACTGATTTTCAGAATGCACCTTAAAATGAGCCGATAGGCCGTGGCTCCTGGTTGTAAAATACGATGAATATTATTGCCAAATGCTTGGTTGAAGTCGAAAATGGATTTAAATCAATTAAAATTAAGAGATTTCGAGTTGTTTGGATCATTTGTGTTATCAATCTTCGTTTGTTTATACGACCCACACACGGCAGAGGCATACAGAGGTACCTCGCCGGCACGCCGGGTCAAAAGTGTGGCCACCGCCGGACGGAGAAAATGGGCGCCATTTTGAGATGGGCCAAGCGGCGCGCGTTTAAATGGGAGCCCAAAATACGGACTTTTGGACTCGTATTTCGTGGGTTAATATTGCTCAAAAAAATCGGGGAAAATTCCTGTGAACTCTGTGCACTCTCTAGTTTCCAAAAATGCAAGAATTACGAATTGCTGAACAAGCTCATTGAGCAAAAATATTCAACAGTGAAAATGGAGCCACACACGCGAGGAAGAATGCGACCTACCTCACGTATACATGCTGCCGTGATAAGGAAGAACGCCGTATGAACATTCGGGAGTTGTCAAATTTCCTCCGGTAAAATGATTATTTTTGAGGAAAGTTTTTAACATTTTTCCTTGAAATTTTCAGGAATTTTGAGTAAAATTACAAAAAATAATCTCTGAAAACATGGAAGAGAAACATTCATAAAGTCACTGGGAAGCTCATGTTTTATCGGAGAAAATTTGGCAACGCCTGAAGGTTCATACGGCGTTCTTCTTTATAGCACGACAGCATGGGAGAGGGGTTCTGTAGAGGCCTCCGTAAGATACACTCACACACTCATACGTACTTCCGCCATAGCCAATGGGGAATCGGCATTGGTATATTGTCAGAGTCATTTTACAGAGAATCAGAGGAAACCCGTCATCTCATCTCTTATTTTATGCAGTTGACCTTTTTTGGGAGCAATAATTGTCAATTTTGATTAACTTTCGGATATTTTAAGAGATTGTTTTAAGTTTCTCCTTACGCAAATTTCTCCTCGAAAAACTCCCTGTATCCTAGAACTGGCACAAATGATGCTCCTAAGAGATCATGCCCAACACCAAACCTTTGTTTGAACGAGTATATTATTAATATGGATAAATATATCTCATGACACATCAAATTGAGAGAGGAAAAGGATAAGATATGAAAAAATGCAACACGAAGCTAAAGGAGAAAGAAAAATACTTGAAGATAAATGAAGGAGAAAATACGGGGGTGATAAGGAGTGAAGGGGGTGGAAAGTAGAGTGAGAGAGCGAAAAGAAGATTGCATATGGAAATTTAAAAAAAACTGCGAGAACACTAAAAACAACATCAAAGCTATCGATTTTTCAATGCCATCCCATCCACCACACCCCCAATTTTTACCCCTTTTCATCTGCACTCTTTAAAGTTTCTATGTTTAAGTACTATGTATCAACTGTTTTTCCTTTTTCATAACACGCATGGTGCTTCAGGTCACATGCATTTCCTTCTTGTTTGTGTACGCCCGTTCGTTGACAACATTGTGTAGACACGATAAATTCCTGTCCCGGCTCGTAAGGGCGACGTTGCCGATTTTTGTGCCGAAAATGTAAATTCAAGTTGTGTGGAGGAATGCAGGAACTGGATCAGGCAACGGTGGCTGCTCAACGACCCGGCGCGGTGGGAAAAAGTAATAACTTGTGCTCTGATCCGATTCCCCCGGAAAATTTTAAAAATTTACCGTCCCAAGACTGTAGTTTAGCGACGCGACAGAGTTGCTGCGCTACCCCCCGGCGGATACGGATCTCGGAGTTGTCATGTCGATGAACTGACATATTCGGGACGATTTGTTTATCAAAATTTTAAGCCATCAGGAAGTATACACATAATTATTTGGACCGCGTTTAACAGAAAGGAACGAAGCCACATCAGCTATTGCCAAATTTTTCTGGGGCATTTAATTGTTTTCAAGAGGACGTTTGTGCGGATTCCTTTGAAAATTTGAAGGAGTTTGCCTGGTCCTCGGTACTGTGCAGAAAATTCACTGAAATTCGCACAAACACCCGCACAACCGTTTTTATGTAAAAAATTCAAATGCCCAATTAAATTTGGCGAGAGCTGCGGGCTGATTGTTAAAATTTATAGACATAGCTATAGACAAAGAAGACTTAAGGAGTATGAAGCGATCCTATTGGTTTAAATGAGTGGTTCTCATAGACTAAAGGGGTAAATGATGGACTAACTCTCTAACTCTCATGGGTTGCCGTTAGTTTGTCTATTACCTGCGTCCTTTGTCCATTGAAACCACCCTCTTCCACGAATAGGATCTCTCCATATTATTTTTGTCTTCTTTGTCTATTGCTTTGTCTATCAATTTCAACAATCAGCCCGCTGATGTGGCTTGGTTCCTTTCTGCTTAACGCGGTCCATTTTTAGGGGCACATTTAGCTCAAAAATTAATGTAATTAAATGTCTTAGTTCAAGCGTCAGGTCGGGCAAGTCGGAATCAAATAGCTGCCCCTATCAGCTGAGCGCTTGAAATTTGCAACACATCAGTTAAACGCACAATAATTCTTAGAACGGAGGTTTTCAAGAAACAGTACCGGCTGAAATAATAATAAAATAAAATAAAATAAAATGAAATGAAATGAAAAAAAAGAGAGAAGGAGCAACTTCATCTAATCTCTATCGAATTCATCGCATTTAGTGGCTCAGCACCGACATGATGTTCGGCAGCGATTGGATTCAAGCTAAGACAAACTTTTCATGTTGGATCTGAACAAGACCGCACCCATTGATCCGAGTGATGGAACCGGATTCGATTCATAGGCATTGTAACGAACCCAAGTCACACGTCCATCTCGCTCAACCCTTCCTCCAGCTCATCAACGGGAGGGAGATGACAAAGCGGGAGGGATGAGCATAAAATTATCGAGTGTTAGCATACAGACGTACACGGATCCCGAAAGATCGGGCGGATAAGTGGAGGGCTCCCCCACGGCCGCACAGTGGATCGAGTCGACGGGAGAGCTCGGACAAAATTTGGAAACTTTAAACGCTTATAACTCCGCTTATACAAAACTTTGAGGTTCTAAAAGTGGTTCCGTTGGTTTCCTCGTGAAACTTTCTGCTAGAGACACCCCTGAAAGCAGTGTTCGAAACTCACAGGCTCCAACGCGCCAAATTCGCCTAAAAAATCGGTCATGGCGCCTAAAAAATGAAGGCTCTGCGCCAACGTGGCCCCTAAAAAATACCCCCACCCCCCCCCCCACAAAAAAAAAAATCCCAATTTTTCTGTTTGATGATTTTTCGAAAGTTACAAGTTACAGCTACTAGTTCTGTAACTCAAACATCTTGCGCCTGACTTTTCACAAAACGCGCCCTGATATATAGGCAAAAAGTCCATTTGACCCATAAAAAATCTTCAATGGCCCCTAATAATTGAGCTTGATGGGCCACATGACTCCTAAAATTCTAAGGTGAGTTTCGAACACTGCCTGAAAGTCTAAAATGTGACGATAGAGACATCAAAATTTGCAGTTACAGTCAAAACTTTCATGTCCGACCTCTCTAATTGACTCGATCCACTGTGAGCCGTCCCTGGCGTCAGGTTACGGGGCAGGGGTTCTCCAGAACGTCGACTCATTCCCCGTTGCCACTCGGGTTTGGGCATGTCACTCATTTTTTTCAGGAACCAAGCTCATAGACACGGCTATTGAAACGTCTGTATTTGCTGCAGCGGGCTGATTTTTCACAGTGATAGACAAAGCGCTAGACTCAGTGAAAATGAAGGTACCCTATCGGTGGAAGCATTTCACTGAAAAAAATGCATGGATGTATGCTATCTCATGCCCGGGCTCTCTTCAGGCCTCAATAGGAGTGGAAAGGCCGCTTTTGACGAAAAATGCGATATTTCCGCATTCGACTGCAATTTTCTGGATAACTCGTGATATTTTGCCAAAATCAGCCATCAGCGGACCGATTATTGAAATTATCACTCTATTCACAGTATTTTACGCTCATTCTGAACAGTTCACCTTACGTAAACTGCATGAGTAAGGAGTCCTAACGGCTTAAAATCAGTAGAAGTTGCTTGTTTTTATCCAAAACGTAGGCCCAGATCAGTGTCTTGGAAAATGCTTCAAATGTTGAGCTTTAAAGGAAAAACAAGAAGTAGAAGAAAAATCTTGTGCTAGATAAAGCTCACATTCAGATTATTATAAAAAAAACTGTCTCCAAAATGTCAACATAGCACGTTCAAAAATGAGTGTATGAAAGTGTGGGTGGACTCGTAGGAACTTGTTTCATTTACAGCTGAGTTCGGTTGACAAGCTGACGACCGTCAATTGAACCCGAGGGAGAATGTGATGCAAGCGTCACATCTCCAATTTACAATAATAATCTAGTACAGGGTAAACTCCAACACGCCACCCTCCATCCATGCATGAAAAGCACCCATTATAACACTCGTCGCCTTCGGAGTGAGTTGATTTTCCAGCTTCAATCAATTATTTTTCGAGGGAGCTGAAATTGTGAAACTAAAATTTAAAATGTCAATCGGAAATCATAACTGCCACTGTGAGAGGGTCGTAAGGGTCCAATAAAACATGTGTATGGTGTTTCAGTTGATGTCATTTCAATCTTTGGGGGGGGGGGGGATAAATAGAAAATTTGTAGTTTGAAGATATTTTTATATTCTCAAAACGCGTCTAAGACGAATTTGTTTAGTTGCATTCGTACAGCATTTGTTCTCTCTTAAATTCCCTTTTTATAATGTGCTCAGTAGTATGATCTTGACATAGAAAATAAATTTTGCTCTTCTCTGCAATTTCTTTTTGTGTCCGAAAACAAACTGCACCTGAAAGAATGAAAAAGCTTCAACACCGTGGAGGAAATTCAAATGGAATGTGACATTGTGACAAGGTGACTCAGTGTGTCCGGTAAATTGGAGGAAACTGATCTACAGGTAGCGTTCAAGTCTTGGCGGATCCAGACACTTTGAACGAGGAGGGGCTGCGGAAGGGGGGTCAGGAAGCCCCCCCCCCCCCCCCCCGAGAATGGAGGAAATTTTTTAACATATTGTAATCAATTGTTACCACCATCTGATACAAATGTTACCCACCAATTGTTTTTATAAATTAAGTTATGGCCCTTGTGCTTAAAACTTTATCACGAGGACCCTGACGATGAAGCCTAGACTTCGAAAATTTGCGGCCTGTCATTGTCTAATGTCTAATTTAACTGTCTAATTCATGCGATAAAATTTAAGTCTTTCGTATCAAAACTTTTACAGTATTTCTAGCACTTGGCTACCTACTTTTCAAAATACATAAATCAGTGCTACTACCTTTTGGACATTGTTTTTACAACGCTGGAAATAAAAAAAACACATCGGATCAAGAGTCCAGACTCTTAAAAACATCGACAAGAAAAAATACTTTTGATTCAATCGGATTTTTGCTTAAATCAAGAACCAAGCCTCATAATTTGAGCGGATTTCCTTTTGATTTAAGCAAAAATCTGATTGAATCAAGAGTATTTTTTTTTGTCGATGTTTTCAAGAGTCTAGAGTCTAGATCCAATGTGTTTTTTTTTTTTTCCAGTGAATGTTCGCTGAACTTGAAATAAACTTAAGTCGAGCCCAATTAGTCCATTTTTCACAGACAGGACGTCACTGATCTAGGAACTATTTGAGCGCACCTCGTACATACAGCTAGCGCCATCTATGAGCTCCAACTTGAAACTACCGACGGAAGCTGCCACCCCTGTGAAACAAGTTACCGCATGATCATTATGCTCAGTTTATGGTTCGGAATTTAGTATTCACTTTCTACGAACAACACCGCGGAAAGGGTGAATTTGTTGATGCAGGACCCACCCCTGGACCCCCAGGTGGCGTGTGCTACCCACTAGGCGGCAGGCAGATGGCCGCTCATGCAGCTGTCCACATCCCCGTCGCAGAGGCGCTGTATGTAAGGGTAGCAAAGCTGATTACGGGGACTCACTGGGGTTACTCTTTGTTACTCGCTTATTGATATGATTCTCAATTAAGAGACCCATCGGCCCCGTTTCAACTTCGGGCGCGAGAATCGTGCTGAAGGCGACTTTTCAGGGTGAGCTTGACAACAGGGGGTTGTTTTTTGGGCGACCGTTCTTTTCGGTCGTGTGCGCACGGCTCGAGTTGGGCCCGGCCCTCTGTTTGATTGTCGCAGGGTTGTCGTAGTCACGGTCCGTTTTTTTGCGTGTGCGCCCACTTCTTTTTGATATCGGTTTCGGCCCTACGAGTGGATATTATGCAAATTATTGCGGTGCCCACCTCTGTTTGCAGATGGAGTCGATAAGGGAGTGTAGCCGGGATATTTAGGTTCACGCATGCGTATTTTGATCCTTTTGTTGGGTGAGCACCATTAATTTTTTAAAAAAAAAGAAATTGAAAATAAAATATTTTTTTTAAAAAAAAATGAATAAACCTCCTAGCGTAAAACTCGTCAAAATTTCCAGTGCTAAATATTAGGTATATTCGGGGTACTTGACGAGCTTCTCCCCCTATTTCATTATTTTGCATCCCCCCTTAATTTAACTTAATTATAGGCCTCCCCCAGAAAGTTTTGACACTTTGATGGTCCCTTGAGGCAATTTGAGGCTAAAAGCAGCAGTTTTGTCTCCTTTATTAATGGAAAAATGTGCTTAGTTTTCACTCGTTTATATAAAACATAAATTCTGCGATTAATTTCTATGATAATTTCTGCGGAAAATGTATGCTTAAAATAATGTATTGCTCTACATTATGTAGATGAAGAAGTGAAAAATTGTGGGTCTAGGTCTACGTTATCAGTCGAATGGTGTAATAAGGAAACCATACACGAAATAACTCGCGAAAATCCGAGTGCACAAAGATAGATACATTCCAGAACTTATCTTTACTATTTGAGTATTTAAGACGACTTAAATATGATTACAAAATGACAATGCTTTTTTATTTCATTTTTCATTTTGAATCTTGAAGTGCTTTATCATTGTTCAACTTTTTTAATTTTCCTTCTCCATAACATTTTCTAGGGAGGCAAGGGGGAGGGAGATTTTTCTCACGTTACGTGTAAATGATGCTATGTGTTAAATGTGAACGATCATGAAAGAACTGTAGGAACAATAGAATTTACTTCGACTGATTACTCGTATGGACTAGGTGGGTTACAATAGTGTGTTAATTGCATTAAGCTATGATCATGATTTTAATGTCTGTATCATGAATAATAATGATCATCGAATACCCAATAAAAGACGCAGTTCTACAGTAAACTTCAACAGTACGAAATCGAAGTTCATCGCTCATAATTTTTGGTGAGTAGTTTGCTCCTAACATTTGATCTTCAAAGATGTGACCTGAGATTTTGCTTTAAATTGGATCGTTACGTTTCCCTTTCTGCCTCTATTTTCAATTTTCTTGTCTCCTGTTTATATGTCCTTTTTTTTAGCGCTTCAGCACAATAAACACTCAGCGTGGGAAAAATTCACTCCACTCACTACGTGAAGCTTTACCCCAGAAATTTAGGTATACACTCTTAAATAGATGTATGTTTCATTCTATGAAAACTCCAAGGAATATTTGTCAAATAACAAAAACAAACTCTCACCCCCAAAAATTTAAAAACAAGACCCAGAAAAATTCCCCCACAAAAATTCAACGCAGTAAACACTTTGCGTGCGAAAAATTCACTCCACTCACTACGTGAAGCTTTACCTAAAAATTTAAGTATATATTCTTAAATAGATGTATGTTTCATTCTATGGAGACTCCAAGGAACATTTGTCAGATAACAAAAACAAATTCTTATCCCCAAAAAATTAAAAACAATACCCAGAAAAATTCTTTCCTTCTTCTTCTGCATATTTCAATGATTAACTATTTCAGGGTCAAATGTTCTGATTTTTAATGGATTTTAGGGCATTTTTTGAGATTTGTTAAACTTGCGTTTAAGGCTCCCCCCCCCCCCGTCCGTTCACGCCACGCCCCCTGGGGCTTGATCTCCTCCAAAAAATCTTCGTTTCCTAAGAATTGGCTGAAAAGCATGACGCCCCTGCCTTGAAATTGCACCACACTGGAAAAAAAAACACATTGAATCTAGAGTCCAGACTCTTAAAAACATCGACAAGAAAAAATGCTCTTGATTCAATCGGATTTTTGCTTAAATCAAGAACCAAGCCTCTTAATTTGAGCGGATTTCCTTTTGATTTAAGCTTAAATCTGATTGAATCAAGAGTATTTTTTCTTGTCAATGTTTTCAAGAGTCTGGACTCTAGATTCAATGTGTTTTTTTCCAGTGCATCTAACGTGCATACCATTTCCAGGACCTCGATCAAAGCGAAGACATCAAGATGCAGATCATCAGTTTAGCTGTGTTCTCACTCCTCGCTGCGATTGTCTTTTGGAATGCCCTGTGAAGAAGACGAAAATGCTATTGAAGACGCAACCAACTACGAAACTCAGCCTTTTGAATACGGCGTCGATCCGAGAATCAACGGCGCCGACCCTTTAGCTTATGGTTCTCTACCGGCGGATTATATCCCGCAACAGGATGGTGGGTTACTCGACGATGGAGGTGACGTCATTCTGGATGAGCCGCATCTTAGGGGGGCGTATAACAGCCGTAGCTCCTCTGATAAAACCTCGTTTTCCGGATGTTAACTGTTTTAAGTATTCAATAATTTATATTTTATTATGTACCGGCTTTAAAAATGGAAAATGCAGCCGTTGGAGAAGAGGTGGATTACTTAAAGTTATACCACATTTTGCAAAAAGGAACCACTATTTCTGGTTGAAATATGATTTTATGTAATAAAAATTCAATTTGAGTCTTCAGACATTCCTTTTTCTCTTCTGTTTCATGCGAAATCCGATCCAATATCTTTGATACCTATCTCTCTTGAAAAATATCTACATTAAATGACGTCATTCCTTGTATTCTTCTTAACGCGATGTTCGTATCGATACAAGGCGTTGTAACTTAAGTGTGAACTAATCAAATCGTGATGGAGTAACGCAAAAGACCAAAAAGTCCCCCCCCCCCCATTTCCAACTTGACGAGTTGCTCGTCCATAAACAGGGCTACTGACACCGCTGACACTTATCGTAATTTTTCCTTGTAAACCGAATCAGAAATATATTTTTCGGTGCAGCCTACTAAAACGTATGGACAACTTAGAGACGTGCTTACTTAACTACTAACTGTGCCACCGACTACCACTGTAAAATAAAAGTAGCTATTCCATGCCAGCATGCAATGAAAGATTTGACGTCAGCCTGTTGCTATTCTTGCACCAAAAACGACATAAAAATGATGTTATGAGGGCATATCGGTAGTCAAGTTATAAATTAATTTAATTTTCAGGAGCGAAAACCAGATGCTCGTGGGAAAAAACAATGAAAATTGAAAATGACCAGCTGCATTGCGCCGTGTCCAAATAAGCTCTGGACCGAATTGAGACAAGGGTCCCGTAACGGTCCATACTCCCTCAAAGAAATTAATTATGTCAGTTCGACCGCTCTGGAGCGCTTTGCGTGGGGACATGGCGTGAATTGCGATATATCGATTGTTATGCCATTTAAACCTGTAGTAAAGAATCGATTATTAAGGTGTTCATTGCGATCACCCTGTTTATCGATCCTTTCCCATAGGTTTAAATGGCCTTTCAATCGATATATCGCAAAGCACGCCACGCCACTGGGCGGCCGTGACAGCGAAGAGAGCAGTATGTGCATTCCTGTATGAGCCATGACTAACACATACTTTTATGTGTCTGGAGGCTCATCCTAGCATGCGCTTACTGCTTTTTTCGCTATCACGGCACATGAGGACAGGACAATGACGATCAGGAAAGCGAGGGCTAATACTTGTATTATCACTGTTGTACGCGTGTTTCGTGAGAAAGAGAGAGAGATATATTTTTAAAGTTAGTTAAGACTCATCAAAAGTAATCTATGAGAAATTATCCAAGTCCCACTGTGAAATTAAAACTGCTTGTAAAATCATTAAAAACTTTAAAAAACTTAACATAAGACGCGTTTACTCGTGTTGGACATATTTTTTGCGCAAGCCCTGTCAACACTACTAGCAAAAGTTCACTGAACTTTGCGTGAAAATTAAGTTCCGTAAACCTATCTCTGTGTGGACAAGGTCTTCAATTTGTAAGAAATGAACGAAAAAATCATGCAAGAACAAACATAAATGTGGTTTAATAATTTTAACTTCCGCCGCCGCACCGCGCTGACCGCACTGTGTTTAGCGCAATGCGTGAAGTATTCCTACAGTCTTGTAGGCGCTATGCGTTTCACGCGACCGCCGCTGAACGCACTGTGTTTGACGCAATGCGTGAAGTATTCATGAAGTCTTGTAGGCGCTATGCGTTTCACGTCGACCGCTGCTGGCCGCACTATGTTTGACGCAATGCGTGAAGTATTAATGCGGTCTTGCAGGTGCTAATATGTGTTACATGCCGACCGCCGCGCTGAGGGCTTCTCCTTTTCATCTCAAGTCATCATCATCATTGATTGCTCTCTGCGCCGCGTCGCCAAATTGCGTATTTGGTTTCTCTCTTAACTCGACTGATTAAAGGTGCTGTCTCTTGTGTCACCGAAAGACGCTTTTCTCATTTGTAATTTTATTTCTGAATCCAATTTTTTTATACCTAAATTTAAAAAATTGCAAAATTTGCCACCATGGAACGCGGCCCATGTGGCCATCCCCTTGATCCGGCCCTGTGTCTAAGGTTATCACAAGCGCCAAGTTTAGCATTGGTGGACGACGATTTGACGGTTTTTTTAGCTTTTTTAATTATGCTCAACTTCAAGAATTGTGGGTAAGTTATTATGCCGAATTCACACGCAGCAAATGAAAGCTGAAAATGGAGGCATCAGTGTTTTTTCAAGCCCTCTCGTTGGTCCGGAGTGCAATGTGGGGTTGTGGGGTCATCCATAGCCCTATTTGCGGCGTGTGGGTATGCCATTAAATATCACATGCGTTAAGAGACATGTATACTACCTAGTCCAACCACTATTGTACCCACTCACCGACATTTCAAATCATAGTGACACGAGCGGCTTTTTTCATGATAAAAAGTATTTGTTTTTTACAAACTTGTAATTAAATTACTGTAATACGTGCTCCACACCTCAAAATGCAATCTGATATAAAGATTTTAGCCGACGCAAAGCAGTTTTTTGTGTATCTTGTTACATTTTACCATTTCTGAAATTCTCCCCGGCAGGAGACAAATTGCTCCTCCTAGGGATTTTCTTTAGATGAATACGAGGTCTGTTAGATTAGAAACCGGATTTTGGTCATAACTAGCCCACAATGCGTCCAAATTAGGTTTTCTTGAGCTTTCCTGATAGCTGGAAATATACTTAAGAACGCTACGTTCACAGATTTTGTTCACTTTGATCAGTGTTTATTCTGTGTCATCTTGAATACGAGTAAGTCAGATGCGTTTTGCGATTTTCATTATGCGATCACTGATAGAGCAAAGATTCAACATTAAATTTTGTTTTAAACTCGGTATACCTTGTACCGAAACTTTTGGTATATGCGAAGTAAAGTTTACCATGAGCATTGTATGAGATGTTCCCACTGTTTTGAATGGGTTAAACGATTCAAAACGGGTCAGGAGTTCGTCAAAGATGAGGAGCATGGGAACCGACCCTCAACGGCAACTGACATTTGTGACGTGGAAGGAGTGCGGGCAAAAGTGCTCGAAAATGGTCGTTTCGAGCTTGTTGAACAGAGTAATATTTCTGAAGGCTCTGTACATACAATTTTGATAGAATATGTAGAAGACACGCATCGAGTTTCAGGTACACTTGCCCCTTGATTGTTGTCCATTGAACGAAAATCCAACCAAATGTCAATTTCGCTTTAGCTGCTTGAACGTTCTAACAATGATCCTACATTTTTGGATAGGATAATTTTCGGTGACAATACTTAAGTGTGTGGCTACGATATGGAGACGAAACTCCAATCGTCCTTATGGGTTGAAAAATGTAGTGCAAGACCGAAAAAAGAGAGACAAGTTAGGTCAAACATAAAAATCGCAAAACACCCTTGAGGTTGCCTTACTTCAAGCCACATACCAACGAAGTTAATTAGGATTTTTCAAATTTGTGAACGTAGCGTTCTTACATATATTTTTAGCTATCAAAAAAGCTCAAGAAAACGCAATTTGGACGCATTGTGGGCTAGTTATGACCAAAATCCGGTTTCTAATCTAACAGACCTCGTAGATAGTCTCTTTTACCTCGGATGACCACATTTTGGGAAAAATACCCATAGATGTGGAGAATCCGGAAATGTCTGAATATGGAGCCCTTAGGGCCCGGAAAGGCAGCTACCTTCAACACAAAAAAAGTCACTGCCGATCTTCAGATTCCAATATCAAACCAAGATGGACATGCTGAAATCAACTCCCAAGCTCAAAAAAAGCTCTCAAGTTGAGGCCAAAATGGAGGGGATTTCCCACGCTATCCTGAGAGTCCACGTCTACATCAAGACACACTCTCCGTGCAGAGATAGGGAGCAAATACATTCGCAGTGAAGCCGTGTTTTCAGTTTTAGAATCCCCAAACAAAGTGGCAGCCCTGTCAATGTATTTTCTCCCTATCTTTGCATGGAGAGTTTGTCTTGATGTAGAGGTGGACTCTCAGGATAGCGTGGGATATCCCCTCCATTTTGGCCTCAACTCGAGAGCTTTTTCTGAGCTTGGGAGTTGATTTCAGAGAAAACCAGTGGCACCATCGTGTTTCTCGCGAACTTTTACATTAGAATCTACAGTCAAATCGCAAATTCCTCACACATGCAACATCTCCATTACCGACATGTCCGTACTCTCCTTACACAAGTACTCTAATTTTGAGTTGATTACGATATCGCCTCAAATTATGAGAGGCTGTCTGGACTGGAGAGCGCGGCAACCAAGCGGCAACCTGTCGCTGGATGCAGACGGAGCGACGGAACCGGGAGTGAAATACGACTCTATTAAATCGGCGCGGGTGCAGGCGGAGGCCTCTATGGGGCCCACAGTCAGGGTTCAGGGGCTAACGATCAATGGACGAATAAACACCGTTGTGGAAACGGCGCGATGGGCTCCTAAAGCGCCCCGCCGCACAGTGGATCCAGTCAATC